>NC_048423.1:12108708-12156496 GCF_013103735.1 Etheostoma cragini | reverse complement strand
CTCCAAAAGGCATCAAATGACAGATTAGACATTTGTATAATATGTCACAAGAAGTTAGATTTTATTTCCATCATTTACACTTTCAAAATAACAGAAAATAAAAAAATGGCGTCTGCAAAAATTTGGCACCCTGCAGAATTTATAGCATGCACCGCCCCCTTTGGAACGCTGAGACCTAAAAAGGGTCATGGATTGTTCTCAGTAATCGTCTGGAAAGACCAGGTGATGTCAATCTTAAGGTTTTAAATGCCCAGACTCATCTGACCTCGCCCCAACAATCAACACCATGGGTTCTTCTAAACAGTTGAAACTGTTTGAAACTGAAAACTGAAACTGAAAATGGTTGGCGCTAACAAAGCAGGAGAAGGCTAAAAGAAGATAGCAAAGCGTTTTCAGATGCCAATAGCCTCTGTTTGGAATGTAATTAAGAAATGGCCGTCATCAGGAACAGTGGAAGTTAAAGCAAGATCTGGAAGACCAAGAAAAATATCAGACTCATCAGCTCGCAGGATTGTGAGAAAAGCAAGTCAAAACCCTCGTTTGACTGCACGATCCATCCAAAAAGACCTGGCAGACACTGGAGTTGTGGTACACCATTCCAATATAAAGAGATACTTGTACAAACATGTTCTTCATGGAAGAGTCATGAGAAGAAAACCTTTTCTACGTCCTCACTACAAACATCAGCATTTGAAGTTTGCAAATGAACATATAAAAAAGCCTGATGCATTGTGGAAATAAGTTCTGTGGCTGCAATGAGCAAAAGTACGTTTGAAGAAAAAAGGGCACAGAATTTAATGAAAAGAACCTCTGTCCAACTGTTAAGCATGGGGGGCAGGGGGGGGGGATCAATCATGCTTTGGGGTTGTTTTGCAGCCAGTGGCACAGGGAACATTTCACGAGTAGAAGGAAAAATAGATTCAGTACAATTTCAGCAAATTTTGGACGCTAACTTGATGCCATCTGTGAAAAAAGCTGAAGTTAAAGAGAGGATGGCTTCTACAAATAGATAATGATCCTAAACACACCTCAAAATCCACGGTGGATTACATCAATAGGCTTAAACTGAAGGTTTTGCCATGGCCTTCACAAGCTTCTGACCTCAACATAATTGAAAATCTATGGATAGACCTTAAAAGAGCAGTGCGTGACAGACAGCCCAGAAATCTCAAAGAACTGGACAACTTTTAGAAGGAAGAATGGGCGAAGATACCTCAAACAAGAATTGAAAGAATCTTTTCTGGCTACAAGAAGCGTTCACAAGCTGTGATACTTGCCAAAAGGGGGCAGTACAAGGTATTAACACTGCAGGGTGCCCAAACTTTTGCAGATGCCATTTTTTTGTTTTCTGTTATTTTTAAAGTGTAAATGATGGAAATAAATTCTAACTTTTTGTGACTTTTTCTGTCATTTGATGCCTTTTGGAGATTTTTCCATCTTTTCTTGGCTTCTTTACGCACATTAATACAAACTTTCAAGCCCCACTGTATGTGAAATAAGTCAATAAATATGTAAAGTAAATAGTCATGATTTGCTTGTGTCATTTGTGTTCAGTCAATAGTTTGACACACATGAATGAAATGTAGCGATGCCATATACACTAGACATTTTTTTCGGAATGGCCTTTGTGTGTTGTAAAACCATTTGGGCAATAGAAACCTTTTTTATACAGAACTTCCATGTGACAGAAAGCTGTGGTTATTATCTTGTTTTGTTTTGTTTTTTGCCACGTATGGTCCTATTAGAGACCCGGGCTCCTACGGTTCTTAGGGCATTAAAACTATGTGCTATAATCACTGTAGCCCTGTTAACATGTAAATATACAGCATACCATAAGGCACTCTGAATAGCCTTTGGCCCCATTCTGGTGTCATCCTGGGGTTGTGGATGTTTCAGGAAGCAAGTGTACTGGTTTTATAAGAAAAACTCTAACTTGGACTGGAACTTTGTTCAGGTTTTAATTAAGCAAAGTTGTCCAGTTACTTCAGTAAACCTAGTTTAAAAAGCCTTGGTTAGCATATTATTGTATTGAGTCTTCTGTCTCTGATGGGATTTCTCTTGTTCAAATGGTTTCATGAATTAGTCTAATCCTCTAAAAAACGCATTAAATATGCGCCTATTCACATTAGTTTAAATACTAACGGCGCGGCCTCAAGCTCACCCAGTAAGAGCGTGCGCCCCATGTAGGCCAAGTCCTTTGCAACTGCCTGCGTTCGAGTCCGACCTGTATCTGGAGACAACACGAGTCGCAAATGTCAAACACTAGTGGCACAGCCTGTGGACCAAAACACAACAACTGGTACTAGTCTGCAATGGAAAAGGAGGATGGGTAGGCGAGGCGGGTCAAGCAGGTACCATTAATGGAAAAACGCCATTAGTCGGTTAGTCATGGCAGTTACTGAAACATGGGGAGAGGGACAAGCTTGCTCTGTTTTGTTTGTTAGTTTATTTTGTTATGCAGGAACTTATAATGAACCCTTAAGATATTTAACCACTATTAGACACTAGAAAGTGCAAACACAAGCACAGATGAAAAAATTCACAGAGCCTAAGGTGGCGTGTCCAAATTGCTTGTTTGGTCAGGCCAACAGTTCTTAAGATATTTACTTTCTAGCATTAGAAAATGGGCAAATAATACATTTGTAAAACTGAAACCAGTTAAAAAAATGTCATCAATTAACTAGTTGTTCACAATTGTTGCCTGTCAATCTTTTGTTGATCAACTACTTGTTTAATCAACTAATCCTCTTTAACAAATGTTTATTTTTGCCAGCTTGTAAAATGCAAAATGTTTCCACCCTAACTACCTTTACCCTACCCCCCTGTCAAAGCTGTGTTTGCCTTCCCCCTCAACAAACTGTATCTCCTCCCAGCTTTAGCTTAAGTCCCTGGTAATAAAAGTAACCAAACTTTACTAACGTGCATCAAGTATTCAGACTTAGCTGACAGATAAGGGCTAATTATTATAGAAAGTCATGCATAGCATAGTTGTAAATTCAAATTAAAGTGAATGCTCACTGATTAGTTGTCATCACGTGTCACGTAGCTGTCCTCGGGGTTGTACACACAGTGAGTCAGCAAGATTACGACCATGTTATCAAACATAATTATTAACCATCACACAGTCAGAGCAATCTTTCTCAGTATCATCACACACAAGTCCGGCTGTCATGCTGACTTATTCCTTTTACTCTTTTGTCATTTAAATACCTTTATTTACAATGTTTGCCTTTTTTTTTTAACCAGATTATCTGTCTTGTTTTTGTTATAGTTGTTTGTTAGAAGTTGAAAGCATAAAGCTGAAAAGAGGCAGATGTTGTTGTTTTTTAGATCTTCTCGATTTACAAGGCTAGATGAACCAAATACATGGACCCTTTAACTATGTAAATACCGTACATATCCGCACTGCTTATATTTCTGTATTTATAGTTCTACTTGATATTTATACTATTTGTGCAACTGCAACACAGAATTTCCCTTCGGGGTTTAATAAAGTATTTTTTGATTGTGATCATAACTTCAACAAAACAGCTTTTTTTGGTCTCATTTCTGTGATGTGTGTTCATAGTCCTCTTTCCACGCAGACAGACTCACACATGCAATCCTTTTTGTTTCTGTGGTTTGTGTGGAACTGGGGCCTGGTAGCAATTTACCTATGAGGGTGGTCTTTTGAAGTAAAATAGCCCAACATCAGCATGGCAAAACCCAGCGCTTTTACATAGTAGCACAACAATTTTCTTTTCAGTCATGTACTGTACTGCAGCTAAATGTATTATTGCCTAAAATACTCTAATGTAACTTGAAAAACGGTGTCTGGCAAGAGAAAGTGAAGGCATGCAAAGTAGAAGTAAAAACAACAGGAAAAGAGTCTAGCCCACTCCCTCCCCTTTCTAAACACATTCCCTTTTTTGGTGGGCCGTCCTGTGTTGCTCTTCCAAGGGACGGCAGGAATACTTATGCAAGCCTCTCTGTCGCTCCCTTTTTTCTTCTATGCGATCATCTGCCTGCAGGGTTGCACTTTAGACAAAGAGTGATAAAGGTCTGTGGGCTGGTGGAAGGTAGGGTTCTCTGAATGACTTTTACTACAGCTATTGACTTTTTTTTCATTCACCCACCAGGAGGACTGCATATATATTGTGTGCTAGACATCAAACAACTCACAGAGGACGGCCTTAAGATCTGCCTAAAAAAAAAGAACTCAAGACACTCAGTTAAGCATTAACCTGTCTTATTTCCATAAATCTTACTACTAATGCTAATACTTATGCCTTGTTTAGGCACAAGAAGGCTGCATGGTTTGATTTATGCTTAAAAGCCTTAATGGCTCAAAGTCCCTCAGTCACATCCTGCAATTGTCTCTGGAGAGTGGGTGGACCAGGGGAGAGAAGAAACGTCAAAGTAAAGCTCGGCAGCAGTGGAGCAGAAGGCAAGAGAAATCCTGTCTAGTGATCTGAAGGCGACTAAAGCCCTCATTGTGGACCATGTGTGCTGCAGCTTTGGAGGAGTACTGTGGGTCTGTCTTCTGGGTGAGTTCAACAGCTAGGGTTAATGTAGCTGTAGGGAGGCACTAGAGTGGGGGTTGGGGGAAAAAGGATTTTTATATGAAAATATACAGTAAATCCACTTAAATATAACAGAGACAGAGAATGGACACAGTAACACCTACTTTCATATTATACCAAATCTCTTTGATGAGTACAAACTTTCTTTTTTCCCTGTCAGATATGTTGACATATTCTTTTAAAGTTGAAAGTTTTTTTCTGTTTTATATTTTTTATTACAAAGGATGGACACAATAACACCTACTTTAATAAAATATAATATATCTGTGATAAATTTAAACTTTCTTTTTTCCCTGTCAGAGATGTTGACCTATTCTTTTAAAGTTTAAAGTTTTTTCTGTTTTATAATTTTTTATTACAGAAGATGGACACAATAACACCTCTATACTTTAGTATAACTTTAAAGTTTCGGTTTATTTTTTTTACAATGCTGGATCACTATAATATTGCAGGACTGATAAGTATGACTATGTTATACAATGCTCATGTTATTGTGTCAATCTCTTTAGTATGTGGAAAAAGAAACCTGTAAAGTTCACTTAGTGTGATGAGATAATAGTTACTTTTATCTAAAACCATTTGATGGGTTTTCAACCCTGTACACAGTGAGCTCAGTAAACATGTGACTGGTCAATTAGGTAGGACATGACTCAGCATGTCTGTCAAATGCAGCACGTTTGTTTTGAGCTATAACTCTGCTAGTTGTAAAAAAAATAAAATAACAAAAAGCACTTGAAATCTTTAGTTTTTCACACAAAAGTTGGGGAAAGTAATACCCTCTGGTTTCACCTTCTCCAATAGGAGGATTTGCCAAACTTCTTGCATCATGTTAGACTAAATATGTTTGGGTTTTGCCGTTTTTGTGACGCAAAAGATGTTTGCAGACATTACCTTGGGCTCTGGGAAGTGTTTTGACATTTTATAGACTAAACATTTAATCAATTAATAGATATATTTGTTCTAGCCTGACATATTGTATTTCAATTTTAAGGGGGTGGCAGTAGCTCAGTCCATAGGGAGTTGGGTTGGGAACCGGAGGGTCACTGGTTCAAATCCCCGTATGGACCCAAAAAGTTGGGAGCGTGGATTGGTGGCTGGAGAGATGCCAGTTCACCTCCTGGGCACTGCCAGGTGCTCTTGAGCAAGGCACCGTACCCCCCCGACCGCTCAGGGCGCTGGTTCACCTGGCAGCCCACTCACTCTGACATCTCTCCATGTATAGAGCATGTATAGGTCCTGAGCATGTGTGTGTATTTCAGGCCTGTGTGTGAGTACTAACAAAAAGTGTGTACACAGAGTGTAGTGCAGTAATTTCCCCATTGGGGACTAATAAACAAATTATTTATTATTTATTTATTTAATCACGGAGAAATAATAATAATCCATTAATCTTATAAAGCACCAACATGATTATTGCACAGGGTAAAATACCTTTACCACAATAAACACATGCCATTCAGAAAAGCAGGATTCTTGTTATAACAGGTTGCATGAACGGCAGATGGCAAAAGTGCTTTGAATGCTAATACTGTAAATCATTTGAAAGCATTTAAAAAGCTTTTCTACACCACAGTTTATGCATTGTCAAATGGTCTGTTATTCATATTCATAATTATGTCAGTACATTAGTAGCCATCTTTCCATAGACTTTTGTCCAGAAGTGCAGAATGCCCATGCTGCTATAGCTATTAGGGTGGACTTAGGGTTTAATTAAATATGAATCACTGCTTGATTACACTACTAATCAGGGAGGTGTTGGGTGTCACTTCATTGTAGTGAATAGTGAGCTTCAGGGGTACACGGATGGGAGTGTGTTTGGCTTTCTCAGAGATTAGAAGGGCTCTGGCATTCAGTGACGAGGGGTGTGTGCGTGTGTGTGCTTGTGTGTACCTCAGAATGCTTCGTATCTGAATAGAGAAGACCCGGACCTCCCAGAATGTGTATGGCAGACGGTGCTGGTCTGGATCCCCCTGGGGTTCCTGTGGCTCTGTGCCCCGCAACACCTGCTGGTTCTCTGCAAGAGTTCACAAGTGAACACAAAACACCTGTCCAAGCTCTACCTCTGCAAACAGGTAATGTACAAAGAGAGACATGGTGTTCCAGTCACAATGTGATACTAAAAGAGAGGAGGTAGCACCCCAAGATTAAGAAATCTTGGTCCAAGGGGTCAAAGTCCATTCTTAGTAGGCTAATTTAGATTTCTTTTATTTAAAGTTCCCATATTGTAAAAATTGATATTTCCATGTCTTTTTTTTATCATAAAGCAGGTCAAGATGAAGTATAAATACTTTAAAAGTATCATAATGCTCAATCCACACAGAAATGCACACAGCCCATATTCAGAAACGCTTTTAAATAAACCGTCAGAACTTCTGTACGGATGTGATGTCACAACTCTACTACATGTAGGTTATATATAGGTAGAACGTGCTGCTACAGTGCTGTTACAGTCATTCCCCTGTTGCAATGATGGTGCGGAGACCTCAAGAGAGCAAATGCAGTTGACCAGAAGCTCTGGCCAAGCAGAGCAAACTGGGCCTCTTGGGAAAGAGGATTAAAAAGATAGGCGCTAAAACTCCCAATTTCAGACAGAGATACACGTTTATTTACAGTACATAGACAGTATGAAAAAATTATGTTTTTTTGAACATTAAAGCATGTGAACTTTTTTGTAAAAATGCAAGTATGAACTTGAGAATGAGCATAATATGGGACCTTTAAAGTTCTCCTCTAGGCACTTTTGTTATTTTGGATATGGCAATACTTGCTTGGTATAATAATTTGCCGCTCATATGGTTTTTGTGATCCAATTTTGTCTGTCAAAACCCCACCCCCCCACCCCCAGCTTGTGGTGTCTCTGTTGTTCCTGATGGCCTTAGCAGCCCTGGCAGTCACATTAGCTGAGGATTATGGTCAAAGCAGCGACCCACCTTCAACGGAAAAGAACCCTGGTGTATACTACGCAAACCCTGTCCTGTATGCAGTCTCATGGGTAAATACAACAGCTTTTGTATTGATTTATTTGCATTGGTACTTAAAATTGGAAAGATAACATGTTTTTCATGTCTTCTTTTTCAGATCCTTCTGCTGTTGTGCCAGGAAGGACTGAGGCGGAGGAAAGGATCAGTAGACTCGGCCACTCTCTTCGTCTTCTGGTTGCTCCTTGTTTTGTGCGATGTTTTTCCTTTCCAGAGCCTCCTACGAAAAGCACTCAAACTGGTAGGAACTTAAAACTTAAAACAGGCATCAGTCATTAATCAGGCAGAAGGCAATCACATGATTTGATTGCAGCTCTCTGTAATTATCAGTAATGCACCATTCACTGTTGAACCCCCCTCACCCTTAAACATCTTTGATACACACATTTCTGACCAACAGGGAGAAATCAGCGATGTCCCTCGTTTCTGCCTTTTCTATATTTCCTTTGGTTTGGAATTGATTGCACTTATTCTCTCCGCTGTGGCTGACGTCCCTCCAGAAGCTGAGGAGCTTGTAAAAGAGGTACCAATGCACCCAGATGGAGCCATCTATTTGTTGTTGTTGTTTCTTGCTGACAATGTAATCCATCTGTGTGACTTTAATGTTTTTTTATCCAAAGAATCCAGAGATGGGTGCAGCGTTTCTGAGCAGAATCACCTTCAACTGGTTTAACAGGTAAATTAAAAGTTGCTGCGGTAAGAATCCAAGGAACCCCCCACATAGGTACGCCTAAACGTCTAACTATATCTTGTTTCTTCAGTATGGTGATGAAGGGGTACAAGCAGCCCCTTGTTCAGGAGGACATGTGGGAGCTGAGTGAGGCAGATAGCACTGCTTACATCAACCAGGGATTTCAGTATTTCATGCAGTTGGAATTGGGTGCGGCTCGGGTCCGGTTCCAAAAAAAGTTGAAGAAAAAACGGGATGAGAAGAGAGACAAAGCCCAGGAAGAAGCCTTTCAAAATGGCCTCTCCAACAGTCTGGTGAAAGGTGTGAGTCAGGATGTGCTGCTGGTAAGTGTGCAGAGAGAAACACTTAACACGCGTGTGTCATTGATTCTCTGTCAACGTTCAAATTATATCTTTCTCTAGGAGGAAAAGGGAAAGAAAGAAGACAAAAAGAAGAAGAAGAATGTAGAAAAGAAGGAGAATGATGAACATCCCGATTCATGGCTGATTTCCACCATTTACAAGACCTTTAAATGGATTCTGATTGAATCTGCCTTCTTCAAACTTTTGCAGGACCTTCTGGCTTTTGTCAGTCCCCAACTCCTAAAGTGAGTCAGGTTTTTAATGAAACTGTCTCTCAGGCACATAGACATGTTCCCTGATTTCCTGCAGTTTTCTTGTAGGCAGCTGAGCAGCTATTTAATGCTTGAGATTTGAAATTGTTTCATTCATCCCTCAATAACACAGTCAGTGTGACTGTCTGGTGTGAAAGGTACACCATGAGTTCCTGCATGGTCACTTTTGTTGACGTTCCAAGTCAATTTCAAACAAAACAGAGCGAGTTCGCCCCTCCCCCCCCATGTTTTCTTAACTGTCATGATTAACTGACCATCACTAACCCCCACCCCTCCCCCAACCATCTCGTCTGTGTCAGCAAACACTTTGTGAGTAAATGTTTACTTGCCGTCAATAAACTCTATTCTATACAGATGGTTGAATTTTCATACAAAGAAGCCTACAGGAAACTTATAGGACTTGAGCATTATGGAACACAAGCTTGAATTAAACTGTTCAAAGTCTGTCCTCCACAGATTAGGCATTGCTCTACGGATAACACTAGGGTATGACAGTGGAGGGGAAATGGTAAGGGATAAAGGAAAGGACTTAAAATTAAGGAAATTATAACATTACATAATTAAAAACTGCCATTAGATGCTTGAAATATCACCGTAGCATGTTTTGAGCTGCCCCGTTAACTACCTTTTTATTTTTACTGGTTGTAGATTGATGATCTCTTTCACTCAGGACAAGTCCAGGTTTCTCTGGGAAGGGTATGTGTATGCAGTGCTGCTGCTGTTGGTGGCCATTCTGCAGTCTCTATTCCTGCAGCAGTATTTCCAGCGTTGCTTTGTGCTGGGGATGAAGGTTCGCACAGCCATCATAGCCGCTGTGTACAAAAAGGTAACAACACAAGTGACAGTACGATGACATTTCCTTCAGACTCCTTGATTCAGTTCAAAAAGGAAATGAATTGCCATGCCACATCATATCATCACATCATAAAAAATTACCACATGTAGTTTTCAACGTCCATCTAAGAAACATTCACTTTCAATCAATTTCACAATCACTTTCATCAACACATGTAATGACCACCTACCGGTAAATGAAAAAGTGAACAATGTCTGCGTGAACTCTAGACTGGGTGAACCCCGCCCACTCTGCCGGAGATTTGATTTCGCGGTATAGCTCGATCTGGAAATCTGCACATTTAATTCTCCTGCTTCATTTCAATTTTGCGAGAACCAATCACAAACTGTCTTATCTACCTGGCACGCTATAGGCAGGTTTAACACGATGACGATAGAGAAGCAACCAAGCAGCTTCTTGTTTAAATTCAACATAGCCACCAAAAGCGCAGCAACCTGTTGATGCCGCTGTTGCTTCTACGTCACCCGGATCGTTGGTCTGATTGGTTGCCTGTTGGTCCCGCCTCTTGTGCAGAGAAAATACAGAGAGGACTCCCCAGACTAACGGTCAATCTCAAATCTATTGAGCTTGGCTTGGTCTGGTGGTGGTCAGACAATGTGAACTTCGTACCTTGTATACTACCGTATCAAATTCCTGAGCTATCAAATATTTCGTAAATGGATAGTTAATATTATTGTACCTTGTTTTCAATTGTTTTGTGATTGGAGGGCCCCTAAGAGCCCCCTGCTGCTGTGTTCATAAATAACATAATGAAGTTAAAAAGAATTTTCTTGTCTTTGCACCTTTTAAAAATAATTGCAACTCGCACCAAATGATCCTCCGCTTATGTCCTTTCCATCTCCCTCTCTCCAAGGCATTGAAGGTTTCTAATGACACTCGTAAAGAGTCTACGGTTGGCGAAACTGTGAACCTGATGTCAGCAGACGCCCAGCGATTCAACGATGTGACCAACTTCATCCACCTGCTGTGGTCCTGCCCTCTTCAGATCTTGATGTCCATTGGTTTCCTGTGGATCGAGTTAGGACCTTCTGTGTTGGCAGGACTGGCAGTCATGGTGCTGATGGTGCCGATCAATGGACTGCTAGCCACCAAGGCCCGAAAATTCCAGGTCAGCCAAAATGCACACATGCAGCATCATTTTAGCCCTTTGGTATAGTGCACTGTGTCAACATTAATAGACCTTCATTTTTTGTTTAAAATTTGAAATATTGCCTGAAATACCTTTTTTTTGGTCTTAAAAATCTAAGTAATGTTAAACAGTAGCAACAATGACATTAAAAATATGGGGCAAAAAAATAAACGGTTAACGGCGTGAGATCTTGATGTAATAGAGTAGTAGAGTAATTCCCTGGTGCAAAAAAGTTCAAACACAAAACACACTAAAAATGGTTATTAACTGTTGTGGAAGTTTGTGTTGCAGCAGAGTGTTTTTGAGAGTGAAACAAAAACAAGAGAGTTGAGAACCGAAACCAAGTTTGGCCTTTTATTTTATTTATATCTAATGGTATAGGAATAACAATTTTCACAAAGCACAGTATTACAATGTACAACTCTTCAACCAGGTAGAAGAAGAAATAACATTTTAAGTAGAGTGAGTCCTCTACCTGCAGCTCTCCCTCTCCCCTCTCTGTTTGCATGTGCAGTGCAGCCAATAGGAATGCTCACTCTCTCTGATATGACCTGCAATTGGCCAAAGTCACTTATCACGTCTGGATTTTATTAATCCCTAGAAGCAGAGCCATGAGGAGATGCAGCAGCTTTTTTCTCTCAGACCACTTTCATTTCAATATGCTGTAGGATTATTATAAACATTTTGTCCAACGACACCAAAAACAAAGTGCCTACCACAGCTTTCAATAGCGTAATCTATAGCAATCTTTGAGCCCTGCCTGCACACAAGCGAAATCAATATTAAATCAATGATTTGAAAGATCTAAATGAAAAAAACAAGAGAACAACCAATTTTGTGGGGTGCAACTCTAATATCTACTATCAGCCAAACAACCACATAATCACTTAGTTTGTCTTTCACAAAAGCTATGGCCCACGTAACTTTTGCCTTTTTAGAAAGCACACAGTGCTAAACCAACTTGGATAGGATGATTTACAGCAGTCATTGAATGGGCCAAGTGTTTCTCCTGAGACTTTTACCACAGACATTACCACAGCTACATTTTCTTGCTGATTTTCATTTCTTTTTCTTTTCAGATAGAGAACATGAAGTTCAAGGACAAGAGACTGAAAATTATGAATGAAATACTCAATGGGATCAAAGTAAGTTTGAGACCCATTATCAATGTAGCAACCTCCCCTCTTCTTTCTGTTTCGTGAAACAATTAAAGTTCAGGCGGGTTGGTGGAGGTGGGGGACTCCAAGTGAGGCCTTCCTTACAAGAAAGGATTTTAATGCCTCAGGAAAAAGCTGAAATATTAGTCAGCAGTACCTTCTATTATACTGCATCCACCACCTGTTGTGTGTTGACATTGACTTCATAAGGTATGAATGCTAAGCCTCTGTTCCACCACCCTTCCTTTTCTTTGTCCTCCGCAATGCCCACTTCTCCCTCGTCCCACCTCTTTGTCTTTCATCTCCCACCAGATTCTGAAGCTGTTTGCATGGGAGCCATCCTTCCAGGCACAGGTGGAAGGCATTAGGGGAAAAGAACTTCAGGTCATGAGGAAGTTTGCTTACTTGTCGTCTGTCTCCACCTTCATCTTTACCTGTGCTCCGGCTCTGGTGAGTCCCATTAGACAAAAAGTGGCAGGTCAAGGATGGTCCTGCAAATCTTTTTTTCTCACATGGTTTTTGTTTTGCAGGTTTCTCTGGCCTCATTTGCAGTGTTTGTGGCGGTGAGCCCAGACAACATTTTGACCGCTGAGAAAGCTTTCACTTCCATCTCTCTTTTTAACATCCTCCGATTTCCCTTGGCCATGCTGCCCATGCTCATCGCTGCCATTGTGCAAGTAAGGGGAAAACAACAACACACAGTACATACTGGTACACACCAAACCTCAAAGCCCACTAAGTTTTTCTTTGGCACTACAGACAGCGGTGTCCAAGAAGCGTCTGGAGAAGTTTCTGGGAGGTGAAGACCTTAAAAGTGACATTGTGCGCCATGACCCCAGTTTCAGTACGTTTACCATCAGCCTTTGCACCTGTTCCTCCTCAAAGCAGTTAAGGTTTTGTTACATATACAGTCTATCTATTCTGTCCATCTGTTTTCATTTAATTTGTGCATCTGTGTTCACATGCTAGACACTGCTATTAGCGTATGTGATGGTTCCTTTGCTTGGGAAAGAGAAGCTGAGCCTATGCTGAAAAAGTATGTTTTGTTGTGTCAAACACAAAATTACACATTTGTATGTTACACTATATGGTTGCATAACATTGTATTTGTCCCAATAGTATTTAACAATGTTGAACATGTGTCTGTGCGTGTTTGCCAGTGTGTCCCTGGATATTAATCCAGGTCGGTTGGTAGCAGTAGTGGGAGCTGTGGGCTCAGGAAAGTCCTCTCTCATGTCAGCCCTCCTGGGAGAGATGTACAACACCAAAGGCTTTATCAACATTCAGGTGACACCTTATCTCTGTTTTTATATCTGTCTAACAGTAATAGTGTGTTTGTCATCATCCGTTGTTTTTTTCAGTGCGGAAATAATCACATCAGAACACATAAAGTGATCACTAAATCTTTAGGATGCTCATTTCTGTGTGTCTGTTAAGCTAACAATACGTATGAAATCAGCCAGGATCTTGATTGAATTTGTTAGATAATTACACTCTGCGCAGTAGCTACAGTATTTTCATTTACAAGATTAAAATACAATTAAGCCTAAAACTCAATTTTTCCACTGTGGCCCTCCAATAGACAACACAACAAAACCAGTTGAGACAATTTCCATACAATAGCAGAATGGTACAGCTAACATGTTCTATAGGTCTCATAAAATAATTCAGGCTGCAAGTTAATGAGACGCCATCTTTTTAAAGCTTGAAGGAAGGTTTTTCCATTGTGCAGCCGCAGCAGAAATACATGGTTTTATTCATCAAAGACATGCAATCAAACAATTTAACTCCGGTGTTAGAAATGTTTATTAAAATAAGCACAGCAATTAAGTGCTGTATACAGTATGGACATCCTAAGTACAAATGTGCTGTTTGGCTCCAAGAACAGGTTGATTCAACTTCAACCTTTTTTACTAATACTGCTGTAGCAATGTGAGTTCTACAAATAGTTGAACAATTCAGGGAACTAAGGCTCTCTAACCTTTTCTATAAAGTGCGTCAATTTTATTTGCCCTCTTAACAATAATTATAAGAGAATACACAAACCCCACTCAGAAAAGGCCCTGCCTGGAAAGGGTCAGCCCAGTACGGGGAATGCACTTGGTACACTTGCCTTGTCCCACCACTCTTGTTACATGTTGTTACATGTTCCACCATGTAACCAGTGTAGTGTTTGGTTTAAATGAAAACCACTCCAGGGTGCTGGACAACAGTTTAGTAAGAAGGGCTTCTTTGCCTGACATGCCTTTTCTTCCTGTCCAGGGTTCCCTTGCCTTTGTGCCACAGCAAGCCTGGATCCAAAATGCCACTCTGAGGGATAACATCCTGTTTGGCTCTTGCTATGAAGAAAGCAGGTTCCAGGAGGTGATACAGGCTTGCGCCCTGGTCCCTGACCTGGAGCAGCTGGCTGGGGGTGATCTCACTGAGATTGGAGAGAAAGTAAGATTCAAGGATTTGAGAATTTAAATATTACATTATATGTCATTTAGCTGTCGCTTTTTATCCAAAGCAACTTACAATGTCAGAGGCTGCACACCTCTGGAACAGCTGGGGGTTAAGTACCTTGCTCAGGGACACATTGGTTAATGGATCGTAGTTGAAATTAAGCCATCCATAAACTTTCACATATATATATATGGAAGTTTTGTTGCTGTGTATGGCTCACCCAGTGTTCTACATATACATTCTCTATGTTCAATTAGAACACAAACACAATCATAATTGAACAGTTATCTCAGTTGATCACAAAGCACATAACACCAGTGGCGAGTAATGCCCCTTATTTTCAAAGAGAGTACCTATAGAGTCTGTGGTTCAAAAAATAACTTTTGCACACTACTTTTTGGGGGCAGGTGCGCCGGAGATGGTAAAGATTAACAGTCACACATGTTTAAGAAGTCCCACACACTGTCCATTACGTATGCAAATAACAATAATAATTTATTTCACAACGTGTCGGTCACATATACCTTCCCCCCATTCGCAGGAGGAAGGTCCATGTGACCAAAACGTTATGTACAATATTTGCATGCATAATGGAAAGTGTGTGGGACTCCAGTACTGAAGATGCATTAACTTGGGCTTATCAGCTGCAAGACAACATTACATCCAGGGTTTTCCCGTAAATTGACTGCTTTATCCTGGCGTCACCTGTTTAACTGACTTTAGCAGTTCAGATAACAGACTTGACTTTACTGGTTTCACAGACGTGGATTAACCACGGACAGCCTCGACGCAGAATGAATATAGGGGACACAATGGATATTTGGCCTTTTTTTTTGACCCACCAGGCCTGTACAATTATAGGGGGAAACATCGCCATAAAAGAGACGTACTGTCCAAAGTACCGTATGATGATATATGCCTCTCCTCTCCTCTCCTCTCTTCTCCTCTCCTCTCCTCCTCTGACCTCTTTCCTCAGGGCATTAACATCTCAGGGGGTCAGAAGCAACGTGTAAGCTTGGCCCGGGCAGTTTATAGTCAGTCGGATATTTATCTATTAGATGACCCCTTGTCTGCTGTGGACTCTCATGTAGGAAAACATCTCTTTGAAAAAGTGATCGGACCAAATGGACTACTCAGAGACAAGGTTTGTGCTGAGCCTACATTAGTGCATGAATCAGTATCAAAAGAACAATGAATATTTTCGTTAACCAAAAATAGGTATCATTAAAATGTAATAGTGGATTTACAGTCTTTTCATAGACCTTATATTTAATTTAAATGTTTACTGTTCGAATTGAATTATAATTTGACAGCTGAGACCAAGTGTGTCTTTGTCTGTACAGACTCGTATTCTGGTGACACATGGAGTGAGCTTCCTGCCATACGTAGATGAAATAGTGGTCTTGGTTGATGGAGTGGTTTCTGAGGTTGGATCCTACAAGAGCCTTCGTGCCAGCAAAGGAGCTTTTTCTGAATTTCTAGACACATATGCCAATGGGCAAAGCAATCGCACCCACTCAGAGTCAGGTAATGACATCCTTTCTCTGTTTGCCTTTTGGTAAGCTGCACTTTTGTGGTGTCTGCACATGAGTTACAATGTAATTGTGAGCTAATGCATATAGAGATACATATTTGTAAGATAACATTTTTGCTATTCAGATCGTTGCCAGGACACTGAAGACGTGGAGCTCATACCTGAAAGAGAGGACCCTCAACCTGACTCTCCGTTGGAGGATTCAGTTTCTAATACACTAAAGAGAGAAAACAGTATTCGCCGTAGCCAGCGCAGTGGCAGGTTAGAACACAGTGAAGTGGTCGCCGACAAAGTAGAGAATCCGCTTGTTTGTGTGTATATTTGTGATGGAGATGATTAATTTGGGGGCATTGGGCTTCTCATAGGGCATATGAGTCGCCACTGTTATAACATCAAATGGCCTCATATAGTAGTTATTGTTTTCATGCATAAAATACAAGAACAATATTTGAATCTTTCATAAACTATCTTTTCATCCTGTTTTTTCATGTGGTCTTTTCGGTCCTTTTGTTTTAGTGTCAGACTAAGAAGAAGTGACTCTAAAAGAAAATCAAAAGATGTCAGTGAATTACAGAAAGGTCAGAGGCTAATAGAGAATGAAACTATGGAAACAGGACAGGTAATCTAAGTTCTTGGTCTGTTTAAATACCTTTCCCATCAGCAATAATGATAAGTATATATACAGTACATATAATAATTTTTATGAGCTTTTTTTCTCTCATATCCAGGTCAAGTTCTCGCTGTACATCCAGTACCTGCGTGCCATGGGCTGGGGATATACTGTCATAGTCTCCCTGTTATACCTCGTCCAGAACATTGCTTTTATCGGTCAGAACCTGTGGCTGAGTGACTGGACCAATGATGCAACGAAATTCTACAACATGACATACCCTGACTGGAAGAGGGACACCAGGGTGGGGGTGTTTGGAGCTCTGGGAGTAGCTCAGGGTAACTGAAAAGTTAAACATCATTACAGTTGTTTCTTTTATTTTGCAAATCAGCTGCAGTAGCATGAATTAAGTATTGTATATGATAATGTGTACATCACTTTAGAATTCTGCCTGAAATATATGGTGCTCTATTTGAGCTATTTTTAACAAACAAATAAATATATCACTGTGTAACGATGTACTTATATATTACAAACATTTCTTTTCTGACAGGCCTCTTTGTGTTCATCGCTACACTGCTCTTTGCCAATGCTTCGGTCAACGCATCGCGTATCCTGCATTCAAAACTGATTAACAACATACTGAGAGTTCCCATGGTATTCTTTGACACCACCCCCATTGGAAGGGTGGTCAACCGCTTTGCAAAGGTAGGAATTATCATCTACCTTGACATATTTTATCAGCGTTTTTCCCCTATTTCTTCTTTTCTTTTGGCTTTCTTTTGTTCTGGCTGAGGATTTTGCTACCTATATATTGTCAACATTGTTATTTAAGATGTTAACTTCAATGAATCTGCATGACGTCATCTTAGTTGGTTGCCAAGATATATTAAAACAATCAGCTGGACTGGGGAGTTAAAGCAATTTTGCTACATGAACAAAATGTCACCTCAGCATGCACCATTTATTGCCATTGAGATTCCACAGCTCCTGACAAACAAGAACAAAAGTAAAGAAAATTAGAGGAACCCTTTGAGATTGGTTTGTTTTTTATGAGTTTTGGGTCACTTGAAAGCATTACAATAACTTACTTTTAATAAAGACTAACTTTGCCATCGCTGGTTCTAAAGGACATTTTCACAGTGGACGAAGCCATTCCACAGTCCTTCCGCTCCTGGGTCCTGTGTCTTCTGGGCGTGTTAGGGACGTTGTTTGTCATCTGTCTGGCCACTCCTTATTTCACCATCCTCATCCTTCCTCTGGCCCTGGTCTACTACTTTGTACAGGTAAGTTGACCAAGGTAGCACAAAGAAAAAAACAAAGCCCACAGAAAATAGATTGTTGAAAACTAACAAAGTACTGCAACCAGTGGATACAAAAGAGAAAAGTGCTTGTTTCTATCGTAAAGAAAATCCAATTAAACTTTCTGCTGTTTTCTCTTGCCATCTCTTTACACCCAGCGCTTCTATGTAGCGACTTCAAGGCAGCTGCGTCGGCTGGACTCAGTGTCTCGCTCTCCTATATACTCACACTTCGGTGAGACAGTGTTGGGACTGTCAGTGATAAGAGCCTACGGCCATCAAGAAAGGTTTCTTAAACACAATGAAATAATTATTGATAAAAACCTCAAGAGCGTCTACCCATGGATAGTGTCAAACAGGTCAGATTTTGAACTCGGCATCATCAATAAAGACAGTACAAGCAACTTTCTAATGGGATTTTCAATGTGTTGGTGGAGGATGGTACCGATACAAATTTGTATGTGTGCGTCTGTTAACTCTGCAGATGGCTGGCCATCCGTCTGGAGTTCCTTGGAAACCTGGTGGTGTTTTTCTCAGCTCTGTTTGCAGTCATTTCCAGGGATTCTTTGGAAAGCGGTCTGGTTGGCTTGTCAATATCCTACTCCCTTAATGTCAGTGACCCCCACTTTCATCACACACACTGCAGAAAATGATGATGTACATGCCAATGCCAATAACGATTAAATAAGGAATATAGTGGTAGTGAGGATAGGGAATAATTATTGCTGCTGCGCAGCTGTGAGTTGGGGCCGGGCTGAAGACAGATAAGAATTATAGAAGGATAGGTATCATTTTACTTAGGACTATAGGACATTAAATAATTTTAAGTCTCTATTCCACACATCACAATGTTCAATAATATGGTAACATATAAGTATCTTTATTCTGAATCAACACATCAATAACAAGTCATGATCTAGTTGAGCTACCTGCAAAGTAAGAAACCATATAGATACCACAGGTATACCATATGTGCATTAAAGGGTAGATTTCAAACTAGTGTCAAAAATGCAGTTTTGGAAATATAGTAATAATTATTTAACAATAACTACAATTACAATCACACGATTTTATTTTTTATAAACATTGGAGGTTAATTCAGTGAGCATTTGCAGAAGTTGTTTACAGTACTTTTTACAGTAAAACAAAAATTGCTCATTTTTTGGTTAATTCAGATATCCAGATTGTTTGTGTGAGCCATGCAGTATAGCAATTTTTGATGAATTGTAGCAAGATTTGGTGATATTTCATACTTGTGAAGGCAACTTTTGTGGTTAGAAGAACAAGAATTTGAAGAATAATGTTTGCAAATCCTACTAATGCTAACAACGCAAGACATTTCCCTCTCCTTTTGGGGCTTTGCAGGTGACCCAGACCCTCAACTGGCTGGTGAGAATGACATCTGAGCTGGAGACCAATATTGTTGCAGTGGAGAGAGTGAGTGAATACACCAAACTAGAGAATGAGGTACGAGATTGTCTCTTCATTCACACAAACCGAGTGGTGTCTTTATCATTTGTTGTTCCGTTGTTTGCTTAGGTCAGGAATAGACAGATGACACCATTTCTCATCTACGCTGTGTGTCTTTGTTTGTACAGGCTGAGTGGATAACTAACATTCGGCCTCCAGAGAAGTGGCCTGAGGCAGGAAGGCTACAGTTTGACAACTTTAAGGTCCGTTACAGACCTGGATTAGACCTGGTGCTGGATGGAATCACTTGTGACATCAAAAGCACTGAGAAGGTGTGTTTGCATGTTTTTATAGCTAGCTCGTAGGATTTAACAAAGTGCAAATCTTAATTGGACTGCGGATTAGATTGACCCCTTGATCCATTTTTGAAGTACCAAATTTAAGACTTTAAAGTCAGTTTTTGCACTGACTACAAACTCAAACAGGAAGGTTATATTTCAAAACCTCTTTAGGATGATGAGACCAACATCTGAATTTCTTTTTAGTCCCCTCTCATTTTCTTCCTTTCATCTTTGCAGGGTAATATCCCTGATGTGTTTGTTCTAGTCTGGTCTCTGTTGCTTAGTTTTGACCTTTTATTTTCCCGTGGTTCTGTTTTAACAGTATATCTTGAATCTCAGGGTGTTACTGTCTCTGCAGCATGCACACAGATTGCAGCAAAAGGCCTGCCCAGATAACAACACAGAAACATATAATACATAGCCTCTGAGTTATGGAACCATGGCTGAGATGCCTAAAAACATTTCAGGGTTTTGACAGCTGGTTTAAAAGTTTTGAAAAACTAAGTACAGGCGGCAACGAAATTATAAAAGCACACTTCCAAAAAAAAGATATTCAGTGACTGTAGTTTATAAAACCTATATCAAAAGATGCATGAGCCATTGCGTTTTACCCCATGTGCTGTCTCTCCTTGCATTCAGGTTGGTATAGTGGGCCGCACAGGAGCTGGGAAATCAAGCCTGACCAACTGCCTGTTCAGGATTATTGAAGCTGCTGAAGGCCGAATCCTCATTGATGATGTAGATGTTTCTACAATAGGCCTGCATGACCTCAGAAACAGTCTCACAATCATACCACAGGTATACACAACAACTACTCTAATCCACACACAGCAGTCTGTTTTAAATGGTGCACTGACCTGTCCAACCCTCCCCTGTGGACGCAGGATCCTGTGTTGTTCTCCGGGACTTTGAGGATGAACCTAGATCCATTTGACAAATTCAGCGATGAGGAGATATGGAGAGTGTTGGACCTCTCCTATCTGAAAGAGTATGTAGGGGGGCTGCAGGAAGGACTACAACATGAAGTTGCAGAGGGGGGAGAGAACCTCAGGTGGGCCATGAAAATAATTGTTACTCTTCCAAATTACAAATTATTGAAGATACAGCAAACAATGTTTTGCTTTGAGTGCGAACCAGTTTACTTTCAGTTGGGTTATAAAAATACACACATACGATCAACACACAAATAAATGATTTATAAATAAATATCTTGCAAAAATCATATCTAATACACTCTATTCATTTAGTTGTTTTCTACTGTACTTCATATAAATTGCTTTTGTAATCACAGGAAACGTATAAATTAATTCAAATGAAAAATCAGTGTTCATTTCCAGTGTATGTTCTTTTTTTGTGCTACAATATTGTTTTTTTTCTCTTCTCAGTGTTGGGCAGAGGCAGCTGCTGTGTCTGGCCCGAGCGTTGCTGAGGAAGTCTCGCATCTTGATCCTGGATGAGGCCACAGCAGCTGTGGACCTGGAGACAGACGACCTGATCCAGAAAACCATCCGCAACGAGTTTTCACACTGCACTGTCCTTACCATCGCTCACCGCCTGCACAGCATCATGGACAGCTCCAGGTGAATTATTGTCCCTTAACATTGTCTCTGCACTCATTTTTCTCCAATAATGGTACTTTTTTTTTTTCGTCCACTCTTGTTTTAAACACGGGGTGGAGTCCACAAGACACATTAGTTACGCAAGATTTTTACAATGGGTAATTTCTCCAAATTCAAATGTATTTGTTGCCAATCTTGAAATTTGTAAATGTGTAGGCAAATCTGTAAATGCATACATATAAATTACTGGTTAAGAAGTATTCTGCTCCAAGAACTGGAAATACAGACAAGTCATTTGTTACAACTCAGCAGGTCTCTCAAATGGCTGCCTTTTTACAAGTAACTTTTGCTGCATTTCTGCTGTGACAGAGATCTGCAAATGTGTGTGGAGAGTTGTCTGTACTGCTGTGCTCCCACCGGTTCTAAGTGGCAACACTGACTACATACCACCAGTTGAAGTGATATTAAACGGCACGCTGCAGGGCTGACTGCTGCATTGTAGACCAGCCAGGTTTATTGTTACTTTACAATTACATTATACATTGTTCGTCATACAGGCTATGTTATTTTTAAGTGACTTTATGTGGGGAGCCTTTTGTTGAGTTTACAGACACATCTCCACACACATTTGCAGATTACTGTTAAGAAAAAAAGGGTAGCAAAAGTCATGTGTAAAATGTTAGCCAATGAGAGGCTTGTTGAATTGTAACTGACGACCTCTCTGTATTTCCAGCTTTTGTAGCCAAATACTTTGACTTTTCAACCAATATCAATCTATGTACACAGTTGTGTCCACACTTTTACACATTTGTCTACACATTTACAAATCTTTGTACACTTGCAAATCTAATTACAGATTTTGAGGTTTTCTTTTTACAAATTTACAAATTGGTTTCTTTGACACATTAGCACATTCCTGCGCACATTAACACATCTCAGTACACATTTAGAGATTATATTACACAGTTACAAATCAAATCCGCACAGACATTTTGAAATACTCCCCACACACATTTGAAAATAGATTTCCTACAATAATAGCCCTATAGTATCCTTTGTTGTGTTAAAAGACTCATAGCCACAGCTGTGAGATCCAAGTCAGCCCCTTTTATGCACATCTATAAACAGATACTCAAACTTGAAAGTTCTGCAATACTTCAAAGCGTCCCTTGGCTTTATATGGATGTGCCAGCAGCACCAAAGACTAGGGGTAGGGGTGAGAGGTGGTGTAGGAGTAGGATGCATGCATTTATTCATTGTATTCAATAGATTTTCTACATTTGGATTTCATATTTGAGAAGTATGTATATAAAATATATATATATAAAATATATATATTATATATATATATATATATATATATATATATATATAAAATATATATATATAAAATACACCGGAAAGCTGCATACATATCACACAGGCTGCCACACACGCAGATAGGACATCACTGCATTTAGAGCTTTGTAATTTTCTCAATGCCACCTGCAGATTCATAAATATTTTCCCATTTTTTGCAAGCAAGAACCTTCCACTACATGTTCTCATTATTGAGAATTAAATTTAAAATCTAAAAATCATAAATAAAGCAATGACAATATCTAAAAAATGTACACTGCTGCAACACATTATAGTAAACAGGTAGTGCAACAGATTGGAACTGAACTTGTGAGGGGAACCCTGTAGGTCCATTTGTTATGTCAATTGACAATAACAATCCATCCATCCATCCTATCCATCCATCATCCATCCATCCACCATTGTACCTGCTAATTCCTTTTTCAGGGTTTACAACGGGATTGGAGCGTATCCCTGCATGCACTTGCAAAAAAAGGCAGGGGGAATTCTTGGCAATCCTTTGCAGGGCTGACATACGTGGAAAAACATTCACACCTAAATCTGACTTAAATCCTTACCTGAAATAACAAGCATACTCTCCCATACCCTCATACCCTCACCCTCCATTCTACCCTTAAAGGTGCTCCAAGCGATGTTGGATGACGTTACTTCTTGTTGACGTTAAAAGTATATTCAAACAAAACAAGACTAGCTTACCCCTTCCTTTTTCCTCATCCCGTCCCGTTCCGTCCCTTCTGTGCTTCTGTGCACTAACCCCTCCAACCCCCATCCCAAAATCCTTCTTGTCGGTTATTGGCTGGAACGCTGGAACACTGTTTGTGAATGCTTTGTGGTGCAGGTGGGCACATATTATTTTTGTTGCGTTGTGTAGACCGTGGAATGTCCACTGCGACCGCGTTTTTTTTTATAGTGTAGGTTCTGGGGACAGGCAGCTCGCGGAAAGTGAGGAGATGTTTGCTGCAAGTGATAACAAATGTTCTAGCCTAAAACATGTGTGACAGCACTTAGAGCACCTTTAATGGATGGCACAAATATGTACACAATTATTTTTTTCCTCATTTTAGCAGGAAATCCAGTTCTGTCGAAGCCTCCTCTGCCGGCGAGTAATGATATTTACACTACTCAGCGGGTTAACGTTTCTACCTGTGTTTCTCTCCCACAGGGTAATGGTGCTCAGTGCTGGTAAAATAGTGGAATTTGATTCTCCAACCAACCTGCTTGAAAAACAAGGCCATTTCTATGCCATGGCAAAGGATGCTGGAATAACAGTACCAGAAATCACAGCTCTCTGATTTTGCCCTTGTACTTTTGATTTAATTCCATAAATTGCTTTTGTTGTTTGATTTAAGAAGCTGGATTGTGCTTTGATATAAAGAAATATTGTAATATGTATGGAACATTATTTATTGGAAACAATTAAAGAAACCATGTTCTGTATGTAAATAAAGATACACATTCTTTTCCAAATACTGCCTAAATGTTTTTAATAAATATAATTCTTTAAACCTCTGCATTCACATTGCACACTGAGTTAACTGGATCTTAAAAGGAATATTTCTAAATTTTAGAACATACACGTATTTGCAGTTAGATGAGAAGATTGGAACCACTCACTATTGTCTATAATAAAATGAAATGTTTTTGTTGAAAATAAAGTGACATGTAATGTGATAATTAATGAGCTTCAAAGTGGCTAGCAGGTGGATGTTGTTACTTTTCAAAAAACTCAGCCTGTTTCCCCCCTTTTTTAGTCTTTTATCTAAGGTAAGCTGCTGTCTGGATGTTTATACTTAGCACACTGGTATGAGAGTGATATTTCTAGTCTCATCTAACTCCCTGCCAGAGTGGGAATAGGTCCAATTAGTTTAGTTTTTTAAAATGGTCAAATAAGGCATTCCAAATGTCTGCAATTCGAGTGTCTATTTGTATTTCTCACATTGTATGGACATAAATCTGTTTACACAGGCTCATTATGTATACTTGTTTCATTGTTCATTATTGCATCTTGAAGCAGCTGCATTTACTTCTTTAGGGGGCATCTGAGTGTGAAGAGAGAGAGGAAACCTGCAAAAGCGGGGGCGGGGATTGTGAGTTACAGACAGTGGGTCACAGAGGAAAGGAGGGAGACAACCACAGCTATGGTGTTTTGCTTGTGAAAAGAGCTACTGGGCTTCATCCTGCATTTTTGCATTAATAAGGTAAGTCTAAACATAATTTCTTCAATACAACCTCAAACAGGTCATTTGTAATTTTACAATAACAGCTATACAAATCCTTTTTTTAAACTGGCTACATTGGCAGTGTAACAGGCTGTGCTTGCCAGATTTTAGTTGAAACAGTCCGATTCCTATTTAATTTTAATGAAATGTTTGACAGGTGAATATAATTACATGTGCCTTTGCATGACGTGCCCCCTAATCAGTTTATTTTCCCTAACATCTACTTTACCTGTAGTTTTAACTGTTTACAAAAGGTGTCATAGGTCTCAAAATGCAACTGGTAAATGTGTTTATTCAAAATGGCTGATTTGTATTAATTCTTTGTGTGCACACTGATCAAATGTTTAAGCTTTGTCAAATTTGACTTTGACACTGACGGCTTTACTTAGTGTCGATGACCTTCATCTGAAACGTATTTTTTGTCAATTTATATATGCTTATCGAAAGTTTAAGGTAAATAAACCTTTTTTTTGACAAATGACGCTGAAAATTCATAGAATGCAATGTATAATTATATGTATTATTTTTACAGTCCCTTTGAACATCATTATATTTGTAGTGTGAAGCAATATACTGTACAACATTAACCTTTGGTTTGATATAAGACACTTGCCAAATTAGCAAAAGGAAATTGTGCTCATTTAAAAAAATCTGTACACAAAAAAAGGATAAACATGGAATTGTTACACTACCCCTTAAATAACAGCTGCAGATTTATCCCTCCCAACTGTGCTTTTCTTCTCTCAAAGCTTTTGAAAGGCCACTGGCTTATGAAAATCTGTATGTATGAGTAAGCACATATACAGCGGATGCCCCTCCTCCTCTTACCTTCTTCTGGCTGGATTGTGCACACTAAATTTATGCAACACTGTGGAAAAAGTGGTTACTCATTTGAAAGCAGGCAACATTTTTGTCTATTTCTTCAAAAATAAATATTGAAGCGGAACTTGAGAATTCAACCCATTATCATCATTACACATGACCCAACTTTGTCATTGGATTTATAGACTTTTTCTCTATAACATCCTTCTAGTTCTCAGCCATCTGCCACCATGAACTTCTCAGAGCAGATTTCATTTGACTGTAATGTTGGCCCGAGTGAGAAGCCCCAGCTCGACATTAGTGTCACCAAAAGGGAGCCGCTGGCAATTGCTGTCCCTATGACCATCTTCTACAGCATCATCTTCTTGTTGGGAGTATGAAAAGTCCTTTTGTAGACACACTTCACATACTAGCCAATTTTACCTTCTGAATTGCAACACCAAGTAGTATGTGACGGTAAAATTCAGCAGCAGCACTAAGCCACAAGTCATAGAGAAAAAATGATATTTCGACAGAAACTCATTAGACCTCTTAATGCTGCCCTCTAATGCTCTACAGGTCTCACTCAATGGTGTGAGCATACTGACTCTCCTCATGGATTCTCACATGAGAGTCAGCGCCATTCGTTTCTACCTTCTCAGCCTGGTCATATCAGGTACAGGCTACACTCCCGCCATAATACTACCATGCACCTTATGGAAGACCAGTACTGACATTGAAATCCTTCAATAAAAGTGTACCTCAATTTGTATGTATACATAAATCTGTACCAAAATTATAATTTAATAAAAACAGCTTTAATTGTTATTATTGTTGTGATTAAAATGTGATTATGTGCATATCAAATTTAAATGCCATTTAATGCCACTTTCCTTTTAAATTGTACCTTATAAGATGTTTTTTAGGCTTGTGTGTTGTCTATTGACATCATACAATGCATGTTAAATAACACATTCAGTGAATTTGTATCAACTGGCTTCAATCATGACAAGTGCTGATGATGTTTCACGTTCCATTTCATTATATAATTGCAATGTTAAAGTTTGGTGTACACTGAAAAGACTTTATTCTTCATTTCAATTAATTATTTCAATTAAATATTGTCAGTCCTGGACTTCGGCAGTTCCTTTTTAACACGAAGGTTACAGTGTATTGCCTACTTGAAGGAACCATCCATTTGTAAATGATTTTCCTTTTTCTTGAAATTTTAGACATTCTGCAGCTGTTGACCATCCCGGTAACTTTGTATCGGTACTACTGGGAGAGCTACCCCTGGCGCCTGGGCCAAACAGTATGCAAAGTCTACTTTATGGTCCGCCAAGTGTACTGTGCCACCACAAGCTGGGTTATCATGACCTTCACCACTGAGCGCTATGCAGCCATTTGCCACACCATGTGGTCTGTCTCCAGCCTGAAGGTACAAGAAATATACCATAACATTCAGTTCAAAAAGCTTAATGTTGTCTTTTAATACTGTTTGATACATTTGTCTGAACTTGTCACCATTTGGCATGATGTTAATGTTGGGTTTTCCTTCCCAAAATTTACACAAAAGCATATAAAATATGCTTCTTGTTCATACTCAAATGATCATGTGTAAACTGCAGAATATATACCATTGGAAAATAAAGCGTGTATCCATCCATGTATTTTGGAAGATAAAAATCTATTTTTTGGAATCAACATGATTTGGCAGGCAAGATAAAAAAATAACATAATGGGTTACTTTTACCTGTGCTATAATTTGCTATTGTATTGTATAGAAACTGGCCACATGCAGAAGGTGGACACACAACTGGTTGGGAAGAAAATAAAATAGAACACAAACGAGCAGCCCTTATTAACATTTTGTGAACATGGTTTAATAAGTGGCATTTCTTAGCCTCTCTCCTTCCTCTCCAACAGAAGTCTCGGCTACCATGCCTTGTTTTAGTATGGATCATTTCTCTGGTCTCGGCAGTACCCTTTGCTCTGGTCTATGATCAGGCTCGGGCCTGCATCCTGGACTACACGGCCATTACACGAGAAGACGCCTTCCAAGTCTCCACCATGTGTGAGATGACAGAGCCTGATCCTGCATACATATACAAAGCAGCTTTATTACTGAGAGCGGGGATCTTCTTTGTGGTAAGATAAGCATTCTTCAAGAGCTTGTATTTGCGTTTATCCATCAAAAACAGGCACTTAACATGCCTTTCCAACTACAGGTCCCACTTGTCTCTATCTCTATTCTCTATTTGCTCATCCTGCTCTACCTGAGGCGGAACGGACGTCAAAGGAGAAACATGGGTATCACCCGGCCAGATCCACAAGGAAGACGAGAAGTCCAGTGTCATCAGAATGGAAAGCTACTTTTAAATGAAAAGAGAGCTCTAAAACTAATGGGTTAGCTACGGATTTACTATTTTTTTAAACTGTTTATGTCTTGAGGTCGCGGAATAGTAAATCTCCCAAGCGCTTTAGTTTATCTCAGTCTGATAAAGACCTTAGAAAGGTCAAATTGTCTGGTCACTCCAGAAAGTGGGACACAGAATATCATTTTCATGTCTGGCACAGGTGATGCTGGACCCTTGCAGACTACTTATGCTCTTTGTTGCTAACAAGACATCGAATGAATTGCACTGAGCTCAGCGGATTTTATTTTACTTAAATTAGGTCAACACATACTGTAGATGCAGACAAAAACTAATTTTTTTGTTATCATTCATTGTCCATCTGTCTCAACTGCCTTCTGACCAGATAAGATAAGACTTATCCTACAATCAAAATTTAAAAATTTAATTTTTAGTTTTTGACAACTTTTCCTGGCCAATCAGACAGCAGCGAAGGCTGGATTCCCTTTGAGGTGGTTTTGATGGCCGCCTAAAGTCACCTTATGATATAGTGTCAGGATCTGTTTACTTTGTTAATATGCTGCATTTAGACAGAGTATGCTAGTAAATGAAAATGTATTGAATTATCATTTTGAGGTCCTTTAAGCTATCCAATTGAACCAATGACATCGTCTATGTTTTGTCTTGCAGGTGCAGTCGTGTTTGCCTTTTTTGTTTGCAACTTTCCGGACATTGCCTCGTCACTGATGCAGGTTTATGTGGTTGTGTGGTCCGACACTGTCATTTCTGTCTACACAATCCTGAAATCATACTTGTCGCTTCCACTGTGGTACATCAACGGCGCTCTGGACCCGCTGCTGTTCTGCGTTTCCTCCCACACATTTCGCAGGGCATGCTGGAGAACTCTAAGTAGGCTCAAGCCTCACTGCTGCTTGAAGTATGTGAGGATGTCTTGGCTTCAGCAGAGAAGTTCTAGTGAAGAAACAAGCACAACAGTCAGAGAGAGGATTGATGGTAAATGCTATAGAGAGAATATGGCCAAAAAGATAAATGCAGTCCCTAACAAATCAGATCAGTGAAATGGAAATGGAAATGGCACTATTAATTATTATCTATTTTAAGCTATTAAAGACAAATGTATCACCTTGGAAATCCCCCCAAAAATTCCTACAACTCTGCTTTCTTTCTTTTCCTTTTAGTGCTGTACGGTAAAGCCCAGGTCAGACCAAAGATTTGCGACGAGACAAGTTAAAACTTGCTACAACAAGCCGGTCTGCAGTGTTCTACAACCTGCCAGTTCACATCAATACAATGAGACGGTGTATCATCTCCAAAACAACGCCTTTTTGCACTTCTGCTCAAACTTTTCTGTGACTAAGTACATCATCTCATCATCATATCACTGGTTTCGTCTAAATATGAATTTGAATAACATTAGTAATAGTGAGATGCTTGGTACAGTTTTAAGCAAGCAAAAAGTCTTTTTTATTTCTCTAATTCAATGCATTGTTTTAACGACACTGGGTGCTCTCTTTTCAGTCACTATCTCTTTTGACACTTTACCGTGCTTTTGGGCGATCATTGAGGAGCCGTTTTACTTTCTGCCATTTCACCCAGCTGTTTGCAACATAAAAATAAAATCTATAGTTTATAGCTGACTTTACTAGCTGACTGGGCTTTACAAAAAAGTACTGCTAGCATTTACCAACAGTCTGAGATACTTTTTAAAAGGTACCCTGCCACACGTATTTCATTACTTTGTAATGTTTAAAGTTCTACCATGGACTCTGCAATATTTTTTGAGGATCAAATGCCTTGGTTACAAGCCATGGTGTTTGGTGTTTTCAAGCTATTCTAGTGTGTTATAGAAAGCCTGGAGGAAGACTCAGCCCCATTTGTGCCAGTTCTCATTAATATTCAACAAGCTAAGTTGCTTGACTCTGATTGGCCAACAGTTAAACAGTGAGAGCCGGGCTATCATCATCCTTTACCCAGCGCAGCTGGGAGATCTCATGAATAGTAATGAGATCAAGCAACATGACGTCAGACGGACCATTTTTTGTAATTGGCCTGATTTCTCCGCTTATTTCTTTTCAGTAGATAGAGCTGACAGAGGGAGCAGCAGTTCATTTTCACATTCCCAACATAACACAAACACATATGGACCTAACACGTTTCAAAAAATGTAAAAACGTTTTTGTGTGTCAGGCCACCTTTAAAAGACAGAAACAGAGGATGTGTGGAATTTACCTGTATTGTGATGCCAATCAACCTGTTTGTTCTTTTAGGTGTTTTTTTTTCAAGCTAAAAATATAAAGAAAAATATATGTATGTATATATATATATATATATATATATATATATATATATATATATATATATATATATATATATATATATATATATATATGTATACATGCTACAGTATGTGGTGCTTTAAAACTTATATTATTTGACTGATGTGAAGACAAAAAATGTAGAAATGTAATTTTTTATATCAAGGTTGAAGAACACACGATGTGGTGGTGTGTTGACATTGTATTATATGGTGTTCAAGAGTCTTATTGCTCACATCATGTGACACACCAATTTATTTTTCAGTTTAGATAACGCAGAGGAGGGACAAAATGGTCAGTGAAATAACACTAGTCTGTTCTTTGTATTACCCTGTAACATTCTTTTCAAATGATGGGTTGGCACCCTGAATGGGTCTCAGACTCTGTCTTCGTCATGTTTTCCACCGTAAATGGAAAGATGGACAATGTGTGGTTAAAATGTTGCCAGTTATATCTAAATAAAAGGAAACAGGTGACAAACAATCAATAAATGGGTGTTTTTCCATTTTTTATTGCAAACAATCACTACCTACACCAAGGGTTTGAAGTTGTGTGTGCCTCTTGGAAATTACCAAGAATTTGACTTCACCCTGATGTTTGTTTGAATTTTTGAGATCCAGATCAGAAATAGTAAGGCTGAATAACCATATTTTCTATTGTTGCAATAGGCTCCCTCCCTCCCTGCTAAATATTTATTAACTGGTGTTATTATTATTATTACTCTAATACTGCAAAGCCAAAACATCATTAAGTGTAGTTAATATAATGTGGCACATTCTACAACTTCCTCTTACATTTTTAAATGGAGGTCATTGGACTAAACAACTTTCATACAGGCACCCTAAAAAAGAACACAGTCGACAGATAAGGACACAAAGTGGTTAACCTGCTCAAATAATTTTGTTGTATTAACAAAAGATCAAATGACTACTTATGTGAAATAATTTACTAGTATTGACAGACTACAAAAAATAACTTTATTAAGAATGCAAATGGTAAAGGGCCATAAATACAAACGTTTTCCTAAAAACACAAACAAAGTAAGTCAGACATCATTGATTTCCCACTTATCCCAAGGTCAAAAAAGACATTTACACTAAACATTAACAAAAAGAAGATTACAAAAGAAAGAAAGAAAAATAGACTAGATTTTAAGATCATACCATATACTGGATCACCAATTTAAATGCATAGCCTCACTTGACGTCTGGACGTACAAATATTTCAGCCAATCACAGCACCGTGGGCGGGACTAGAGATGAATCAGCGGAAGATTCAAAACGAAGATGGCGGCTGAAAATGATGCCCACAACAATCACAAACTGAGCAGAAGGTACAAACCTTTCGTTCAATATGTCGTAAAATTATCTTTAAACAAAACTACGTTATAGCTAACTGTGAATTTCTGAAACGACTAGTGCTACTGCAATGTATTTGTTGTGAACTAACATACTCAGTAGCTAGAGCAACTTAACGTTAGAATCTTAGACTTGTTAGCGTTAGCCAACCTAGCAACAACTTGTTATGCTAACATTAGCAAATGTTAGTCCGCCAATTTATGTTAGATATCGCCCCTTTCTGTTTAAATTGCAAAATCTTAGGGGACGCTACCAACCAGAAGCTGTACTATTCAACTGAGCCTCAAAATGGACCCCAACCCAGCCTCTGTGTTTCTCTTTAACAGTGGGACCAAGTGCAGTGTGTTCATCAGCCAGGAAAAGCCAAACACAAGTAAAACTGTAATCTTTAACCCGGACTTCTTTGTTGAGAGGCTGAGACATGAGCACCCGCGGGCCTTCGCCGATTTGGTACTGAGCAATATCACTCGACTGATAGACCTTCCAGGGGAAGAGTTTGCACAGCTCACCGGAGAGTCTGAGGCTAAAGTGCCCTCAGCCACTGGCTTTCTACGCTCCTTCAACTTCCTGAAACGGAAAGGTTAGGCCAACAGAGCCATTAGTGTGCTCACAGTCTTTGAAACGTTGTTGAGACTAATATAGTATATGTGAAGTTATTTTACTGGCTTATGCCATTGCATTAGGAAGGGTAAATAACTTAAAAAAACACTACTACTTAATTTATCCACAGACTATTATACAATACCTTATTAATCTCATTAATTAAAATGTTGGCAGACTTGCAATGCATTTATCTCCATGATGGCTTAAATGAATAATATTTCAATTAATGAATGAATCAGTCTTTTAAATTTAAAACAGTGTGTATATGTAGGATATGATCCTACATGTGTACAGTGTATGTTGTATTTCAGGACTGGTGTATTCTAGGTGTAGGCTTATTACTGCTAAGTAAACTGAAGCATTCACCAAAAGAACCCAGCAGGTCTGCCTTATTGAACGATTTTCTCCATAACTTGCCATTTTCAGCGGTTATCTTGTTCAGCTGTTAAATGCAGTTTGACAACGGCAACACACAGAGAGCGAGGGTCATCCGGTGTAGCGATGGTGTGGGCGTTGTGGAGAAAATATAATATAACAATCTTTTTGACTGGCTATATATATCTATGGCGATATTGCGGCAATATTTGCACAATGATATTTTTGATTAGTAATCATCAGTAATGTTATAATGAATAAGTAGGTAAAGGCAAATAATTGAGCATCTAGAACAGTCTGGTGAGTTCAGAAAATTACATCACTTTACTGTAATGCAGCCTTAATTACCAGGAAAAGACAACACGTGTCATATCACAATAGTACGATATCCAAAATTTGAAGGCGATATCTAGCCTCATATGTCGATATTATGTCACTATATTGCCCAGCCCTTTACTGGTGTGTGAGCCAACCACAGGATGTCCTGCAATTATCCTGTAAATGTACTTCTGTTGATCCAGACTAATGGATGATTAAAGTAATGGTTAGTTTCTGTCTCCACATAAATCCTTTTATGGCTGTCTTGTTTTTAGCTAATATGGCTTTCCGCTGTTGTCCATGTGATGGATGGAAATGCAATGGATCTAATAATAAGTGATGGAATGGAATAAATGCAATTGCGCACACAAAGGGTACATTCATTCTTACTCTGCTGTTTGATACGTTTCAGACAAAGGAGTGGTTTTTGGTGCACCCTTAACTGAAGAAGGAATTGCACAGATCTATCAGCTCATTGAATACTTGAGTAAAAGTGAGTATTACTTCATTTGAATGCTGTCAGTTAAACACGTTATTAATTGCATTTACGCAAACCAATTTTAACAGCGTCAATTTTTTCATCGCAAGATTAACATTCTTTTTGGCCTAGCAAATTTTGTAGTTTTTTCACATGCTGTTGCAACAACTAGTAATGTTAGAAAAACTACAACACCGCACCTGATCTAGCTAGACCAGAAACAAAACAGGCTCACCGCCCACACTTGTTTGGGCTGGGAGCCGGCCGAAGAGTAGTAACGTTAAGTTTTGAGTGGATGGTGAGCGTGAGACACTGAAATGGATGCCAGTAAGATTCTGAATAGAAAGTTTACTTTTTATAAGTTGCCAAATGGTTCCATTGACAAGACCAAAGTGACCTGTGTGTTTTGTCGTTGTGAACTGAGCTATCATCGCAGCACGTCCAGTCTGAAATACCACTTGATGGCCGAGCACACACCTGATGCCCCCCCCTCCCCCTCGTCATAGTATTTTTTTCACTTTTTTATTGATGGACAGTGTTCCACTGTGTAAGAGATTTGCTCCAAGTGTGCATGACTGCTCCAAGTAAGAATGTTACATGTGAAAATAACCTCGACAGTAGACTATATGCAAATATTGTTTTCAATAAAAAACAATTGCAAAAAGCATGACGATCCACTTTTCCATGTTGATAAGAGCATTAACATGAGAAAAAGAATGGGACAAAAAGAAATCAAGGGACAGTTAAAATAGATAAAAATGTGCAATTAATTGCGAGTTACCAATGACATTATTGCGATTAATCACGATTAAATATTTTAAGCCTTTGACAGCACTACTTCATATACATATACACAAACGTTACTTCTGTCATGTGGGGGACACTTTCATCCAAAGCAGTTTGGGATATCATCACTACAGATGGATACACACATTTTGCATGTGTGACCCGGGAGGAGACAAATCTGACAGTATTCCGGTCAGACATATACCATTGATAATTACTTTATTAATAATCTCTTGGTATTCCTCATCAAATTGCTTAATAGGCCTGTATCCTAGACTTTTACAGGGATTTGATTTGTTGAGCATCAAGGCTGCATCCTAACTTTTACTACTTTGTTGAACTATAGTAGTTGAAGAGCAGTGAATTAGCATGAGGTCATGGTTTATTTCTAGAAAGCGATGATGTCATTCACTAAAAGTGGACACTGGGTGCAAATGCTTGGGTCAATAATTTATCTAAAAGCACTTTGCTCTGGCTGTCTCTCTCCTTCCATTTCATTCACTGGGCCTCTCCTTACTTCTATGTCTTTGTCTACTTATGTCTCCTTCACTCTGTGTCTGCCCGCCTACACACCACATCTCTTTTTTCCCTTCCTCTTTGGCTGTCTTGCACCATTTTTCTCTCCCACCCCTTAGACCTTCATGTAGAGGGGCTGTTCCGTGTGCCGGGCCACAGCCTAAGACAGGCAGCCCTGAGGGAAATGCTGAATTCTGGGGCAGAGATTGATCTAGAAACAGGCGACTTCCACCCCAATGATGCAGCCACATTGCTCAAAGCCTTCCTGGGAGAGCTGCCAGAGCCTCTGCTGACACACAGACACTATCATGCTCACCTGAAGATTGGAGGTGTGTTTTGACTCATACACAATGCTTTTTCATTACTCAAGATAACGTAATATCCATATCAATGTTAAGTCAAGAAAATAAAAGGGTTCCTTTGTAATACTTCTCCCCTGTGCTGTGTCCAGAGCTGACTTGCTTTGACGATAACGGGGACAAGACGAATGTGCCTGACAAGGAACGCCAGATTGAGGCATTTCAGCTGCTCTTCATGCTACTCCCACCAGCCAACCGCAGCATGTTGAAGCTGCTGCTAGACCTGCTGTACCACACTGCTCGAAAGCAACACATGAACAAGATGTCTGCTATCAATCTAGCCACAATGTTTGCTCCACACATCATCTGGCCCAAAAATGTAAAGACCAATTTAGCGCTACTCATCATGTATGTTACAATAACCCCCACTATTTTTGCAATCAAGTAAACCTTAACTCTTTCCTTGAATTTGTTTGGCATTGTGTTTTTATGTTGCAGGTGATGGCAAGTGATCTGCAGGGAAACATCGAGCAACTGAATAATGGCATAGCATTCCTCATCAGGCACTCACAAAAACTGTTCAAGGTATGCAGCTTTTAAGGCTGTTTTTCTGATTGCTTCTTGTTCTGTAACTGTAGTTTCTTACTTAACAACTCTGCACAAAATACTACATGTAACATGCTTTCCTGTTGTTTTACTCTGTGATAGGAAAAGCAACATGAGGTGGGATTTTAAGTGTTGCCTGTATTGTGTGATAATATTTGTGTTGCTTCAAATGAACCTGTCATTTTAAGTAGTTTACAATAAAGGGGAACAGGGTAAAGAGGAAGATGTAGTTTACATGTGAAAGAAACATCTATAAAGGCTATTTATTTATCAAAGTGTCCCATATTCAGCAGCCTTTTAGATCTCAGTAACTCGCTTATATGTCCCCATTCACGTTGTTTGACTGCTATATTGCGCTTACAATCTAGCCTTCCAAGTGGAACATTGGCAGCTTTTATACACCGTTGTTTATGGTGAGAGTGAGATCATTCCTAAATACCTTTTTTTTTTTTTAAGATAAATTTTTGGGCATTTTCAGCCTTTGTTTTGCCAGCAGAAGACGTGAAAGGGGAGAGAGAGATGGAATGACATGCAGCAAAGGGCCGCAGGTCAGAGTCGAACTGGGCCCGCTGCGTTGAGGAATAAACCTCTGTATATGAGCGCTTGTTCTACCAACTGAGCTCCACGGGCGCCCAGATTAATTCTTTACAAGGATCTTTCATCAGAGGATTTAATTTACATTTTTACTTTCATTGAAGGCACCTACATACATCAAAGAATATACCCGCATATACTTCACAGGATCAAGAACTCTTAAATCAAAGGTCAGATTTTGCTCTTTTGTCTTTTCTTCTATTTCTAAGTTAATCTTTCTAAAAAGTGGTAATACTGCATTAAATTTATCTAATGTTATTTTCAAACTCTGTGTCTTTGGTTTCCTGTGCTAACTTTTGAATCCAGTAACTTCTGTGTTTGGTTAATTTTAGGTGCTTCATGTCTAAATACAGAACCTCGAGAGACTGTCATCTGCTACTGGGCACCTAATAGAATGATTTTCAAAGGACGTTAAAATAAAACCTCTGAATGCTGTGTCTGTACTCAGCTCTTAAAGCTATTTGTTTGTTAGTATGTCACTCAGCTGTACACATTTTCTTGTGGTCACGTCACTTAAAAAGAGTTTGTATTTACCTGGAATTGAAAATATCTGGTCACATGTTATGTCCGACTTTTCTAGGATGACTTGACACTCTGTTCTGGGACTAAAGATGGGCCCATGTGTGCAGTAGAAGCGGCCTCCCCCTCTCCTTCCATAAGAACAATCAGCGGTGAGGTCAGCAGCGCGTCCACTACCAGGTCATCTGAGAGTTACACTGAAGCTGCCCTCAGAGAGCTGTACCAGCAGGTCAACAACATGCCTGAGTCTGCCAAAAAGAAGAAGCTCATCAGACAGGTACAGTAGGTCAACATACCCAACGCGAGAGGACAGAACATGCAGAGAAACTATTTGCAACCGTGCACCTAAATGTCTTGTATTTGTGTGTGTAGTTCGATAAGCAGCCTTTGCTGACACCTTCGGCTGACTCTCGGACACCATTCAGCAGGAAACATTGGCGTTCACGCTCTTTAGGTGGTATTATCAAGGTTTGTTGACATTGGTACTGTGTACAGCGATACACTTCACTTTTCAGCCTTCATTTGTTTTTTAGATTTTTGAGAAAGTGTTGTTCATGCTTACCTTACACTGACAAAGCCAGTTAAACAAAAGTACCCCATGAAGTTTTGTATTACTAGTGATGCTGCTTAATGTTTTTCTTAGTAGAACAATGAGTTTACAAGCAATGTACTGTAAGTTTGGAAGTACAATATGAAATGTATTCACCATGTTTTTAATGTCTTATACGCATGTGCATTTTGAAGAAAAACATAAAAAAAAGGTTTCTTTACAATGAAAAATCTACAACGTATCTTTAATACAGCCCTACGCTTGAAATATCTCCCAGTAATGCCTTATGTCTATAAAACAGAGGAAGGTGTTGGGAAGCCAAGTATTAACAGATAAAGAAAACCGCAGACTGCAGAGTCCTCTACCCAGTGGCCAATTGATGGCCAGGGAAGTGAAAACGCCAGCTGTGGAGGAGTGAGTATGACATTATTACACCTCAAAGCAAACATTCATGAAACAAGTCTCAGAATGACAATGTGTGCCTTGTGTAACATGGGAGCAAATCATTACTATTAGAAAACATCATCGCCTACTGTTGACATTACACCGTAAGGATGAATAGGCCAATTCAAAATGCTTTAAAAACTGTGGAATTGTCTGTAGCATTCCCTTATGATGATGATGATGATGATAATGATGTTATTGATGATGGTCATGTATGGAGAAACACTCAAGTAGTAATTCTCTTTTATTTAAACCAAACCAATCAAAATGTGTCACATTTAAATTGTGGGACAGCACGATTCACTCCAAAAGTGTCATCAACCAGTGACCAGTAGTTTTCCGCATGACTATCCTCAGTTTCTCTGGCACCTCCAGCCATCTGTCTGGGGTTCGCCACAGGCAAGCCTGGCCTCACTTTGACTCAACAGTGCTGACATAGCTAATGATGCCTGATGTATTATGCTGAAAAGATAAAAAAATAAAAAAATAAAAATAATCTTTTTTTCTCCCTCTCTGTTCTCATCTCATCCAGGATTAATCATCTTTAAAAGAATGAGCTCTTCACAACTAAGGAACCGTCAGGCTGACTGTTATGTCAGGGGTTTTAAAGGATCTTCTTGAGGCGTCAACCCAAACTAAACAGTGGAAGGCACTGTACAGTGTTGTTTTTACACCGTGTTTGGATACGTACTCTGTACTTGCTTTTTTTTTTTTTAAGTGTTAAAGGTTAGTAAGATGGCATGAAACCAACACAATCTCTTTGCAGTCTGTGAAGTTTTACTTCAGCTAAGTGACATAAAAGTGGTTAGGGGACAACAGTGTGGACGTTATGTGCTTAATTTTAAGTCAATTTACAATTCACGATGTTCAGCAGGATGTGAATGACACCAGTAAAGTTGAGGGTATTTTAGCTTTATCATCAACATGTTCACACAAACAAGATTATTTAATTTGCAAACCTACTTTTTATTTTGTATTGGTCATCTAGATGTTTCAAGTCCTGGAATCCAGTGTCTCAGATGCATGGATCAGATGTGATGTGCAGGCTTTTCTATTACATTGTTACATTTTTTGTAAGTTTAGTTAGACTTACAGTAGATGCTGTCATGTCGAAATGGCAAATTCTGGCATGTGCCTTAAAATTAATATATCCTTAATTAATGTATAATGCCATTTTATTTAACATTTTCTCTTTTTAAATTCCTGTCAGCTTTAAGACTGTGCTCAAAATGTCTATTTAGAATGAATTCAGGTGTCAGTAAAATAGGATTGAAGACTAATGAGAATGAAGAATGGAGGAAGGGAAGACCAAAAGACCAGCTTGGGTAGATTATATAAATAGTTGTCTTTGTTTTCACTAGCTCAAATCTCTGGTGTCAATGCTGTGATACTTTGAAATACTGCTACTTTAAAATACATCTTGTTTTTGCATATTAACTTTTAGTTTTTTCCTCAGATCAGTTTTGTGACCAATATCACATTGTATGCCGTTTTTATAGCTTTTAGGCATATGTACCTTTACATACATTCAACTCTTTAGTGTGAGGTTTGTTCTACTATTCTAAAAATGTAATTGTCTAATTTTTATCTTTTTTTATTGCCAAGGGTTAGTTAAATGCAAATGAAGATTCATTCTACTGTGGTTGTTAACCCAGGTGCTTTCTGGGAGAGTTTGAGCCACTGCTACTTCTATAAGCTGCTTGTTGTCTTACTCTTTTAGTAGCAGTTTACCGTTTAATGGTCACTCTGCCGAGCTGTTACAATTCTACTATAATGTGATTATTGCCAACATGGTCCACTTAATTGACCATGTAAACTGAAGATGCTACTGTGAAGCTATGCAACTCACTGTAATTAAAAGACATCAAGCTAAGTGCTGTAAGTGTCTTTTCATTTAAAATGTTAGAATGTGTTTTAGTAGGTTGAATACGTAATTCTGAATCTTTTCTTGTTTTACCGCTTTTCCTAAATTATGGTGTATTTAATTTCTTTGCCCTTCCTGGAATTTGAGGGATGTTGCTCTCTGCAGCCGTATAGTGCAGTTTTACTTGCAGCCACAAGGTGCTGCTGTTTAGTTGCAAATAGCTAGTGCTCCAATAGGTGACGTACAACAACTCCTTTGAGCTGTTTGAAATAGTGACAACTGTTAAAGGCATGTCTACATAAGGGAAATCTACACAGTAACTACTCCTGTGCTGTTAAATACCCTAAATACATTTATACGTGAACAAAAACTCTTAAGTAGGCTAATAGAACAAAATACAGCCAGAAAGCAGTTAACAAATTGCTTGTAAACTTTCAAGCTTACAGTTTCCATTGCAGCAAATGAAAACAGGTTGACAAAACACACGTGACAATACAGGCTGAAATTTACAGAGATATGCAATAAAATGTAACATGTAAATCCCTGTTAAGCTAAATATGGCCAACAATAATACATACCCACAAGGCTACCAAAATTGTTGCCATTTGTAGTAAATGACTTGCCAAATTTGAACCTGGAGTTTGGAGGGTGAGTGGGTGGATAGTAAGAGTGAAGGCAGCTCTCCACAATAGGAGGAATGTCTCAGTGTGTCATTATGGTGTCCATGTCAATGCGTGTTTGGTATTGTAAGTATATGTTGTAAACATCTGTGAGAATGGGTCTGCTTTTTTTCATGTTCTGTAAATATACATCAGAGAGCTTCCATTATAGGAATAGTATTGTTTTACAGCCAAAACTCCAGAGGGGTTTTATTTAGCATTTCTACTCCAGAACGAGCAAGATGACTGTAAAATGATTCAGACATACTGTAATCAACTTTACATTATCTAGTGTGCACACAAACCCGCAAGCATACCGGTATATGATGAGTGGATGGGATTTAGCTTTAAATGCGTGCACTAAAATACCTTTCAGAATGAACTAATTCTGTCCAGAACTACAGATAGTGAAATACCACACTAAAGGGGAAAACATTTCAAGGTTAAAATACTTTTGACTCCAGCATAGTTTTGTACATATTTCTTTTCTCAACAATGGATAGTGGAGGAATTTTTCTGGCCCTTTTTATAAGCCACATCTCTTCTGAGGGTGAAATCTAAATAACTTGGGTTGCAAGCATGCTGTGGAATTTTCTGGATGCTAAATTTGGTTTCTTTCTATTCTCTCTATCGAGCACATTTCAGTTTTTTAAAGTCAAGATTGTAGGAACAAAAAAAAAAATCATTGCTCTATTCATCCACGAGCAGCTGACAGCAACGAATGGTTCCTTTGAATTCTAACTTTGGGAACAAGCTGAAGGAAAAATGTTTATTGAACTCCACAGGCTTCGGAACTACTGTGAAGTGGGGGCTCTTCCACGTTAATTGCAGTTATTTCCTCAACAGAGTCAGTTGTTGGTGAGCTCTTATGTTTTACAAACTCCTCTCCCAGACTAATTGTAAATGGCTGGCATGTCCTCCCACGGCTTTTAGAGCAGCAGAATAATTCCCGTTGTGTGTGTGTGCATTCCTATCACAACTTTGTGAGAACGGAGGGACGCTACCACCACCCCCCATTACCACTAAACAGCACTGTCTCCTCTTTAATTAGCCATTCATAGACACAGATTCACTGCATACACACTTTTACCGGGATAGATTGAGGTTTGTGTGAGTACACCTGTATGTGCATACATCCACACATACACACCTCAGCATGTGGAAAAGTTTCCAGCTTGTCCAGCAACAAAGCATACATGTGCCCACAAATTCAAATGTTTCTGGTTTTTGTGCCTTTGTTAATTAAAGTTTTCTCGGGTCTTTGGGATTGTGCTGAGGTTTATGTTCAGAGGGATCCACCCAGCAGCAAAGCCCTGCAGAATTAGACCAGAGACCCAAGTGTTAAGTCACTTTTTTCTTTTTTAAACAGAGTAGTTACGAAGCAACTGACTGCTTTTTAAGGCATTACTAGTGGTACTTCTTAATGATTTTGAACCAAGAATTATATAGTGAGTTGTGCAAAAACAGAAACAACGGACAGCACTAAAAGTGACAGATGCTATGCAAATCAATATATGAGACAGCTTATAATAATTATAAGTTACTATATATCTGTGAGTCTACATGAGGACCAAAGGAATCAGTCTTGATTAATGCTGAATCAGGTGCTAAATGGCACTAAACCAATAATGCATCATTAACTCCTTGGTTCCTCCCTATGAGCTGGTGTAAAAATACTAATATTATGTAGAAAAGTGGACAAAGTATTAGTTATGAGTTTTGGGCCATTTTACAGCCTTAGTCAGGACTGCCTGATTAAGTAGGTGAACAGTATGCAGATTCACAGATACCTAGAGATATCATCACCCATTTGTTAAATGAAAGTTATGCAATGAGTGCTTGTTTCTCACCTTCAATGGTATCTTCTCTCAATTTCCTGTACCGTATTTGAAAGTGTCACTATTTGTTTAATTCTGTGGAGAACTGTGAACAATGCACTGTTGATTGAACCTATGAAAAAAAACAAAAAGTGGTACATTTCCTTGCCACATCCAGAAAACTGAATTCCACAAACTGCAAATCAATATGCATTTGGAAATGTTTCGTGAAAGCTACAATCACAGTCGACAGCAGCTGGACTCTAATATATCTCCTGCTTTAACTTAATGTAAAATTTGCAAAATAATATTTACTGTATTAAGAATTCCTTTAGAGCAAATAATGGCCCACATATGCTGCCTATCATTCAATTTTCCCTTCTCAACACAGTCCACTTTATGCCTTGAGTCTAACTCAGGGAATGCATGGTCCTGGCGTTAAGAGGGGGATTGTGTGCCAATTACTGCCATCCATCCAAATAACAGAGCAGGCATGGTTGTTAGTGTAGCTGTTTATCTTCTAATTTGTATATATAAGGATATAATCCTTGTTACTGTGCCTATGCTCTGCTTAAAATATAGCGTTGACTTACTTTTTATGGCTGTGGTCTACCTTCCCAACAGATTGTGTGTGTGTGTGTGTGTGTGTGTGTGTGTGTGTGTGTGTGTGTGTGTGTGTGTGTGCGTGCGTGCGTGCGTGTGTGCGTGCGTGCGTGTGTGCGCTTCTTCCTTCTGATTCCCTGCTGCAGCTTCTGTGTCTGTGGCCACACTTGATCTAAATGTTAAAACCCACATTTACAGATTATTTATTCCGGCTTTTAGTCTCCAAGGACTGAGGTGTTGATTCCTCTCTTCCCTAGTGGATTCTCCTTCGTTACATGTACGTATTCACACACTCTCACAGCCCAGTCTCCCTACAACCTCTCCCTTCGGGCACAGGTTATGCAGTGTCATGCAGGTTAGGTATCTCTTTAGGGGTTTGCCTTGAGGCAAACCTGAGGGAAAAGGAGTGGGGTGAGTGGAAAAAAAAGAAAAGAAAGAAAGATACTTGGAGTAGATTTGTATTGTGAATTGAATCAAGGGAATGAGAGAGGGATCTCGAGAATGAGAGTGAGTTCAGGCAGGGTTCTGGCGGCGGCTGGGGGGGGGGAGGGGGGAGGAGAGGAGGGGTTGGGGTGGAGTCGGGGGGCGGGGGGGAGGGCTCTGCTATTTGTAGATCCTTGTGATGGATGACTGGTGTGTGTGTGTGTGTGTGTGTGTGTGTGTGTGTGTGTGTGTGTGTGTGTGTGTGTGTGTGTGTGTGTGTGTGTGTAAGAGAGAGAGAGAGGGAAAGAGACTGGGTTTTTTTCTCTTTCTGCTCTTTCACTATTCCCTCTCTTCAGGCGAGCAGAGCAGAGCAGGACTAAGTGAGAGGAGGACAGAGACGCAAACGTATGCAGACCGGAGCACAGCAACTCCATAAAGACAAGAGAGAAGAGTTTGCAAGGAGAAAATAAGAGACAGAAAACTGCTTTTTTTTTTCATCAGCAAACTGTGGTGGATATCAGACCTACATCAAAAGAAATCTAGAAGAACAAAAAGGATTTGCTTTGCTTCACAGCTGAGAGGAAAATATTAGCATTTCTTTTTAGTTTAGTTTTCTATTTTTATTCACCACAAATAATATTATAAATTATAGAATTATTCTAGAATACTTGCGAGGTGTAGCAGGACTCCTTTTTGCAGAGAAAGGTGGACAGAAAGAAGTTAGGGGTTCGTTGAAGAACAGCTGGCTGCAGTGGTGGTGAATATGCCCGTCAGAGGTAGCTGTTTTGGGGCAGGCGTGGGCAGGCTGGCTGGACAGCCACTCTGGATGTGGGTGGTGATGCTCTCTGCTCTGCTCATGGGCAATGCCAGTGCCTGCCCAGCCCTGTGTACCTGCAGTGGCACCACAGTTGACTGCCATGGACTGGGACTCAAAACCATGCCAAGGAATATCCCCCGCAACACTGAAAGACTGTGAGTATCATCTCTACTCCTTGTGTGTGTGTGTGTATATGTGTGTGTATGTAATAGAGAAACTTCTTGACTGTGTTCCTCCGTCTTCTTTATTCACTGTTTCCCTTCTGTTCCTGTGCCATGTTGTAGTAGTGCACATGACTTTGCTTGGACTGAACGAGAACAATAGCTCTGCCTGTAAAGCTACGTGTGTGTGTGTGTGTGTGTGTGTGTGTGTGTGTGTGTGTGTGTGTGTGTGTGTGTGTGTGTGTGGAGTCTGCGTGGTGTGTCAGTCACTGGCATTCCAGTCAGGTATAAATAGGCATGAGGGACTGGAAAGAGCAGGAGTGGCTGTGTGCCTCTCACATGTGTCCATAATTTACTTACCTGCATGTTCATGCTTGCTGCATGTTTTTTAGATCATGCATTTTTTAATCCTGAAAGCAAATCAATGGAGTCTAATTTTGACTCCACTTTTTTTTTTGTGACATCCATTCAGAGATGGAAAAGTAAAGTTTGACGTAAAGTTTAAATCTTAAATTATTGCGATGCAGGACCACATTTGCTGTCTGGTCCTGTCTGTTCTGGTTCTGTTATGTTTGGGGACACGTTTCCCCCACTCATATCATGTGTCTTATCTGTGCAGCTCTGTGTCTTTCTTTATCTCTTTTTCCCTCTCTTCCCCCTTTCCACTATCCTCTACTCCTGGGCCAAAGACTCCCCTCTCACTCCTTTCCCATACCCCTGAACACTCACTCCACAAATTGTTAAATCATGTAGAAAATTAAGCAAATCTACTACCTAAGTGAGTCTTGCACGAGAATCACGTAGCTGTCTTGTAAAACGGAAGACGGATGGGAGATGGAGGGAAAGGTGAGGCAGACATCAGCTTGCAGAGTGGATTTTTTCTATGTTTTCTGACAATCCTTTGAAATATTCATCAGCAAATCAGAAGTGAGGAGTGCAAGGAAAAATAGATTGTTCTATTTCAGCTTTTAGAATATCAGTCCTGAATAAAACATGCGGTGGTAACAGAGGAGAGAAAGCCTGTGTCAGAGGCAGCATTGCCATAGTGGGAGCTAGTGCATATTTGATGCTTTTCATATTTAATCTCTAAAAACACCTTTTTTTTTTGTTGCCTTACGGTCTACATGTTTCCGGGTTGCTTATGTGCACATGCTAATTTAACATTGAAGCAGAGAGGAAACATGGTCATTTTGTGGTTTCCTTTTACATGAATGGCCATTCACACTGGAAATATACCCTGCCCCTGCACTCAAGAGCATTTCTGTGTTAAAAGTTGTTTGTGCATTCATAGGTCATGTGCAGCAGGGTTTTTTCTTTTATCGTTGTAACATCTCTGGGTGTTTTCTAGCATGTCTAGCACACTCAGGATGCAGCATTTTAAACATTATGTGTATAAAGGTCATGAGTAATTTATTCCTGGGTCGTTGCCTTTTTTTGGGTGTGTGGTGGTGCATGTATTAGCTGTGTGTGTAGGTCATTTAGAGTATAACCAGTCTCCACAGAGAAGCACTACTTAACAATAGAGACTATCGTCTTCTGCAGGCTGTTACTGCAGGTGATTCATCAAGGTGATTGTGCAAGTCAACGCAGCAAACCCTGCCTCACATGATGGTCCCATGTGCATAGCCAGATTTATGTGTATGCGTTTGGAAAATATGTGTTAATGTGAATGAAACTGTGCAACCACTACTGGGGTCAAAGATGAGTAATGAGTTGCTCATGTTTTTATACAATTGCCCCAGAAGTTGGTGGCTCTCGTCTATAGGATAAAATGTTGAGAAGCCCTTTTTTTGTAGAAATTCATTCAAATACCAAAAATTTCAAATCTAAATTGTTGCAAAATGTACTTGCCTCATTTAATGGAAGGAGGCAGCGTAGTATTAGTGTTGGGAAGGAAAGCAGATGCAGACTAGAGAAAGCTAACAAAGTAGAAGCTCATATATACAGGGTGATGCTTTAGAGTGTTACAGAAGGAGGGGGTTGGTTTTGTGGTTTTGCGGTTTTGTGCGTGTGTGTGTCTGGGGTGGGGTGTGTGTATGGAGGGTGTTGAGACAGACAGCAGAATCCCATTTGCACTTGTCAGTGCGGGTTTGGATCAGGTCTGACCCCTGCGCTCCTCAAACTGAAGCCTTTAATGAGACTGTGAGCTCCACGTATTAAAATCACACCCTGCCTCTTACGGGCCACCGGCCGCTCCCTCCCCCTTTGCTCCCTCTCTGCATCCATCCTCTGTTCTTCCTTGCCTTTATTCATCTGCTGTGGCAAAATAGCACATGGAAATCCCATTGATATCAGGTTATTCTGGCAGAAAATCCACATTTGCAAGGTTGATTAAAGGGACTTTACACTGACATTAAAGGTTGTTAGTTTAGCGTTTAGGTGGACAAGTATTGACCAAACCTGCAGGCTTCTCTATCCTTGCTTTATCTCTCTAACAGCCCTGCTGTTTAGTAGGTGTGTCTCATCTGTGAAGGAGTTGATTTGCAGTAGCGGAGGAGCTGTGTGTGTGTGTGTGTACCTTCATTTAATTACAGAAAGCCAGTGTATTGATGATGTATTGTCTGTGCCCAAGGAGGAGGCTGCACAATGTGTGTGTGTGTGTGTGTGTGTGTGTGTGTGTGTGTGTGTGTGTGTGTGTGTGTGTGTGTGTGTGTAAGAGAGAGAGAGACTGTCTGTCGGTTTTTGTAAATGCCTGTATAAATCCGATGTTCACTTGTGTTTGTTCATAAACTTGAGCATGTGCCTCTCTGTGTGTCTGTCTGTATGTGAGCATGCATGCAGTGAATAAGTAATGTGTAATGTTAGATGAAAACACATGAGGTTTGGTAGTGGTTGAAGATGAGGGGCTCCCTTGCTGCGATAACCATGTTTATGTATTTGGGGGTTGGAGATGTGTATGTGTGCCAGGGAATGCCTACGTTTTTTTTTGGCACCAGCCCATAGCTGGTACAACTGACACAGCTCACAGGCCACCTGATCCATAATTTACCCTGACAAGACTGAACAAAGCCTGCCCACTACCTGCCAGCTCTTCCTATGTGACCAAAGTAGAAAGAGCAAGATGGGAATTGACAAAGAAGTAGCATGAGGGGTAGATCTGTGGGGGTTGAGAGCATGATGAGAAGATCCTTCAAGGCGAGGCTAGTGTAGCAACTGAGGTGGTAATGAAGGGATTAATGCACAGGAGTGAAGATACGTGTAACTCAACCACAAAGCTAATGAAAGTATAAACAGGATTATGATTTTTATTATAAAGGGCAAAACAGGTCTAGCCCTAAGGCAGACTGAATTTCATTCAGTTCCTTTTTTACAATCTAATATATCCATCCTCATAGCCGGTTAACAGCGTTAATGCCTGGAATGAAGATCATTCAGAGAATGTTTATGCTCATTGGAGGATTGTGAAATTACAGACCGGGGACTCAGTCATTTCAATTTACTGCCTTCACTTTACAGCTGTGGTCTTTTCTCTTGTGCTGAATACTGAGGTGGACTCCACCGTCTTTTCAGTTCGGTATTTTCTGAGGTGTTGTGAGTCCTCTGTCAGACAAAGTTGGTATTAATATAGGTATTGTGCGCCACAGTAGTTCCTAGTAGTTTCTATTTTTTAATTGGTTCAAGCATCTAGTCACCTTTTTACATTTTACATCATGTACCATAAGCATGTTGCCTGTCTAAGCATGGTGATGACAGACTCCTGAGCATCAAAGCCAGCTGCTGTGTGTCTAAACTCACCCAACATC
>NC_048423.1:12088192-12106198 GCF_013103735.1 Etheostoma cragini | reverse complement strand
CCCCCCCCCCCCCCCCCCCCCCCCCCCCCCCCTCCTCCTGTGTGTTTCACGGCTGTCAGATCCATATGTCGTGGAGTATGGAGGAGGAGGAGGAATGCTTCACACTTACGCAGCTTCTCAACCTGTTCACTTCATTCATTAGGGAGAGCGCTTGCTGATCTGGTCAAATAGCATTATCAGTGTGTGATTGTGGTTAATGAGCATACACGTTACGGCTGTACAGGACCTCAGGCTTCTGATCATCAGATTGCTTCAGCAGTGTGGAGTTTGGACAGCACTGTGCCACCAATCCCCCATCAGCTGGCTTCTGTCTTCCCTGCCAGGCTAAAGCTGTTCAGGACAAATGGTCCTGTGGCGCTCACAGCAGCGATACAGAATGAAAAAAAAAAGCACCTTGATCTTGACTTGTCATTTAAATGTAATTTCAAAGAGGAAGGGGGTGAGATGAATTTACTCCCAGTCAAAACCCTGACTTGTTGGTCTTGTGTAGAGTTCCATATGGATGAACTTTGACCTGCAAAATAGCAAGACTCCCCCATGTCCAGTTTGACTTTAGATAATGAATTATCATGTTGCTCTTTCAGAGCTCCTTTCATTAGTTGTATAGCTGTATGACTGTGTGTGTGTGTGTGTGTGTGTGTGTGTGTGTGTGTGTGTGTGTGTGTGTGTGTGTGTGTGTGTGTCAGTGAGAGATTGTTAAGCTATGAAAAAATTATTCACTTGCTTTTGTTAGCCTGCTAGCCGTGTTTGCAATCCAGGCTACACTGTCTAGAGCCTGTGAGTAACCTTTGCATTGCCATTTGTTTTGTGGCTGCAAACATGAGACTATTAAACTGAAGCTTGGTGTGACCCACGTCTAACCCTAGTGAATTAGAAAAAGAACGTGACCACAACATTTCCAATGCTTCTAAAGTGTGGCAGCTTTTTAGCTGATCACTTAAAAAAATGTACAAATTGATAATGTTGGTAAAAAGCTGTACAGCCAACAGTAGTTTCTCTTGTGATCATGATGTTCTTTGGCTATGGCTAACTCCCAATAGAACACAATTGCCTTTCCCACAGACTCATGGACATGCCAGAATGTGTGTTTGTGTTCATTCCTTAAAACAGAATATGCATATGGTCTTTGTTATGAATGTAAGGAACTGTACCCAAGTGTATATTTGCATTTTTGTGAGCGTGTCTTTACGTGGGCCTTTGTGTGCCGATCTATATGCTTATCCTCCCTCTTGTCTTGGGGTTTTATTTCATATAATGTGCTCAATTCCAACTAGCCCCCCCTCGGCCGAGGGACCCCAGCAGCTGGCAAAAATAAACAGAATGAGTTTTTCAGCATTGTAGCAGCGCTCTGAGCCTCTTTTAATTTAGAGATGTGGAGTGTTGGAGCATAGCTGTAGCTTGTCCACCCGATGGAAGGTGCACCAGCAGGTACTCCCAGGCATCAGTCAGTTTGATATGGAAGATGAAGAGGGATTAGATGGTGATGTCTTAAATCCACTTGCTTCAGGAAGTGTGTCAGCACTGCAGTTGGAAGCAGTTGGAGGTAGAAATCCTTTGCTGTAAAAACTGGGAATGATACCTAATAACTTTCTGCCTCTAAAGTAGTACTGCAGTACTGTAATGTGAAAACCCACACAAAGTCAGTACAGCAAAACATCTGTCAATGAAAGGAAAGAAAGTGCCTTTGCTGCTGTGCCAAAAGCCATTGCCTAACCTCCTTTGATTGCAAAACAAAGAAAGTAGCAGTGACTGATATTGTAGCTAATAAACAGCAGATTTTTCTTTTATGGCAGTGACACCATATTTTTTACTTTGGCACACAGTGCCCTTATTTAGACGTGGAATCAACACAGATGAGCGCGGCAGACTCCAGACTTTATGCACATCTAGAGTTCATATTCTCTTACCTTTCTGAATTGAAGTTGTGGGTTCACCTAGATAATTTCATCCATGCACATTTGACAGTGCCACCACTACTGTGTGTGTGTGTGTGTGTGTGTGTGTGTGTGTGTGTGTGTGTGTGTGTGCGTGTGCATGTGCGCGTGCGCGCGTGTGTGTGTGTGTGTGTGTGAGTGTGTGAGTGCATAGCTTGGCGAGTTTCCCCAGAGACAAAATACTCCCATGGGTCAGCAGACATTATCAAATGGGTCAAACACCTTGAACGTTGACGATATATATGTGTTATAAAGCACTGTGTTTACTGTGAACACAATACAAAATGTGTGCTTAGGACAGTGGATTTCATAAGTTTGCTTTTTACAAGCCAACATAACACTTACTTCAGACGTTCATGTCAACATGCTCAAGTCAGCAGTCCTTGTAGTGGGGATGTTATTATAAGGGCAATTTTCAAGGAGCTAATTATCACCTGGGCAATTTTAAGAACTTAAAAACATGGCATTGGTTTCTGTTGCAAAATGCCAATGGAAAAGGTCAGAATATGTCATAAACACTGTGGATCCTGACTAGCTGAAACATCATAGGCTGCTAGTGGCATTTGAACATTGCCTAAATGTCAAAGCATTGCTAAACAGGTGCATGGCCAATACGTTTTTTAAAGATGGATACTTTCAGCCGGATAATGCATAATTGTTGGAAGACATTTCCCGAAAATTTCAATTACTTCAGATCTCAGCCAACAAAACACTTAGAGATGTTGTTGCATAACGGATGTGATTAGTCACCTCTGGAATACATGCAGAAACTAATCTCTTATTACAGGATGAAGCAAGACCTCATTGCTGGAGAAGAAAAGTGTGGTTTCGTTTGTTTATATGTGAGTCACTTTTCCACATATTCCCCCTGCCACCCCTCACTTTAACCATCTTTCTTCCCTTTCTCCTCTTCTATCTTTCTTCTTGTTAAAGTCCTCCGGGTGTCATCAGCAATGACCACCCTGAAGATAAGACATTGGAAATCCAGAAGTGTGTGCATGTGTGTGCGTAAGCACCTGTAATGAGCACCACATGTGTGTATTGGAGCCCAGGCTAATGAAGCCCAGTCCATTATTTCTTTCCCGTGGCCCTGTCGCTTGGCCTGTCGATGCACCTGTGTACACACACACACACACACACACACACACACACACACACACACACACACACACACCATCTGTCTATAATGACCGTTCTCTTTCGTACTGCATAGCACTACAGTCCCTGGAGTGGTCATTAGACAGAGAAGGAGAGAGTGACTGAGGGAGAGTCCAGTGCTTTTGGCGTAGATTTGGAACCAGTTTTTTGGTTGTGCTTTGGGGTTGGGGGTCGGGGATTCAGAGTTGGGTGAACCCATCATGCTAAGAAAGTGCAGTAGCTCAGAGAAACATTAGCGTTCATTGCCGGCTTTCTGTTCCCTCAATACAATCTGCTACTGAGGTCCCACAGTCTTATGTAGCACCATAGGACAATACAAACCTTTCCTTAATATCAGCAGAGGTAACTGAACTATTGAGGGGGCTACAGTCAAGTTTAGCTTGCTACAATTTGAGTTATCATAGAAATGATACTTTGGAAAGAATTATTGTCAACCATTATATGGCGGTTATCTTGTTAGAAACCAACAAAAAATGTAAAACCTTTTTTTCAACTATTTTGTCTCTCCCTTCCTTTGCAGCGATGGCTAGCTCTCAGCAGGGAGGCTGCTCCCATTATATCCACAGCACTTAGCTTTTTGGCCTTGTGGCCCTGCCCAAATCCCCTCCGTTGGCTCCTGCTAATCCTTACCAATAGTAGAAGGACAGGGCAGACAGAGAGAGAGGGGGGGTGGTGGGAGAGGGCTGGAATAGAAAGACAAACAGGCAGCTCAAATGTGACTTCCATTTTAATAGGACTTCTTAATATCTCCCAGAGGAAAAAGAACTGAGCCTGAACTTCCCTCTGACACATTCTTACTGATTCCACATGTCAATACATGTTACAGTTAACATCTAAAGCAATTTGCATTTCACAAAAACACCGGCAATTAAAGACATTCTCAGCATATATTACGCCAGTAGCACACTTACATGCAAGCTTGGGGTACTGCATGTGTACGGTGTGAGGCTAAAGTGTGTTGTGTGTGTTGCAAAGCTCCATAGTTTGAGTCGGGTATCAGTAGACAAAGATGCCTCCGTGCCACTGTCTGCTCCTTTAGTCATCAGGCGGAACAGGTTCAGAGGAAGAATGAAGATTAATTATTCATAAATGTTTGCGTGTCTGTCTTTGCAGGGAGCTGAATGGGAATAACCTAACACGCATCACCAAGAGTGACTTCGCTGGACTTAAGTACATTCGAGTTCTGTAAGTACTTACCTTCACTTTTTATGGGATGATGAGATGTTTGTATGTGCAACTGTGGTGCAAGTCCGTGTCTGAGTTTATCTATTCATGCAAACCTGAGCTGTCTCTAACAAGTTGTACAGATATGCTGCTCAAATTAGCATAAACCCAGTGAAGTGGAGAGGTTTCTGTCAAGAGCCCTACTCCAGGGTACATTAAGCAACTGAATGACTGCAGCTAGCAAAGTAATGGACTTCTCTTACACTGTATTTTGTATGTTGTTGTAACACTTGTTGTCCCTTAGATGCACACACACTCACTTGCCCTCTGTTACCAGACATCAACATGTAATGGGTACACAAGCGCCAGTCCTAAATAGGCTCTCAACACAGTTAACACATTCAGGTGAAGTCATTGACTCCCTCTGTGTTGAAATTAAACAGCACTTGTGACTTCAGGTATTAAAGTAGTTATAAAAGTGTTGATATGTGTGCATGTGAGAGTACACACTTGTGAGTAGTGCCATGGGTGTTGAAAACACTGCCAAAGGGGAAGCTGTGTAGACCGGAACATGTTTTAAATGTAACACGAGTCGCACATAATTCCTACTACCCAGCAAAGCCTAGCAATGACTATTTTCAAGTCTCATCGTTACTCGCCCATCCCCCCCGTTTCCCTATGCATGCCCCCTTTTCTGCACCACCTTCAACCCCTACGTGAAGGTTAAACGCCTTTTATGTCGGCAGCTTGTCACCAGCAAGTAAGAAGGAAACAACTTGTAGGAGTACTAAAGACAGAACTTCCCTTGCTGGAAAGCCTCTGTTTCCCTCACAGCCACAACTGTGCTACATGTAACAGACACACTGCTCGCTTTCTGAAGTGTCAGCCAACTATATACAGAATACATGATTAACATGGTGTAGGTGGAAGGAATGTCTGTATGTGCTACCAGAAAAAAGTCTGTCTCTGTGCACTGGGAGGTAACCTTTGTAGGGCAACAGCATAAAGACTAACAGCGGGTTGACCTCTGACCCCTGGGCAACCCTCAGAAGGAGCCAAACAGGAACAGAAGTTTATTTTTTACAGTCAGCTGCCATCTATCCTGTCAGTTGAAAATCAACACAGCTGATTTACCATCATTCGTCTGGCACTGGCTGCTTGACTTGTCTTCATGAGCGGTGTGTGTGTTTGTGTGTGTATATGTAAACAATACAGGAACAATCTGGAAACAGCAGAAAGAAAGAGATCAGAAACTGAAAGCTACACGGCCTCAGACAAAAAGTTTTCCCAATTCAAAAGTACTCATTGCGATTTTTTTCACTTCCATCTAAATTCATGAGAAAGAGATCGGAGGTGAATTGCACTTTTCTCTCTATGTTTATGGAGTGTGAGCAGTGATTAGCATTTATATTCGATGGAGAGGAAGCCCAGACTGCTGAGTTGCCGCGTGGCGTGGCCTCGGTGGAGACATGAGAGGTTGCCTTCAACACAGAACAGTTGTATACGTAATGAAGGAAAGCTCTTGTTGCTTCTAAAGCTGCCGGAGGCTTTTTTCTCCTTCCCAGGCTTGTGTAATTGTAACACTTCCAAAACCATCCCAGCCTCAATTTAGGTGAGGATAGGATGTGTTCCTGCTTGTCTATGTTTGTGTGCGTCCATGTTTGTTTGTGTGGGACTAATAGCCTTGATGTACTGCCTGCAACTTTGATATTCTCTATGCTACGCTGTCCAACAGGCACACATGCACTTACACACAGCCCATTTTCCCCTGATTGTGCCAATTGTAAAAACCTTGGAGCCCACCTCAGTTTCCCTTCTCGTACTTTCTGACCCCCTTCCTACCTTTCATCTCGTCTGCACCAAGCCGCTACATCCACTGGACCACACCAGAGGCCGCATCCACACTTTCTGAGCCACCATAGAAACTTTCCTGGCTGCTATTCCTGCTTCTTTTGCCAAGATTCCACACTGTGCCCTCAGTCCACACCGCTGCCCTCTGTGTGTGTGTGTGTGTGTGTGTGTGTGTGTGTGTGTGTGTGTGTGTGTGTGTGTGTGTGTGCGTGTGAGGTGTTATTGCATCTAGCTTGAATATACAGTACATACTGCAAGAAGGCCCGTACCCCAAAGCACCATATACTTTGTTGAAGCCTGAGTGACCTTCTGCAGACTAATAAAACAGTCAAAGCCACACTGTCTCTCGTTGTCTCTGAGGCTCTCTTTCTTTCCTCTCTCTGCAGGCAGCTGATGGAGAATCAGATTGCTGTGATCGAGCGTGGGGCTTTTGACGACATGAAGGAGCTGGAGAGACTGTGAGTACCACCCAGAGTTGTCCGCACATAGCCTGGCCAGAAATAATACATTATTTTCCGAACTTGAACTTCAACTAGAAACCCTATTACTGATCTTTATGCAGCACATGTATTGGTTGAGTAATGAGACTGATAGAAGGCACTGGCCGTATATGGTGTATCAAGTGTGAGGCACTTTTTCTCCATTTTGGTCAGATGGTGCTGAGAGGGTAAACCGTGGGCTGGGAGTTTTTTTTATTAGCTTTGCCTGAGAGGAATGCCCTCAGTGGGATATGTGGGCTTAAGAGGCCTCCCCCACCGCAGACTCCGGCTCATCTGGACAGCACAAGGACTCCTCGACAGCTTGTAAACCGGCTGGAAAACACACAGACAAACACAGCCGACCACACCTCAACCAGCTCATTAGCAAATCAATAGTGCTACCCACATAGAAACCTGCGCAGCAGATGACTCTATGCACACATGTTGTCATGCACAAATAGTGGTTAACTTATGAAAGACTTTCCCCCCAATTTGAAACCCACATTAACAATTTACATTAACAAACTCCAGGCCGTGTACAGCTCGCCTCCCCTGCGCCTCCCCTGCTTCTCCATAGTCAACTGATCCCAAACATTGGGTAGACATATCCATGTGCCAGACCAATGTGGAAATGGAGCGGCTCGTTTCTCTAATGTTTAAAAGCCACTAACCCACCAGCAGGTACAGTTCAGTGTGAACGGAGCGGCAGCAGACCATTAATGCCCATTACGCACTAAATCTCCACCTCAGCTGGCCGAGCACTCTTCTCAGTGTATACAGTGAGTGGCGCAGGTCCCAACATCTGTCTGAATGTGTCTGTAGAAATGGCAGCGGCCTGCCTTTTAGATTTGCAGCCTCTCTGTGCCACAGCCGCATTCACTCCCATGTGCCTCCAATAGGCCATTCAGGGAGAAGAGAGTTGTGGTTTCCAACAGATTAGCAACAGTCTGTTCCTCACTGACTTAATTGTTGTATTTGCATAAAGCCTGCCAGTCTTGGACGTTAGTTGTTTGACATGGAGTCTGTTGCCAATCACCATGCCTGTCAGTGCTTCCTTGGGCTTGAATAAGCTAATCCATTTCTCTTAATTTGATTTAGAAACATCTTGTTTTGATAGTTCACCCTAGATAAAATCTGTTCATGTTCAGATAATTGGTGGCTGTAATTCACTTGTTTAAATGGGAATGGTGCTATTCTGTTACTCTGGGAAAGTCAGCAGAGCGCTGAATCTACTAGGCACAGCATCGTAATTTAACTGCGCAGAGATAATTTACGGCGCTGTCTCTGACTAGAAGTTTAATTCCCCTGAACTTTCAGTTGGATATTTATGTGACATTTAGAGCGCACTGAAACACAATAGCCTGTGGCTAAGCCGATTCTACGGCAGCTAGCAGAAATTATTCACAGCCTACACAAGGGCGAGCATGCATGGACACACACGCACATACAAATTCACCAGTTGATCATATGTTTTCCCTGCCGCAGGCGGCTGAACCGTAATCAACTGCAGCAGCTTCCTGAGTTGCTCTTTCAGAAGAACCCTGCCCTGTCTCGACTGTAAGTACATTCACTTTCTTTTCAATTGAGCACACACTTTTCTTCCCTGTCAGTGCACATGCCAACTCTCTTTATCTTTTCTTTATTACGCAAGCCACCAGTGTTGCTCAGAGATCGTATGTGCTACAACAATATCCTGCACAGCATGGTTTCAATAAGTCTGATGAACGTTGGCTTCGGTTTGGTTTGGTTTAAACACAATTAAAGAACAATTAAGGTTGGATTGCAGTTTGCTGGAATGCCATCAGGTCTCATTTACATTCAGACTTATTACATGAAGCGCGTGAAGTGTATACTGTGATTTCCACCGTACTTACTCTCTGGAAGACAAAATTAACTGTGGGACAACAACAATGGGAAATCTGAGAAATTTGCACATCGTTGGGCCTTCGTGCCAAGTCATCTGCAGTTACTCTGTGCTATTCCGTCTGCAAGAGAATCCACTGGTGGCAGGGAGTTGGTGTGGCATTGGGACAAGAACTAAGGGACACATTAGACTTCTAACTCTGGTTAAGGGGAAGGGATGTCTGTGTTACTTAATGAGGTTGATGAATGTCACAAGAGAAGTCCCCAAAGCTCGTTCTGCCAGTGGACTCGTGCACCTCCATCGTATGAATGAGTTGTGTCATCACAGTTTTCAATCGGTTTCCACTTTTTAAGGCTGTTCTGGCTCACACCCACACATCCTGACGCTCATGCAGTAAGACAATCCCAGAGTAATGCTAAACTTTTATTCCCATCTGTAACAAGGTTCAATGTGTTTTTCTTTCTTCTTTTTTGGAATAATCACTGTCCCTGTTGCCCGCTGATCATTCCAGCTCCCAATATTCCAGTTCAGATTACCTGGAGCATATGGGAATAATGAATAACAGTGGGACATGGAAAAATCATTTCCCATCCCTGCAATCCACATAGCGGTGCTACTAACCCCTGATCCCGACCTCAGCCCTGCATCTTGCGTTTGATGTTTAACACCATCTTGAATCTATCTGTCACTTCCTTGCAACTATCTTCTCACGTCACCTATCGTTATTCCAAAACCAACTCTTTGGGCTTCAGGGCATAGCCTCATCCTTTTGGGGCAAGGCTAGTCTGCTTGTGGCTCGCTTACACTGAGCAGCACAAAGTTGTCTAGCTGAAACAGACACAGAGCAGACCGAAGGCCTTGCAGACCAGCGGATGGCCTTGAACAAGCGTGATTAGTCCATCTGGAGCAGCGGGCTCTGCCAACAGCCAGAGGATTGTGCTAACACAGCTCCCCTGTTTCATCCAATCTAACTTCACGCTCATTATTTTAAACCTAGCGCTGGCTTTTCTGCCATGTTCTGGAGAACGAGACTTTGTTCAACATTGCTTAATCGATTCGCTATGTGTCTGTGTATAGACTCATTTGTTCTTTATCCTTGACTGAATAAAAGAGAGCCATAATGGGCCTTGACGTTTTTAGGTATGGAAGTGCCTTACGTTCTTTAGCAGTTAAAACCAATGTACAATCCAGGGCCACGGAACCGGAAATAATGCAATCTTTATGGTGCCTGTGTTTGATTGACAGTTGCTACTTGATGAAAGACTTCTAGTGCTTGTTTAAAATTAGGTCTAGTAGCGTGGGATCAGGAACAGCAGTAGAAGACAAAGGTTTTTCCTAATGTGTTTCTAAACTCCTGAGCGGTGTGTCTGGGCTACACCATGGGTTCTGGTTCCAGTCTAATGCGGTTAGGTTACAGCCTTGTGTCGCTCCCGCCAGCAGCTTTTAATGGACTTAAAAGGTTCTCGGCTCCCAGAGAAAGACTTTCACGCTATTTCCTTTGCATATTTGTGTGTGTCTGAGGATGACAGAGAGAGAAAGAGGCAGAGAGAAAGAGAGTCTATGGCTGCAAATGTGTGTGTGTGTGTGTGTGTGTGTGGATGTGTGTGTGTCTCTTTGCACTTGCTCAAAGTGCTCACAGGGGCTTGTTAGGGTCTGCCTTTATGATCCTAACAAGAGAGGTTAATGTGAAAGCCCGCTGCCCTCAGGTGGAGGACTAACCCAGATGTTTTTTTCTTCTCTTTGACGAAGGATTAATTGCCCCCTTCCCTTTTCCTATGCCTTTAACACTCTTCCTCTTTTCCACTCTTGTACTCCCCTCTTCATCTCTCTTTTTGCTCATTCGGTGGGTTTGAGGAAAAGCTTTGTATAACAAAGTGGCTATTTGTCTTAGACATCCCGCTGAGAGGACAAACAGAAAGAAGGACGTAGGGGATGGAGGAGGGAGGGATAGCAGATGAGATCATTGCTCACATTAAACCTTTGAAGAAAAGCTAGCTGGGTTAATAAAAGGCTGTTTGGTAAATGGACTTAGGACTGTTGATTTGTGGGGAGTTTTTAAACACTTGACTTCCATGCAGTCATTAAGTTAATGGGAAAATGAGTTTCCAAAACAAACGGAAGATGGAGAATAAAATGTGATCGTTCATGCTAAAACACAGATGTTAAAAAATGGCAACTAATGTGGCCGGGTTGGATCCGTGGATAGAGCAGGCGCGCAAATACTTGGAGGTTTATGCCTTGACGCAGAGGTCCAGGGTTTGAATCTGACCTGTGATGATTTCCTGCATGTCTTCTCTTTCTCTCCCCTTTCTCACCTAGCTGTCCTATCTAATAAAGGTGGAAATTCCCCCCCAAAATATAAAAACAAATCAAATTAATGGCAACTAAAACTAGAAAAAGAGGATTCTGTCAAAGCTCGGATTGTAGTTGGTTGAAAATGTATAGTAGTGTATGTCTTGTTTGTGTACAAAACAGAAGTTTTAGGTAGTATACATATTTTTTTACAGAGCTATGTATGCTCTGCTTTCTGTTCTAAGATTCTACCTCTTTATCCAGACCCCGGCTCCTCTGTCTCTTCCCATGCCTGAGAGATACCAGAGACACTGATGTATAAGGGGCAGAGCAGAGATAATTGAAATTGATTAGAGCTGATTAGAGATAGTTAGAGTTAGTTAGGCTGCCTGTGATGGATGGCATCGACGAGAAGGCATGGGAACGCCGGCGCAGAGGTGAGAGGGGCTCTGCGCAGAACATAAGTGAACAATAACAGTGAAAATAGAGTTGCATTCATCACTGTTAATGACCTGTTGCCCCCAGCCCACCACCCCCGACTTCTCCTCATCCCACTTCCACTGCACTTCAGATCTGTAATCTAGTCATTCATGTCTGTAATTAGTGTCTTTTCACAGTGGGAGAGCGGGAGGAAGGAAGGACCGAAAAGAGGGATAGGTGAGCCGAGTTGTAGGAGTGCAAAGCAGTTAGCTTGATAGCTGGCCCCAGGGAATAGCATCTGGTTTGGGCTCAGAGTGGGGGGGTTGGGGTAGGAAGAGGTAAAGGGGTATTTTGCGGTTTTTGATTGCCGTGTTGGTTGTTGCTGTCACAAACGAATGACGGCAACAACACAGGCTTGTTTGACGGGGTGTTGCTTTCATTAATGGCTAACGTGTGGTATTACGCTGTGGGGTGAGGGGACGGTTAAGTTAAGTTTCTCCTTGTGTATATCCCCGGGAGGTACGGAGGAGGTGGGAGGAAGGTAAGGGTGTGGTAGTACCTGCCCTACAGGGAAGCCAACGAAAACCCTGGCAAAGGATTGGAGCGGGGATCTCATTCTTGTTTAAGATCTTTCATTTTCGTGTTAATGCTTGACGACGGGTATGCAGCTGATATACACAAACCCTAAACACACACTCTGAAATGCTGGCTGGGTGACATACATGCATTATGCGCACACTCAGAAGAGAGCGAACAAGAGGGAAAATGTAAATAACACTAATTAGACACAAACACACACACAGAATAACACTATAATTACATCTCTGTGTGCTAATGTGTGGATGGCAGGCACACACAAGGGATTACGTTCTTTATATGGCTTTGACTGTAGATAAAAGAGCCGCTTCAACTATGTGTTGATGCATAGCTGCCTGTTCTATGTTTGTGTTGGAGGGATGCTGTGTTTTCTGTTTGTTGATCGCTTAATGCTTTGGGAACGGTAGCTCAGTATGAGAAGAAATAATTGTTTGGGGGAAGGAGTTTTAGAATAAATAATGTGCACTATCATTAAACCTATAAATCATCTCTCTGTCTCAGTATTGCCACTTGTTTTTTGACTGTTACCATTCAACATACACTATTTTTCCCTTTTTCAATTGGTCACATTGTCACACCTTGTGAACTCGTTCTAGTGTTCTACGATTTAGTGCCACAAAGCCAGCAAATTAACTCTTTCAACTTTTGACTTTTCGTCGAAAAAGCTGAAAGACTGACATGTATGCGTTTTTTTTTTCTCCTCATGACTGATTTGAAGTGTTTTGTATAAGACTGCGCTCTGTGTGTGTGTTTGTGTGTGTGTCTGTGGATGCATGTGTGTCTGGCAGGCTGTTAATGGTCCGAGCTGGTCTTGTTCTTTCCTCCTCTTTGTTTCTGCTTATGAATGACCTGCCTCGACGTGCTAGGTCTCCCCCCCCCCCCCTCCCCTGCAGCAGTCCCCATGGCAACCCGTCTTCATCAGGAGGTTTCTGTGCCATTGATGGCAGAAATCCTGATTTCTTGACTGCAGTTTGTCTCACACTAAGTAAAAACTGACAGCAGAGACCTTAGTAAAAAGTTTACTTTAGACTCAATGAAAGCTAAATACCTGCGTCCATCTACCCTTACAGATAGTTTTGGTTCAGGTAATACATATTTTTGAGCTGTGCATTTCTGAGTTTTCTGGTGCTCAAAACACAGAAAAAAAAAAATTTGTTTCTTTGGTAGAACTGAACATCTTTCATGTTGAAAAATCTGTGGATTAATCGGAGTAACTGGGAAACTGTTGGAATGAAATGCAATTGCTGAATTAATAAAATGTAAATTTGCAATGTTGTGAGCACCACCAACAGAAATCCAACATCTTAGTGGGAATTCAGAGACACATATATAAAACCTGGATAAATACAACCAAGTATTTACATTTCAATATACAGCTTTTCCTAATGTGGGTGAACTGACCCAGTATATATATTTAGATACAGGGCTAGAGTTTTTTTGCAGGAGTATGAAATATTTTACCTGGCGGCCAACCGAAAAATACCAGGCAGGCCCACAGGTATTGCCCCTGCCCCTCTTTCTGCCCCTGTCCTTGTAAGCTGGTAAAAGTGGCTTTTATGGCTTGTCGCTGTTTTCTTTACGAGTGGACCGTGTGTGAGAGAGAAATGCAGACCAAACCATGTGAGGAGAGCGGAAGCCAAAAGGGGGTAATTTAAAAACCACTCCACCATCTGAAATATTCAAAACCGCAGCACAAGAAGAGCGAGAGAGAGGGGGAAAAAACTGACAGAAGAAGAAGTAAGTCAAAGAAGAGACAGTGAGACAGTCAGAGGTGCAAAAGACAGGAGCAAAGATGTAGTGCAAGCGGGAGAGAAAAAGCGGTGTTTATATTTACTAACGATTCTGTGTCCTTCCTCATGAATTATTGAACAGATGGATTGAGGCTTGTTAAATATGCACACCAAAGCGCTGGGACATCAGTGCTGTTTTGGGTGTGTGTGTGTGTGTGTGTCCAGTGTCTGCCACACACTGCTCTACATACTAACCCAGCTCTGATGCTCAAAATATTTTTACAAGCAAACGTGAATGCAAATACACACAAGTTCTTCTGCGATGACCGTCCCAATCATACACGTGTGTGTGTGTGTGTGTCTGTGCGTGTGTGTGTGTGAGAGTGTGTATGTGTGTGTGTATGTGTGTGTGTGTGTGTGTGTGTGTGCGTGTGTGTGTGTGAGAGTGTGTATGTGTGTGTGTATGTGTGTGTGTGTGTGTGTGTGTGTGTGTGTGTGTGTGTGTGTGTGTGTGTGTGTGTGTGTGTGTGTGTGTGCGCGCTCACATGCCCGCATGTATGTCTTCACATGGGGGACTGGCCTGGTCATTATGAATTGATACAGCATGAATAAGACATCACAGTGTGGTCTAGATCCGTCATGCGTGAGTATACACACACAGGGATTACACTCGCGGCGCTGGTAAAGGAGGCCTCCTCCTCCTCTCTATTCCACTGTTGACAGTTTGCCTCTGTGACGGCTGGTTTCGCCTGGTCTAGATTGGAACTGACACACACTGGAGGAAAATGCTGCCCTCATGTCCACACACACACACACACACACACACTCCTTGGAATCTCCAAGTAGGGGCTTGTGGAATGCTGCAATTCCAGCCAGGAATAACAACCCATATAGCGCTAGTTGGGTTGCCCTGCTCCTGTGTGTGTATGAACGAATGCTTCATGGACGTGTGTGTGCATAATGGTTCTGTACACTTAAACAGCATGGCACATGAATGCAGCCATCAGAATGAAAAATTCAGCTCATTCATCACAGTCTTAATAGAGTGCAAGGTCCCTGCAATAGGTGTTTCCCTCACTCAGTGCATCTGTCCATCTCGTTACGGTTCAGTTCATGGTCTGGGATTTCGATCAACCATATCGGCTCTGGACCATCATGTGGAAGTGTCGTGTTTGAGGAGCTTAGCAGGAAGACTACAGTGTCTGTGTGTAATCTTTAGTTATGAGCTGTTAGGGTCTGGACTTGAGACTCTGGAACTCAGCGTTGGAAGTAACCCAACCAGAACCTTACGCGAGGAGGAGAGAGGGGGATCGAAACCCTTCCCAACATTGTCCAAAGCAGTAAGAAGCAAACTACCCACACATGGGCATGTGCTGCCCAACACACATGCCCAGCAAACCCACACACGTACGATAAATAAATGGTTGTTCCAGCCATATCCTGTGGCCTCGGGCTCTGTCTCTGATTCTGAGATTTAAAAAGAACAAACAAACTGCATTGCAAATTAGGCCCACACGCGCGCACACACACACACACACACACACACAGAATCACGCCAATGCCACTGCAAATATACTTTGCCCACCTCCTTCTGATTTGCTGCTGTAGCAACCAATTCTCTGCGGTGCTTGGGCTGTTTACCTTGTCTTAGTGAGCGGAAGACACACAGAAACACAAATAGTTGGGATGTGAAATGGTTAAAAAAGAGCTGAACTTTTCTGAATAAGATCTGATCCAGTTGCTTGGGAAAAGTGTGGTGTAATGGATAGACAGACATTTTTGGATTTTTAGTTGTGTGTGCACATGTAATTATAGGCTTTAGGTGCATCCCTTTATCCTCTAGCAGGAGAGTCTTTGGTTGAACTCCTTCCTCTTCCCCATGGCTATATTTCTGTGTGTTTGTGTTTGTGTGTGTGTGTTAATTCTGAGCTCTGTCTCCTCTCCGTCTGTAGTGAGCAGGTCCATTCTCAGGCCTTCATTCTTAACACCCCTCCAGGCCTTGTGTTCAGGAGACTCCACAGGCTGCAGAGCTGCTCCCACATACCAGCTGAACTTGAAAAACTTAATGACTCTGTGTTTTACTGTATAAAGATGATGCCTCGAGGTTGAGGAGGCTAAGATACTACAGGCTAATGACTGTTACTTTGAATCTCATTAAGATAAATCTTGTTTGGCTAAGTTTGGCTAAATAAATAGTGCAACTTTTGTCTTTTTGCATCTCCTGTTGAGGTGAGCTTGAGCACACCACCACCACCTCCCTCTTACAGCTCCGATAGAGCTGCTAATTGGTAATTGTGGTGTGTGTGGTTGGGCCGTTGAGGCTTTCATTTATTATGTGGACTGCATATCACTGAGTGAATTGTGATGCAAACAAAATCAATGCAACATTCAGTACAGGTACAAACACATTAACAAGTTAACTCATTCTGATATTAAAGATGGAAATAAGTACATATATAATATGATTAAAATTACTTTTGGCCTACTCCCCATCTCATCAGTATACTTATTTGTATCTTGATATGTGGCTATCATGATTGAAACTTAAGCCTTATTAGAAGAGCCAGTCCCAATTTCCTTTAATATCCCATGAAAATACTTTAAGCGTATGTACTATAATCCGTTCTACTGCTAAAAAAATAACTTTTAAGCACTTCTTTGCCAAAACAAAACTTAGTTAATTTACTTGTGTCCAGATTTCTTGTAAATAATTAATTGCTGCTGATGTAAAATAGAAAAAAATGGGATCAACCTCTATATTGGTAATGCATCAAATTTAAAGTACAACATGCATTAAGTTAATAATTAATATGCAAACATTAAACACCAACAAATTAAACCTGTTTCTCCTTTTTTACTTTGTGGCACTTTTCTGTTGACTACCAAATACCCTGTAAGACATTATACTGACTTTCAAACAGACAACTGTTACTCTGAGTTGTGTAAACACTTAAAACAACCCACATCTGATTATTCACAGTAATACATTGTGTGCATGTAAACATACGGTTTTAAATGTTGAATTCAACTAGAACCTTCTACCCTCTGCCTCTCCTCAGCCGTCCTACTTTCTCAGCAAACAAAAGACAGTTGTCTGCTAAGATAAGTATCTGCCCACATTCCAGTAAAAATACATATTGAGCCGCGTGCAGGGCTAGTGAGCATAGCAAAGAGGAAAAACTGAATTTCAGCTCAAATGACTTTCTGTTTCCAACATTTGCTTCCTCTCACAATGCTCTCCTACTGGCATCACAGCATGCAGCGGTGATCTCATTAGCCCCAGTGCATATGTGTATGCCCACTGTAGAGATATTTTTTGGTAAGAAACCGTATGTTTCTCTGTGCAGGGGGTGTCTTTCCTTTTTAGCTTTGTACAGTATAACAGCAAATCACTGGGGGATGGAATCGATTCCCCTTCCCCACTGTTTCAAACAGAAGTATACACACAAGCAAACACATGCGCACACACACACACACACACACACACACACACACACACACACACACACACACACCTGCCCCACCCTAGCAAAGCTTTCAGAAATGTGTTACATCTGAGACGCAGCCAGATCTGTGTGTGTGTGTGTGCGTGTGTGTGTGTGTGTGTGTGTGTGTGTGTGTGTGTGTGTGTGTGTGTGTGTGTGTGTCTGTGTGTGTGTGTGTGTGTGTGTGTGTGTTCGGCTGTTGTGCATTGTTACTGGAGCAGGGCCTACAGTCATACCAATCTGACACCTCCGAGGGAGCAATGTGAGAGAGAAAGACATTGAGTATTGATTGAGAATGAGGCGGTCACAGAGAGATGGAAGGCACAGTTGGAAACACAGCAGAAAGGATGAAAGAGAGTAGGGCAGTAAAAGAGAAATGAAGGTGTGGCAGGAGAGGAATGTAAAGAATTGCATTGTAATCATTTCATAGTATATTATCTACACAGTATATATATAGTATAAGTATGTATTTATATATATATACATATATGTATTAGATATATGTGTATATATACTGTATATACACACATTAGGACTGAAATGATACGCCAAACTTTGGTTAGATTTGGTTCAGGATTTTTGACCCACAATTTGATACAAACCTTGATTCTTTTCATCATTGTTTTGTCATTGATTACATCCCAGTTTGAAACACTGTGATACAACAGATACCTCATATATGATATTGATTGATTTCAATGTTGATTGATTCAACGCCAAGGATTTTATTGTACCTTAAAATAATGTTTCCAAAATCGTTTCAGTGGTTCATTAACTTGTTGGAATGAGACATAAGAATAGTGGTAACAATTCCCCTCCCAACCTGTAGGGGGAACGAAGAGGAAAAGTGCTTTGGTGGCTACTGTAAAGCTGCTGGTTGTAAGTAGCTAATGCTAATTTTTTTTACCACGGTTAACTGGGCTAGCTTACCCACAACTTCATCAGCAAGTGTAGTAATGGCGTTTTTCCACTGCTGGTAACAGCTTGCCTCGGCTCGCCTCGGCCCGCCTCGGTTCGCCTCGGCCCATTATA
>NC_048423.1:12060686-12088092 GCF_013103735.1 Etheostoma cragini | reverse complement strand
ATGGAAAACCAAAAAAAGCGAGTAGACCCGAGGCGAGTCGAGTAGATACCACGCAGTGGAAAACCGCCATAAGTGTCTAGTAAGTGTATAGATAGATGACAAATCTAATGGTAATTTAATGTTAATTTCCACAGTCAGCCCCCAGCCAGCTAGCAACCAGCCCGGTCATCACTTAAATCCGATGCTAAGGACGCTAACGGCAGTTTACTGAACCATAGGGAAACAGACCCAGACCCCCGAGTAAAAAGGGCCACTCGTAACGTTACACCTACGTTAGCGTTAACATGCCCCCTCTTTCGCTTTTAGCTGTCTGTACAGTTAGCTAAATTAACTAGACAAAACAGGAATAAGGGACCAAAAGGACTACTAGTAATTCAAAGATGGGGTAGCACTGGATCTGGACGAGAAGGATAATTGGGAGTTGGGAGGTGGTGTGTCGTCATATATATAAATATATATTCTAGGCTATTTTATATTTGGCATATTATTAATACGGCGCAGAAAGTTGAACGTGTTTTTCCCTCGTAAACTTTAAATTGTTTTCTCAGGTAGTTTAAAATCCCTTCCTCCAGTGTGGCGCTGCAATTCAATCAAGTAAATAGATGGAGAATGTGTGGAGTGAAAAGCGAATAAAATGAGTTAGAGGGCAAAAGAAGGACCTGAAATTGACAGACAGTGCCTGGGATGCAATAAATAGTGTGATAGAGTAAGTGGGCTTGGTAGATAAAGCAAAAGAAAGAAGTAACGGCAGAGAGAAGAAAGATTGGTCTCATCTGTAGACTTTGAAAGGATTCTCATCTCTTCTCATCTATGTGGCCGTGCTGGGATACAGAGGGAGCCAGGGGCACCTGCAGTGGAGCGTTAGCCAAAAGCCCAATTATCACTTCAAAGCTGGACTCCGCTGGAGGAGGCCAGAGTGACACTGGGGCCCTACGGAGGATGAAACACCGCACAGAGATAGGAGTAGAAAGCCTCCTTCCTCTGCCAGCTTTCTCCATTTTCCCTCCATCACCCCAACCCCCAACCCTCCCCCTCCTTTTTTACTGTACCTTAAATCCTCTCTGTCATTTACCTTGTCCTACCTTCCTTATCGCTTCCCTTTCCTCCCTCTCTATTACTTCTCCCTGCGTGTTCTGTGTATTTTTAACGTCTGGATGGCAAACCCTATATGAGCTCTCTTCCTCTATTCCTCTTCTCTCCTGGCTGTACTTCTACATCCTCTCTGGCTTATAAATGGCCTGGGGACTAGGGGCCCTGATGAGCCCCAGGCTGTGGTAATGAGTTTGCAGGCCCTTTCATGTGGAGATCAAGCATGATGGCCGGAGGGCGTGTTGTTGGTGCTGGTATTACTGGAGTGGATATTACCAGCATTGGATTAGGGCTTGTAAAATAGAAGAGTAATAGGTCAACCACAGCCCAGGTTGGACCTGGAGATGCAGACAGTTCCCATGAAGGCGAGAGTGTCCCAGCCAGACACAGAGACACACAATACTGTCAAAGAACAGGGCAAATCATTATAGTCTGTATAAGTTATAGCATTCCTTCTGTCCAATACATTATCCCAGAGACCTTTCCCGATATTTACAGGCCACAGAAGGTCAGATACTTTAAGCAGGACAACGGCTTAGGCCAGAAATCAATGGCAGACACACAAACTTATACAACATTTTCTATTACTTCTCTCCGCTTGCACTTTGAGTGTGTCAACACTTCATAAAATTGCCATCTGAATAAGTCCAGGGACACAGAAAGAGCAACTGAGGGATATTTAAACAACGTCTGATTCTCTTTGATTTGACTTTGCCTAAAGGAGCCCTACCACCCCTTAAATCCTCCTTGTCTACCCCTGGTAAATCCTCGGAAAGCTGTGTGTGTGTGTGTGTGTGTGTGTGTGTGTGTGTTAATCTGCAACGCATTGCCACACACCATTATTGCTCCCTCCTCCTGACACCTTCATTAGGCCCACAGAAAGGGATTACTTCTGACTTCTGTAGATTAGGCCACTTTTCTGGCTGCCACATTCATGTGTAGGGTTGCAAATAAAAATTTCCTTATTGATCGATTTAGAATTTGGTCTGTTACATGTCAGAAAATAGTGAGAAATGTCCATCACAATTTCACATGGCTAAAGGTGACTTCTTCAAATAGCTTCTCGTCTCTGACCAACAGTTCTACAGCCAAAAATATTCTAATACAATGGAATAAAAGTAGCAGAATCTTGCTTTGTATTAGTTAAGTCAGTGCAAAAAACAAAGGTTTGTGTGTGTTTATGAACAGAAGGGATATGCCCAGATTCCACTTCGTGAAGTTGTTGTAAAAGAGAGAAGGCCAAACAAAGAGTTTTCACTTGAAAATGCTAACAGACTGGTGCCCGACAACCCTCCACACTTTCTCAACACTCATTTTACCCATTTTATTAAATGCCAACCCCCCTATTTAACCCTTACCCTGCCAGACACTTTGGAAGGAGATGACGGCATAATCCTAATCAAAGATGGATATGGGATAAATACATCAGTGAAATCATTACAGTGGGAGCATTATTACAGTTACAGTTATCTGGGCAGGTTTGACTTTTCACCCATTCCTTTTGTCTTTTTGTAGTATGGCTCCTAATAGTTTCTATGGAGATTGAATTGGCAGAGTTGCTTTTGGCCCCTCTACAATCTCACCCTCATTCACCTTCCTACCATTGTTTCTGGATATAGAAAGCTGAAAGATAGTGATACATCTGTTAACACCCATGCTCCTTTGAAGGCAGAGAGATGGAGAACTGATAAAGTTTTTTTCTCAGTATAAGTAAAGTCACAGCTTCGGGATGTTGGTGTCAACAGTCAAATTAGTTTTCCTTGCTGATTGTCGGGAATGGGGAAGATGACATAATGCTGTCAATCCTGAGATAGTCCGTGTAGCATGACAAAAACATTTACAATGTTTGACAGATGTCTCTGTCATAGAGAATGGAACAGCAGATTGTTTTCTTTTGTCCTGCGTTTTGCTTTTCTAGCTTTACTCCCGGCCTCCTCTTATACATTGTGTGGATGTGGAGAGGACTTTATGGTAGAAAAAAGATAGATGTCAGATTGTTTTCAAGTTGTGCGAGTGAGCTGAGCAGAGTTGTTCTTAGGCGTCCAGCAGGGTTAGAGAAACACAGCCTTGTTTCCCATGCAGGCACCCTCTTTGTGACATGGTTAAAGATGTGTCCTAACACCATTCCCATCACCCCTCGTTCCCTCCTCTCCCCACCTCGGCTACCATCCCTCCATCCCTCCCTCCATCTCCAGAGAATAGCCTGCCCTTTGCTCAAGCCATTCCGTCTCCTTGGAGCTCATTGTTCCCTGGTTGCTAGGTGATAACCGGGGCCTCAGTTGGTCACCTTGGATACAGGGGGGGTCCTGGGTATTTGGTATGGGGTCAGGGCTGACAGAGGTGATGTGAAGGTGTGTGTATGTGTGACTAAACGTACAAGGTTGTGTGCTCACATTGTTAGTTTTCAAATTGTGTGTGTGTGTTTGTGTGTGTGCGTGTGCGTGTGCGTGTGCGTGTGTATGTGTGTGTGTGTGTGTGTGTGTGTTTGGTTAAGGGTCAGGCGTGACAGCGCTGGTACAATAGGCTGGGGTGTGACCAACCCCTCCTTCACCATTTATTGGCCTATTCAGTCACCCACTCCCCTGCTTCGAGCCAGGCTGGGCCAGGAGGCAGCCGAGCTGTCAGTCAATAGGGAGGGGGAGGGCCAGAGACGGGATCCCAGAAAACATAATTAATGTGTAACACAAGAGCTGTCGTATCGCTCTAAAGAGGAAATTAAAGAAACAAGAAGCCACTGTAACAGCAATTACGCAGCGCTGAATAGACCACTGTTTATGAGTTGTCAATGATGTTTCAGACACACACCTGCTCTCTCTTTCATCTCTCACCCTCTCTCTCTCTTCCTCTTTCTCTCTGCCGTTCTTTCTGTCCATCTACACGGTGGATTTCTCTCATTCTGTAAAACACACACCAGGGGAGAGCCTCTTTGTCAGCTACCGTACTGAATTCCGATCCTCAATCGTCAAGTTGGCCGAGGCTGGCCGGCCTTGGAGTGCCCTGGAGTGGCTTTCATAAACCTCAAACACACACACACACACACACAAAAGCTATACCATTGTTGCCAAAGCTGAAGCACTCATCAAGAGTACAAGTGGTGAAATGAGCAAAACGGAGTACATTTTTAGAAAATGAACTCTTATTCAAATGAGGCCCATTCTCGCCTTTACTCCTCTCTTTCCCTCCACGCTCTCTCTTCCTCTCCCACTCTGTCTTTGTTCTTTTATAGTATAGTCTATATAGTCCATGTGACTGCGTGATTAGCTGCAGAGGCCTGTTCTCTGACATCATTAGGTTCTGCGGTGCATCCCTGAGCCCTGAGAGCAAAACCAGCAGCAAGCGTTTTACCTCTAAATTAAGCTTCATTAAGGATGACTCACTGTCAGTGTTATGTGTCCATGAATCATCATTGTGTGTTTCGTGCTCTTTATCCAACTTTTTAACGCATGAGAGACATGCCAAATTTTCCTCTTTCTTCTGCCCTTCATCTGTCTGTCTGTCTGCCTGACATTATAGGACAGTGTATCACAGCTTCCTGTTTTTTCCCAGTGGCAACAATGTGAGTAGCAACAAACAAGCACCTAGAATGGATGTTGTCATGTGCTGTAGAAAAGCTCTGTGGTTGCTGTCTAGAAAAAGTATTCCCTCGGGAATCAGTTTTCCCCCTGCTGTGTCTGCATGTGTGTGTTCCAAAACCAACCATGGAGCTAAAATTGTTGAAGATTACCAGCTAAATCGCTGCCTTGTGTTCTCAACACTCATAATAAATCCAAAGGAATGTGATGTCCACACCTGAGCTGTAACTGATAGCAGATTTAAAGATGATCTAACATGCCCAAAAGGAAAACCTTGCACTGTGCAGGGCATACCTGCGCTGAGAGTCAGGGTGTGTCTGGCCTCTCAGGGTTCACCGCTCCAACAAAACCGCAGTGGTAATGCAGCAGAAAATGACTCCAGAAACTGGCTCATAAACTTCGACTCAGTATGACATCGGGAGAGTCAGCTTTGCTTTTTCCGAGCCTCACACAGAATCCGGAAGAGTCATTAAGGAATCATTGAGTGTGGAAGCAAAGAGATTCATATTCATGGAATTCATCAAAACAATTTATTGAAAGCGGCCAATGCATTAATTTAGTGGGTCGGCTGAATTCATCCATTGGGCTGCATTGATGTGGTGTTGACCCCGGACCACAGCATGCATTGCTCTCAGTGTGGCTTTGTTGGTGGAGCGGTAACCTTTCTTTGTACTCATGTTTGGGCCAGTAACCTTGCTTTGTGATGCTGTGTGTATGAGGGTGTAGTGTGACTCCCCTTCTCCATAAATCACTGTCAGATTCCAATAGTACAAAACAAAGTCCTCGCCTGGAGCTTGAATAATGGGGTTGTTGGTGTGTACCCAAACGTACATGTGTGTCAAGCCTGTAGCCCTTCATTTACCAATCAGTGCCAAACAGAGTTTATGAAAATGTATTGACTCTGAGATGAGCTTTTCTTCTTCAAATGAATATTGCACAAAACACAGCATTGGGTGACAGCACTTCACCGATTTCAAGGAAGGAAGGAAGGAGGGAGGGATTGAGGGAGGGGGCGGAAAGAAAAGGATGAGGGAACGAGGTTGATCGTTGGAGGTTGATGGAATAAACTGCAACATTTCTGTCACTGCGTGCCAGTGTGTCCCGCACAGGGGACTAATAAATAAATTATGGTTGAAATGAGAGCAGCTCTCCGTAGACCATCTCCACTTCAGGAGAAGTGCTTGTTTACAACTCTGTACACATACAGTATATATACACACACACACACACATACACACTCGGCTGCAGAGCTGAGGAATATACTGTTGCTCTCCTCTCCAGGAACATGTCTGTCCTGTGAGCCTCTAAGTGTGTGTTCCCACTCTCAGACCTTCCTCACATTACTCTCTGCATTCCATCTATGTTGATGGCAAAGGGGATTGGAAGCATTACTTTGCAGGCCAAGGCAAACACACACATGCATATAAACACCTACGTATCTTGTAAGAGAGGCTGGAGAGCATTAACGAGCTCAGCAGAGCAAACACTGTGATAAAGGCAGGATTTGGGAAAAATTCTAATGGGAGGAAGCGGTGGGGCAGGGAGAGGATTTGCCCCCTGTATCCTTACAGGCCCAGGCAGGACAGAAGCCCAAAAGTTTTGTAACCAAACCGTGTGTGGCACTGACTCACAGTTCCTGTGTTTGCTCTGCGGGCTGTCCCAACATATCATTACTTCTCTCAGGAAAGGCAACCCTCTCGGCTGCCTACCTTGTAGACAAAACCTGACCTCTTACTTTTTCCCCATGGTAAATGAACAAATGCCATACTAGATGAGCTGTGAGCAAAAAATGAGAGGTGGTTATGTGTGTGTGTGGGGGGTGGGTAGAGATTCATTGGTGTCAAAGAGAGGGCAGTTGTTGCACATACGATTCCCACAGTTTGACTGTTTTTGGAAGATTTTCAAGCATCCCATTTCTAGGCAACTGAAGCAAAGGTCAGAATGGAGGAAGGAAGAAGAGAACAACAGACTTGATAGAGAGAGAGAGAGAGATATGGGTTGATGGTAGGGGATACAGCTTTGGAATGCTGCAGTGGTTTTAATTACAGACAGAGGAATAGTCTTTTTAAATATTTAGAGTACAGATGATCTCTCTGGCAGTGTGCACCAGGCTTTGTGCGTGCGTGTGTGCGTGCATGCGTTTGCGCACTGCATGTCATGTGAGAACATGTTTTTGTGTGCACATGTTGTGTATACGCAGTCCTGTGAGTTACTGAGAGCATTATTATTATTATTCCGTTATTATGTTTGAATTAATAAAAAGTACAGACCGGCTGAAATATGTCCCTACTAGTAAGTGTTTAAGACTTTGAAGAATCAAATGTTCAAATGCATAGTACAATTGATCTAAATAACTTTTTTAAAGACTTTTTAGACTACGTTCTTGTAAGGATGCTTGTGTTAAGACTTTAGAGACTAATGCACTGAGGAGATTGACATATTGTGTTAAATTAAATATTTTTTGCAGAAAAACACATTAATGTCACTCATACAAAACTCCTTTGACACCCAAAGACAGGCAGCGGGGGTGACAAAGATACACTGAACTGGTTTGTTCCCTCTTAACAGCATAAACCTTTCCTCACAGACAGATATAGAGATTCTCTTTTACCCCACTCAACTCAAACTAACAGGCCATCAAAAAGCAGGGAAAAGCAGCAAACTTTGGCTATAAATTAAAGGAAGTGGTGAAATAAAAGACACAGGAGACTGCTCTCATGGTTTTACCTCTTTGGTCTGCTGCATCTATCTGACTGACGTTAGGGTGCAAAAAGATGGAAGGACCATAATCTCCTAATCATTAAACAGGGAACTACAGGATGTATAGAGATGTGACTGCTGTCTGTGAGCAGTAAGCCGGAGGAAGTCGGGATGCCAGAGTTAAGTGGAGCAATATCCTCCTTGCATGTGTGAGGGGGTTACTCCTGTTAAATGCGTGCTATTATGAGCAAACAGTCTCTTGCTGTATTGTTTGTTCAGAGCGATGCCACGGCCAATCCAGACTTAGACCCAGAATGGTAAATAGGCTGTAATTTTGAGGCAGTGCAGTATTCTGCAGACTCACATTGATCTGTCATTGACAAAGTTAATGAGCGTGGACATGAGGCACGGAGTCTCGCCACAAAGACATCAAAGTGCCGCTGCTATGACTGGCCCGCTGTGAGACTGGCCTTCAGGCAGACACCCAGGCTGCTGCAAACCCTAACTCCCCAGGAAGGGAGAGGAGGGAAGGAGGGCTTGGAGGTGGAGGGGATCTTGGCACCACGTGTAAGGAAGTTTGGATGTCTTCATCCTTTTATCCCTGTCCTTTCTGTCTCTTTCACGCACAAACACATGTTTCTGGTGCATGTTTGGCAGGTGCTTCTAACCAGGTTTAATGGGAAAGTAGCAGCAATCTTTGAGCAGCATACAAGATTCCTTGATTTGATATTCTGCCTATGCTCACCACCTGCTGCTTGGGAACCTGCTTGCAACACACACATGCACACACACGTACACACACACAAAAGTCTTGCTACTAGGTAACCCGTTGGCTATCTGCCTTTTCATTCCTCTTTGTCAACAGCAAATAAGAGAAGGGGAAAAAGCAAAATCTAAGAGCAAATATTAGCCTATGCAGGCAACGGCATTCCAGACTGGGTTGTCACTCTCACTCACTCATCCTCAAAGTCCCCCCCCCCCTTCCTCCTTTGCTCACACAGCCACTCCTGTTTCTTCTTTTATTTCCTCCTTAGGTCTCTTTTGTCAGTTCGGAGCAGGGCATCTCCGCTATCTGTGACACTTTGTCGGAATCCTTTCTGACTTGTAATGGCAAAAAGCATATTTGTATTTGTATGTAAGTGTGTTTGTGTACAGTTTTGAGGTAATTGCCTAGCTCTTATTTCCGAATCACAAAAAAACTTTTATTGTCATATATATCACAATGGCATTTAAATTTGTCATTGACAGATTTACTTTGCTTTTACTTTAAAAGATTTACTTTTTAGGAGGCACCTTCCCCCCACCCACGCCCCACAGCCCACATTCTACCAGCTTTTTAGTAGTCCTCCTGTTTGTCGTCATCCTGCCTCCCCTGCCTCGGGGGGTTCAGATGTCATTCTCATCCTTGTCAGAGGAGTCTAATGGATCGGTCACGCTCAGGGCCCTCCCAGCCTGACTCACAGAGTTGGGGTGAAAGGTCATGGTTAGGGGGAGACCGGAACCTCGGAAAGAGGACATCCGCTTGGCTGTTCCCAGCCGCATGTGTGTCTGCATTTGTGTGTGTGTATTATTTTCTTATTTACTTTTTCATATATTTTCTTCTCTGCAGAGATTTGCACAGAGCAGTAAAATACACCAAAGAAAATAAATAGCAAAGTTCAGCTACAGGATGTAACATTGTCAGGTAATCATACAGATGTGTACTTACACACAGATACACACACACACACGCACACAGACTCCCTGTGTCTGGCATATCCATCACAGCCTCTCGGGGCCTTCTGTTCTTGCTGGAGGTCAGAGTTGAAAATGGCAAGACGCCTACATAGACAGTGTTGAATGTGAGTGTGTGTGTGTGTGTGTGTGTGTGTGTAGTTGCCAGATCTCTACAGAGCCTCAGTGTTGATTAGGTCTAGACCAGTTGGGTGATCTATTGCCATCTAAGAAACACAAACCAAATGTATGTCTGGCAACAAGGCAAGTTAACACATATGATGATATATGGCTTGGAGTTATGGGGTCAGCTACACTTTTTCTCTGAGCAGTTGACAGTCTTTCTTGTGGGTTTTTTGAGAGTTGCAGGGTTTTTTTGTCAGATATTTTCCCTTTAGGCAGACATGGTATAGGAGGATCTAATAATGCAGAGCACATTTCCACTCTGCCGTTGCACATTTCTTTTGTTTCCTATTTGACTTGGGTGATTTTATATTGCCAGCCTATAACGTCCTGTCCTCCCCTCCACTGCATCTTTGTTATCCTTTGTTTCTCCTCCACCACCATTCTCTCCTCCTCCTACTCCTCTTCCTCCCCCTTTCTCTGACTTTTCCTCTCCCTTTTTTCCTGGGTGATAAGTTTTAATTTCATGCCCCCTGCTCTGGGAGTTGGTCCTTTAGTGAGTGCCAGGCTGTGACACGCAGCTTCCTCGGGGGCTATCAGTGTAACACACTCATATACATAAACACACACACACACATGTACACACACATACACAGCCGCAAATATGCATGCTCTCAGCTCTGGGCTATGCATCTGCATCGTCATCCAAGCAGAACTTGTGGCAACATTTTTTTTATCTGGAAGTTGCTCTCAAGAACACACAAAGACACATGCTGTCAGAGTGATTACACAAGCAAGCGTGGTGGCATGTTAGTTCAACTCCAACAATGGGCTTGATTCAGTGTTCACACATTTGGAACAGAAAGCCACTGTTTTCCCACTTATCCATCATAGCTGTCATTGTTTCAGTAAATTATCTAAAGGTATTGGCCACATCTGGCTAGCGAAAGTATCCTAACTGAACTGGCATGCATTCATTACTCCACACAGACGACTCACAGCCCTGGGGAGTAATCAGTCTTTATGTTAATGTTTGTGGATGATGATGGATGTGCTTTAGCCTCCATTGTGTTGGACTCTATCTGTTAGAAAAATTAAATAGTCTTTCCTTCATTCCTCGATATATTTATCTTTAGACGCTGTTAGACGCAAGATTACTTATGACAATTATGTTGAAATGCACCTTTGAAGAGTTATTGATTCAATTTGGAGTATAGTTAGGTAAGCAAGGACATAGTTTGTTTGTGTGTGTGTGTGTGTGTGTGTGTGTGTGTGTGTGTGTGTGTCTGTCTGTCTGTCTGTCTGTCTGTCTGTCTGTCTGTCTGTCTGTCTGCTTGCGTGAGTGCTTGACCCTGGTGGTAATAATCCAAGCCAACGGCTGCACCACTGCAAGGCTTCATTAACCCTGAAAGCTCAGTCTTGTCAGGCCTCATGTTCTTCTCCTGAACATTGCAGAACACATCTACTGCTCCAAGCTGGTTACTCATTAGTGAAAACAGCTCAAGGCCTCAAGATGCTTCTAAAATATGTTAAGGATGGCAAGAGAATAATATGCCATGCCAAATCAATGAAAGAGTCAGGTAGACTTTCAGTTGACCATTTTGTAAAAGTTTTTGTCTTAAAGGGACAGTTGAATTAAATCACAAAATAATTTCTAGGTTACTCTTAATTGGATCAAACCACATAGGTAGTTTTGGGTTTTGCTGTTATTTTTGGATATTTGTCAAATGCAAAGGGGTTGAATGGAATTGCTTTTGTGCAAGTCAAAGCATTGAAAAGCTACATAAGAGCAACGTGTCTTTCCAAAAACAGTGTTGTGGTCATGTTGGATAATCCACAGACCTCTCTGTGAAGAATTTTCATTGGAACTACTTTCACCAAGGAAATCGTTCCAACAAAAATTGTTCGCATTGAGGTTTGCCATAATACTATGAGGAATAATGGTGAACGTCTTGTTGGTCATAGTAGAAGATCATCTATATCCACGAGCTGACATCGTTGTTTTTTGTCTGTCATTATGTAGTAGTTTTAAGGTTTGCTTCACTCATTCCCTTATCTACATTGTACGTTAGTTGTCAGTGTGGGAGGATAAGGGTATTCTAGAGCAGTCATTGATGTCCATTGTTAAGCTTTTTTTCTCAGGAGGACGACTCCCACCCACTACAGCACAGCTGGGACCAACTGCATTGTCCTCTCCTTCCTCTGCCAGCCTCAGTCTTGCTCTCTTAAACAGAACATACACATACAAATGTATGCATGCTTAAAAACACACACACACACACACACACACACACACACACACACACACACACACACAAACACACACACTACCCTCAAGGCTTAGTCACAATTCCAGCTGGGTACCTTTTGTCTCCTAGCAACAAGCACCTCTGCAATTTCTGACCTTGCACCTCTAATTTGGACTGAGAAAACATCCCAAAATCAGGATTGCACACAAGCACCCGCACATACAAATGCACACACTGACTAGAGTTGACTTGCTGCCTGAGTGAAATTGAATCTAAAAAGTATTGGGCTGTTAGCTGTGGTGGAATTACTTTCTTTATGCAGTGAAGTTAATTAGGCGCTGATAGAAAGAGAAAAAGGGGCAGAAAATGAAAGCCCAAAAGCCTTGATTTACTTTTATTGCATTGTTTTTGACTTAAAGTCCCCGTTTTTTCAATGAAGCTGTAGCTGCTAAAGCCCAAACAAAAGTCAGCATCAGTACAAAAGTTCATCAAAACAAAAAGTTGCATTCATTGAATAAAATTACCTGAAAGAAAACAGACAATCATGTGGATGTGTAGATTAATCATGAAAAAGACACATGTATTCTAAGCATACCGATATAATTTAAGATTATAATTTAAGATAAACATCAACAAGAAAGACAGCATTAAACAGGAAAATAAACCATCTAAAGAAGAATACAAATGGATTCATTCTATCCTACGGTTCTGGGCTCATCATTTGGAAGCCAAAGTCAAATATTGGAATAACAAAACAGTTTTCAAGTTTGTGTGTTCTTAGTTTGTAACCACTGACACCAGAGTGAGTATAGCCATTTGCCTTCCTGACAGCCTCATGTAATATTCATGAGAAGATTTCCATAGTCTTAGAGACAATGCAGTTATTTATTCATTACTTCATGGATGACTTTACTGATCTTTGACATATAAACACACCTGTCACAGCTTCACAGAATGGAATTGTTGCCTCCTTAAACCTTTTCACACACACACACACACACACACATATACATATGTACACACACACACACACACACACACAAACAAACACACATACACACACCACAGTCCCTAAAGACTCATGAGCACACAGGATTCATAAAAAAATCTGAGGCCAACTCTTTAATTATTATCCAGGTTTTGTATTCACTGTACATGTTTCTAACTGAAAAGCAATGTTAATTTCCAAACAAAACAAAAAATGTCAACTTAAGCTTTGAAACATGTAAAATGCAATTTTTTGACATCTGTGAATTAGTCGTTAATTTTAAATAAAAGTAGTTAGTGGGATCCCAAAAGTCACTTAAAAAATGGAAACATGATAATGTCACTATTGATGATTACAATGCATGGCATCAAGGCAAACTTTCCTATCATTCTTCTATCCCCAAGTAAATGAAAGAATGTTAAAAATTTCTTCAGGCAGTATAAATAAAGCACATTAAAACCTGATAGTGTAGGATATGTTCAGACAGTGTTGCAATAGTGCTGTCCAAAGTTGAAATCCAACGCTTGGCTGTGAATCAATACCTACACACAAGTCTAATTCCACCTTCTGTTTTTCACAAAGTGGTGTGTGCAGCATCTGCTCTTGTCTCCAGCTAACCAATACTCACCTATATTGTGCAATTAAGTAGCACTGAGTGCAGAGATACAGGGACAAGATACTTGAATTACTGCTGATTACATTGCTGTCTTGCTGCATTAAGATAACGTGTGTGTGGGAGTGAAAGCACTATATGTATGTGCGAGCATGCCTCGGAGGGCGTGTTTGTGTGCATGTGAGTGTGTCCTGTTAAAGATAAGGTGATACATGCCCGGGATGAATTGTTGTCTCGACGTCAGCCACAATGCACCTGCCTCGTACATCATGGTGAGCAGGAGGCATAATGGGTAACCAAGGGAAGGGCCTGCAGCCTTTTTTGCTCCATCACTTCACCTCTCTCTTCTATGCTGTGGGACAACTACATCTCCCACTTAGTGCAATGTGACCTTATTTTACCCACAGCAAAATGATGCATGTACTGTATGTACTCTATGTACTCTGTACTGTATATTTATGTCAATGCACATCCAGAAAAGGTAAAAGGAAAACAAAAGAGGAACTGGTTAAAAGTTTAGAGAAGTAATTTTATATCCAACATTCACAAGATGAGTTAATGGGAAATCAGACATGTTTTCCTTCCAATGAGTTCCCTGTATAGAGTAGGTGTCCTTGACTGTGTATATCTAAGCAGGTACCTTTGGGCTGTTTTTACCTTAAGCTTTCAGAGGGATTTGGACAGAGAGCAGGCACCACATAAATGTATATAAAGGTAGCTACTCTGCTCACCTTCCCTCTGGCTTCTCCTTTCCTCTCCTCTCCTTTCCTCTCCTTTCCACTCCTCTCCTCTCCTCTCCTCTCCACTTATACTTTCCATGTGTGACAGCAACTATAAAAGCTGAAAGTAATGACCGGGAGGTTTAACTCTAGATACAGTGAGTCTAGAGAATAGAAGAGGTCGTGTAGGAGTTCCTCAAAAAGAGGAAGCCAGAGGAAACGTGAGAATGATCGATGCAGGGGTGCGTTTAGTCAGCAGTCATCAAATCTCTCGTATGTTTCATGTTATTATTATTTTTTACTCTCTTTTTCCCTCTGTGTCTCAATGCAACTCTGCACCTCTACGAACTGCATGGACTCAATTAGGTGTCTTGAAGTGTGTTCAGTTTACATGTTGATTGAAATAGCGCCTGACTATGTGTGTCTTTATGACAGTCCTGTGATCTGGTATCAGCCGCATTTGGTTAGGTGTGGTGGATCTGTCATCCCAGCAGCTCAATAACACTGACCTCAGACCAGTTCTTCCAAGAAAAGCTGCCATCCGATCTACAGGATCAGTTTTCCACTTTCTAGGTAGTCAGTCGTTCACAAAGAGGCATCTTTAACTACTTTAGTAAGACCACACATTGTGTGTGTGTGTGCAAGAGTGTGAGCAGCCACACAGATTGCCTTTGTTGTCTATCTAAATAGCTGTCTCCTTACCTTTTACTCCTGTCTCAACTTATTGTGAAACATCAGTGAAGAAAATGATTTCCAGGCTATTCTCAGAGATGGAGATCATTATTTCTGGCTTGCTGTGTGCTTGCTGGCTAATGTAGGGATAGGTAATGGCAGTGATAATGGACCTGTTGAGAGGTAGGTTTGCCCTCGCTCTCCCTCCTTTCCTCTCCGTTCTTCTCACACTTTTATTCTATTCTCCAGCAGGTAGACAGCATGATGGATGAACAGGGCTTGGCTGTGTCCCTGTGCAAATCAGCGCCATGGTACACCCCGTCGTCAGTTGATGAAGCGCTTGTAAGCGTTTGTCATGATCGATGCCGCTCAGCCTCACTCCATCACTCAGCTTGACTGCCAGTGAAAGGCTTGGACACACTCAGAAACACAAGTAGACATAATGGTAGGGGGAAATTAGGGTGAATTGAGAGCTGGGAGAAAGGATAAATCCATTTTTTTTCCACCATGTTAGCTCTTTCATTTGCTTCACGGGTGGCAGCAAAGCACACAGCCGAAATGCTTGCGCTCACATGGGATTTTTAAGCCTACAAACCCACAGACATCATGAATCACTTACAGTGAAAGAAGAGATGTGGGCAACAGTAAAACTAGCAATGTCTTGATTCTGTGTGTGTGTGTGTGTGTGTGTGTGTCTATGTGTGTGTGTGTGTGTGTGTGTGTGTGTGTGTGTGTGTGTGTGTGTGTGTGTGTGTGTCAGTGTCAGCCCTCATGTGGGCTTGATAAGTTCCACTGACATTGTGTTTTCTCTTAGTGGTTGTTGAGTGTTCCAGTCTGAGATTGCTGTGTGTTTCTCATTGGTTGGTGAGCTGTAGATGATTAGAGTGGAGTCCATCCATGAAATCCCCATCAGGTCCCATAGAAAAGAGACAACGTGGATGTGTGTGTGTGTGTGTGTTAGTGTGTGTGTGTGTGTGTGTGTGTGTGTGAGAGCGAGAGAAAAGGAAGAGAGACTGAGGGTGTTATGCTAGCTGTATTTTTCAACATCAGAATACATCACTACCCTCTCCATAAGCCTCCTATTTCCTCTTTCAGCACATACCGTATAGAAGTGTAAAACATTAGAGGGTTAAATATACAAATGAGGGCTCTGCCGTAACAGTCCGTCGGGCCTGTTGGAAATGAGATAATGCTGCTTTATGACTTATTTCCCGAAGTACATATGAATAAATAGAGAAAGCGACACAGCAGAGGAAAGAGAGACCATATTCGAGTGACATGCAGCTATTCATTTTCCCTTGCTGTTTGTACTAGTTTTTGTGCACTTGTGTTGACACTAGCTTTCAAAAGAAAAGAACATCTACAGAGAAAAAGATGCTATTGAATTATGCTGAATTTGGTATTAGTGCAGTGTTTGTTTTTCATTAGGGTTCTTTGTAAGGCCTATATTTAGACCTAGAAGGGATACAGAGAGACTTTATCTATTGGGTGTTTGTGTAAGAGTATTCCTAAAGCAGCCTGTTTATTCCTCTCTTTAGAAAAGCAGCAGTTTTTCCTTCCCCGCTTATCAATTCCTCCTCCCACTGAACTCCATCCAGCTCTCATCTCCACCACAAAGGGACTAGAGAATCACCTTACACACTCTGCATGTTCTATATCTGTGCCTCTGTGTATGATAATTTGTGTGAACATGAATGAAGGATTTTATATTTAAGACTGTATTTTGACCTCTGGATGATAACGGTAATCAGGATGATGATGATGATGGTGATGATAGTGGTGGTGTCTGGCTCCCTTGTCCAGATTGCTGCATTGAGGTACAAATCATTCAGGGTAGACAGGAGAGAGAGAAAGTGAAGGGAGACACAGCTAGGAGTCATATCATTTGTCTGAGTGAGAAAGAAAGCATGGTGTAAAGGTGTTGAGAGAGAAGGATGAAAAGGAGGGGCCATGAGGGTGCGAAGGAAGGCGCAGATACTCTTGACCGCACACAGAAACACTCAGTCACTCTCTCCGGGCCACACAAATACACACACACACACACATACAGTACATGTCTGTGTTTTGGCAAGCACCCAAAGGCCCTGCAGCCTCAATCTATTCTCCTTCTCACCTCATTCTCTTTATGTCATCCCCCACTCTTTACACCTTCCCTCTTTTTTCATCTGCTTGACACTGCGAGTTCCTTGTCTTCTCTGCACCTCAACCAAAAATAGGTCTACACATAAAGACAGCCTCTAACAAAGCCCTTTCGAGTGGGCCTTTATGCACTCAAGACCTTTTAAAAGCTCAGACATGGCCTTAATCAAGGGATAACATCTAGGTCCTGACTCCTTTTTTCTGCCATGCTTTCTTATGCTTTGTTGAAGCCTCCCCTCAATTGGCTGCATCAGCTGTAGCTCCTCCAGTGACAGGGCTAATGACTCCATTTCTACTGTAGCTCCGATCATTAACTAACCACTTCCTTACCTGCTCCTACTTACTGGTGTCACATCACTGAGCAGTCTCGAGTTGAGATTATAGTCAATCCGAGTGTCTTTTAGTCACATGTGTTAAAAGTTAACTACGTTTTTTTAATGACATGACATTTGAACATTTTGCTTTTTAATGTTGGTTAAAAAACATTTTGTCATTTATTTTTTTACGTAGATGAGGCCTTATTCGGCCTAATTAATTGAATAGTCAAGGTCCATGACTATGCAAGGCCTGCCTGTTGCTGTCTTTTTTGTTTGTTTGTTTTTCGCTGTTCTGGGATTTTATAAAGCCAGGCTTAAGTCAAATCAAGTCTGTTGTAAGTCCCTGTCAAAAAAAAATGTAATTTCAGGAGCACTGCTTCTTAAGAGTACTAACATGAGCCATTGCTCTGACACAGATTAAGACAAAATGTGGACGTGGACATACACAAACAATTTGTGCATATTTGGTTTGTTTATTTGAATGTAATGCTCCTTATGCTCCATCTGTTGATACATTTCAAGGTTCAGCCACTTCTTTCTGAAAGCCCACAGTTTATGTGTGTGGTTGTTTATGTGTGTGTCTACTTGTGGGTTTTACTGTGCAAGGAGGAAGAAAGTAGTTAGCAGTTAGTAGCGGCACACTGCCATTCTTTTAACAGCCCTTACACACCTCATTAACTCTCTTAATGAGTAAGTAATCAGACACATTCCCCTTCTGTCTTTCTGTCTTTTTCTCCCTATTTTAATGGAAGAATGAAATAAAGAGCATTTGGCAGGAATAAACATTTTCTTATCATGCAATCGAGTCAAGGAATCAAAAAACAAACACTCTGTTTTAGATGCACACACTAAAATAAATGTACTTAACGTTCGTACTTATACAAGCACCATACAGGCGCCTCCTTTTCAGGATCAGCAATTATTTATCAGTATAAAATCAAATCAGGCACAAATAGAGGTGAGATCAAGCCTTATTTACTGGATATGATTCTAATCTGTTAAGACATTGATACAATGTTTGGCTCAGAGGTAGAGTTGTTGCCTGGTAATTGGAAGGTTGGTGGTTTGATCCCTGGCCTTGCAGTCAAAGTGTCCTTGGGCAAGACACTGAAACCTGAGTTGCTCCCAATATTGTGCATCAGAGTGTAAATGTGTGTGAGTGTTTATCTGTTGAGCAGTGTGCACCTTGTACGGCAGCCTCAGCTACAGTGTATGAATGTGTGTGAATGATTCCTGTACTATATAAAAGCGCTTTGAGTAGTTGTTGAGACTTGAAAGCACTACATAAGAACAGTCCTTTTACATTTAGCTTGACTGTATAATGATCCCTAAATGTGTAAACGAACAATATAATCAGAGATGATCTGAAGAGACAGAGGAATGAAATATGGGTGAAAACCTGTCAAAGCCGTAACAGTACATCTTGGACTACTGAGGATAAAGTGTGTTTTTACATGTTCAAAGATTTCTACCCAGCACTTTCAGGTAATTACTTTTGCTTTTGAAATGCAAAAGCACTATAAAATCCTCCAAAATATCATCCAAAATCATCACTCAAAATCATTTCTCTTAAGTACCATATATTCGCAAGCAGTTGTGGTACGCCCGAGAAATGCCAGTCATTTGAAAATACTGTTTTCCAACTTTATGCAGTGTACATTTTTGAATTAAAATGTATTCCCTTTACTCATATGAGAATTTAAAGCAAAGAATCTGCCTTAGTTTAGCTAGAGAAAGGAAAAAGTCAACTAATACCAGAGTAAGTTTACCATTAAAGTGCAAACAAAGACAAAGAGAAGGAAAAAGAAAGTGGTAACAGAGAAAGCTAAGTGTGGAGGAGGTCCATGAAAAGAGACTTTCACATAAATCCTTAAATGGTATTTCCCCTCAGAGAAACTTCTAAAATCAAGATTTCAGAACTTTAGATCGTTCCGTCTAATTTATGATCCACTGTGTCAACCGCTGTCATCAACTATCTATGGAGGCAGATATAATTAAATCTTTAGGACAAGAAAGAGGCAAGTGTGTGTGTTCGCATGTAGGCATGTGTGCGCATGTGTCCATGATCGTGTTTTCATGTATTCATAAAAGTTGTATAAAACTTACCCACAGAGTACCACACTGTGGAGCCTAAAGACCTGAGGGTTTAACCAGAAAAAGCTGTCTGCTCTAAAGGTGGCTGAACCATTGCATCATTCCTAGAAACTCCTTTTGCTGTCAGAAATAAAAGATTAAAGAATTAAAAGTGTCACTATCATCAGCATAAAAAAACATCTCTTTACGCTGCTTTTTTTGATTGGTGGGATTAACATCTCATTGTTTAGCCAGTCACAGTAGGTATTTGTGTCATTCAGAAGAGAGTTGTGTACAGTATTAGTGCAGTGTAGCCTACTGAGATAGAGATCAGAGGTTAATGATGTGAATCAGACAGGAACCAGACATTACCTTCAATGTGCGGCTAATCTCCAGACCAGGCGCCTTGAGCTATGTCTGATAACATTGCTAATTATTCCAGATATAGACTCTGCAGGGCTTCTTGTAAATAGGCATATCAGTAGCTGAGTTTATTGTCAGAGCACTTCACACCAACTAAACAATACCATTGTTTGTACAAGTGAAACCTTAAAAATCCTGACTGCAGCATTTAAGGGGGCTGTAGTTCACACAGCAAGGACACACCTGAAAACATGTGTGTTACCTCATCATTAGGGCAACAATGGGAATGAACTGTGAGCAACGTCACCTAAAGAGGGCCAGGCTACATTTATGAACTGACTTCCCGATTTGAGGTATGTAGTGCATTAAGGTAAATCCATACCAGGTCTAATCCATTTGAACACTGACTTTGCCACACTCTCGGTTACTCAAGCATTGGTTCACACACCTGTAATGAAAAAGCACTGGTGGGCATGCTGTGTGCAGGAAACAAGGAAACAGAAACGGTCTGCAGGTCTGACATCATTACATCACTCTGTTAGATGCCTGGGGGCCTAGAGTGGGGCTGCCATTCCTTGGGATAGTCTTTATAGCATTGTAATGAGTGCATGGAAGGAGTCTGAGCAGTGGAGAGTGGGGCATGGCTCTGAAGGTTTCCATGAAACCCTTTAGCCTTAACAGAGCTGTGCAGTGTAGTGGAATGGTCAGGACCTGTGCCCCTGCTAATGATACTTCACTTTGTCTGCTCTCTGCTCACGCTGCACCCTGAGGTTAGTTAAGCCTGAAGCAGCATTCAACTCACATTTTAGAAGGTGTCTATTGGCCAGACATGAAAAGGATTTAATAGAGAAACAGAAGACAATAAGTAAGGAAAGTGTTATTTCTCAATGCCAGTTTGGTTGTTGACTATGTTTGGGCTGCTTCTCAAGTGATGCACTGTGGTGGTATTTGCTGAAGGGTTGTAACATTAGATTTACTGGCATGACTTAGTGATGGAGACCATGGTGGCCAATATCCCTCTTTGCGGTGACTGTTCTCACATAATCGTGTCTGTTTCTGAAGGGTTCAGTGCTTCCCTGGAAATCTGCTTCCAAACTAATCAGAAATGTCAAATATCTCGGAGCCAACGCAGTCGGGGTTAAGCTTAGAAAATACCAGTGAGGGGCAACCACAGACTATGTAAAATACAGCATGGTCTCCCACAGTAATGTCCTGTTTGCCGTTTTGAGAATGTGTAAATGCAGAAATGTAGCGTTGCTAAATTTAATATTGCTTTGGCTCCCGTAGGATTTGAACGCGTCGATAAATCCTTATAGGACACAGAAGACTACAGACTCCAAACCATGACCACTGTGATTATTCTGTTATATGTGACGGAGAAGAGAAAGAAACAGGCAGGGGGAGAAAGGCAATATAAGTAAATGAGAGAAAAGCAGACTTTCTGGCACAATGGTAAGCATCATTGAGGATTGTCATGGGGCTAGTTTGGGGCACACATTGTCCCAGAACAGACCTACAGTTAGAAAGCGACCTCCCACGACCTCAGCATCTAATCCAATCAAACAGCACCATAAGTGGGAGCACATAGATCACTCCAGCCAATCGTGTTATAGCGTGCTAATTGGATTATGGGGATTTTAGTGTGCGGATTCCATCCCAAAGCTTTCATTGTACTACTTACATACATGGCATTGTATTCATATTGTCAGAGCCTTCCTGCCTCGTCTTGCTTTCCAGCTTTTTATGTCTGTCGCCATCTCTCTGTCTTTCTTCCTCTCCTTCCACTAGCCTCTGGTGCTCCAACAATGGTGTCCCAGCACAGCAAACTGTAATGATTTCTTATTGGAACCAAAGAGCAAACACACATATTCAGACACACACAGAAAAGACATACCGCACTCCTCCCATGTGTCCAGGGTGAGAAGTTATTAACAGTGTGTCTCCCGTACTGCACTACGACATCTGAATGTGTTAGTGTGTTAGTTGCAGGAAGGTGAGTGGATTAATTAGCCATCAGATAGAGTGCAGGGCCAGGTAGACCAAAAGCATTCTTCTTGCAATGAGCTGCCTTGATAAGAGGCACCAATATAGCCCGGGTGCCAGACTGACTCAGCTTTCAACTCTGTTCTTAGGCTGTTTTGCCAAGAGAACAACAAAGGAGCTAAAGAGAGCACAACTGTTCTTGGTCCCATGCTTGCTACTTACAAGACATGAAGGTGGTTTGATGTTTGGGACATGATTCTGCAATAAATGGCAGACTGACAGAATTATTATTATTATTATTGTTGTGTAATTGCCTAAAGTGCTTGCTAACTGTATTGCCTGAATATCTCTGTGAAAGCAGATGCCATGCAGATCTGCAGAGGTAATAAAAACTCCATAAAACCACAGATGATAAAATTAGATTGAATGTTTATGTTCTCTTTGAACACAAGCCAGCTACAACGTGTGTGTTTCATTTGCACATCTGTATATGCATGTTGCATTTTGTTGAGAAGTTGAGAATAACAGCCAGATAAAGCTTTTGTCTGTGCTGTTAAAATGGGATGCAGTTAAGATAATTAGACAGTTTCTTTGTCTTTAGGTCAAATTTGACCCCTTCAAAAAATGTCTATATCTGAAATATGGGGTTCTTTTAACCAAATTACCACAAAAAAAAGGATTTGATTCCTTACCATGCTCTTTGTAAATACAATTGATCACATTCATTCCTGACAAAACTCATCTGTACGTTCCTCTGATTTTAACTATTAGTCAAAATAATTCATAATTTCGGTAATTGACCATGAATTCCAAAAAGTTCTGTAAACTAGTAGTACTAAGGTGTGGTTAAAAACTAAAAAAAGTCTGGAAAGGGGGAAAAAATGTCAAACGTTTGTCAGTTTTTTTACCCGGGAGGACAACAAAAGGGTTAAGGTGATCATTTTATGGCCATTCCCACACAGTGTCATGTCATGAGAAATACACAACCATCTTCTAATAGGGTGAGACCCAACAAGTCACAATCAGCTGCCAACATACAGCTTGATCTTTAAAGGAGTTTTACTGTGCGCATGCATTTACATCCATTTGAAATATTAAACTATGCATGTTCATGCAAATGCCTAATTTTATTTTGGTAAAAGTTCAACTGTTGCTTTGTATTTTTTATAAATTAAAACAACAAAAAAATCAAACAAATTCCATCCACCCACATTTGGCCGGCAGAGCGCTGTTTTAATTTCTGCTGCACCATAAAGGCACAACCAGCCATTCATTAGATAGATTGCACAACTCAACCGCTGTGGTGTGTTTTGCTCCCCTCTTTTGTATCCCGTTTAAACAGTGTATGTGCAACATTCATTCCGGAAAATTCTGGAAAGGATCACCCAACGGGGACATTAGACAATGTGTTGCAGGAGTCTTGGCCAATCGTTATAACATTACCCCATGGGGATTTATAATTGTGGATACTTGTTTTGTGCGTCATGGGAATGCATACTGTGGTGTACATTAACATTAAAAGAGTAGAAGTCATCAGTCTCATGCAGAACAGTTGTTTAGTTTTATATATTGTGGTGTTGTGCTTCAGCCTCTCTATGAGCGACCATAAGTACTCTGTTTACATCTGTCAGAGCTGTGGGGGCCCTCTGTGTGTGTGTGTGTGTGTGTGTGTGTGTGTTTCAAGACAGGAGCCTCTCTGGCAGCGCCCTACAGTTTCCCTGTGTAGTGTGTGTGTGTGTTTTTGTAAAAGAGGGGCAGAGCCTTTCTGAATGAGGTTAGCTCACCATTTAAACGACAGACAAAAGACTCTGCTAATTAAAACTATGGCTACTTGTGTTTCACTCACTCTCCTACCCTCCTTTCCTCTTTGACCCTCCCCTCTCTCACTCTCTTACTTTCCACACACATGCACTTTTCTAATACCTAATTTGTACCCACCGTTAAGAGCTGGAACCACACACACACACACACACACACACACACACATATATACATACAGCCTAATAGTAAAAGGTAATGTTCTTTGTGCCGCATCGTCCTAATGAATCCACCCCACAGGATCAGGAAGGCCCCTTCAGTGGTCGCTGCCCTGCTGCCAGTTTGTTCAGTCAAATTATAGCATGAATGAACACTGAATAATACAGCCGTTATAAAATACTCAGTCCATTGTGAGTAGAGCTCTCCATGCAGTACCACACCTCAGGGTTTTGGCACACATTGGAGAGAAAAAAGAAATTGCCTTTAGCTTTCTGTTCTGCACCGATGAGTGCGGTAAAAGAGGGAGTGACACTGAATACAGTGGGAATTTTGCTGGTTGAAAAGCATGCTTTAAACACTGGAAGTCAAATATTTACAGAGGAAATTGTGTTAATATTGCTTCCCAAAAAAGGTTGAATTGCATTTTTTTTTAAAGAGCACACACCCTGTTTAACCAAAACAAGTCGTATTTAATGTAAGTCATGTGTAACTTATGCCGACTTATTGTCTCCACAGAGATCTGAGTGAGAACTTCATCCAGTCCATCCCCAGAAAAGCATTTAGAGGGGCTACAGACATCAAAAACCTGTGAGTACCTTACTCTTTCCAGCTGGGATGGATATACTTTATATCTATGTGGTATTTATCAATTGGTCTATAGTATAAAATATGCCCATCACAAGTTCCCAGAGCCCATGATGTTTTAAAATGTATTGTTCTAACTGACAGTCCAAAAGACAGTTTTAAGAAGTCTAAGACAATCTGAAAACATTCACATTGGAAAAGCTAGAATAAGTGATTTTTAACTTAATTGGCTTTTAGCTTGTGATGTTCTGCTAGTTAACAACTGAATGAAATCAGTGATAATAAGAGTAAATCAGGATTATCCTAAGCAGAGGAAATCACATTAAAAGGCACTGTAAGTGAACAGCAGATGGGTATGCTCTATTCCGTATAATTCCAGCATGTTAACATATTTTTTCTTTGTGTGGCTGAGTTAATGGCCCTAGCTAAGAGTAAAGTGGATTAGCTCTGAGTAGACTAACTACCTCACACACACAAGCCGTCCCCGAAGATGGCTTGTAGCAACTGTGATTTACATTGTCACCAGATGACATGCACATTCACACATGGACCCACATATTTATGAGGCGTATCGACACAGATAAACAATCAGTGAAGTCCTCCTTTGCTTCCCTTCTTGGGGGTTACATGAGCTACAATGACTAAGCGTGTATTGATTTACCATAGTCCTTCACTGTACTACTAACTGTATCAATGATGACAACTACTATACATTGAGACAGACAGATTGTGTACGTGTCTTATGTAACAAAGCTTCTCTTTCTCCCATGTGCTCTGCAGACAGCTAGATAAAAACCACATCAGCTGCATTGAGGATGGAGCTTTCAGAGCTCTCAGAGGCTTGGAAGTGCTGTAAGTATTTGAAGTGATGCTGTTCATCCAGTCCCATATTATATCATTCAAATAAAGCACTTAGTTAAATGAAGACATTATTTTGCCTTGCTGATAATCATAACTAATATATACACAAAGCGCAGACTTTTAATTAGTCCGGCCTTGGTATGCCAAAATACCCCCAGTGGGCCTCATGTGGGGGCCTACATCAAGCTCCATTAACTCATTGTTCCACACAGTTAACAGCAGCGTTCCCCTCCATCACATTAACACCCACCCCCCCCAGCCCCACCTACTCCTCCACCTCCATCTATAACCTACCCAGCCCTGGGCGGGCCATCTGACAAGGGAGTTCCAACCATCTTGATCAAAAATCCAATTCAACTGAGCATTCCTCTCTGGGCGCAGTGTCGACCATGTCATGCAGTTTTTAAACATTCAATTAATCATCCCTTATCAAAAATCGTAATCACAGGCTTCTAAGCTCTCCACCTGAAACAATGAAGACTTAGAAGTGCAGGCTGGGGGACAAAGGCACATTGACAGCCTTGTTATTTTATGGTGATTGACTGTGTTTTGCATGTGTGTTTGTGGGTTTTTTAGGGGGTGGGGAGACAATAAAAAAGGCTGCTTTCATGGCGTGGATGGATTGCAGATGTGATAGGTTTGTCATAATGATGCAAGAGGGGTTGGGGGGATTGTTTTGCTGGAGTCTGTATCTATAGGTTTTATGGGGGAGGAGAACAGGTTGTGTTAAAAGGGGGAGCAGCTTGAAATATGGTTGAGGGTTATTAGGCTGATTGAAATGACCTGATTCTCTCACTGCAGCTGATGCCTTCACTGATGGTTCAGTGGTGTGTGCATGTGTGTGTATTGTATATTTCTCAAACTACAAGTTAGGGTGCCTGTGATCCTGCTTGTATGTGCATGCGTGTGTGTATTTTTGCATGCACGCCTATGTATGCGTGGGAGGCGTGAGGGCTTCCCATCTGCGTGGAATGAGGTGTTACATTCCCAGTGGGATGCGACAAAGAAATACAGAGAGAAATGAGACAGAGAGAGGGATAGATTTTAAATGATGGAACGGAAGAGGACAGCCGCAAAAAAACGTTTTTTGAAGTATAGATATAAAAATTCCACCTCTGTACTGACAATGTGACTTTGTTCACTCTTTTCACAGAACGCTGAACAACAACAACATCAGCAGCATCCCCGTCTCCAGCTTCAACCACATGCCCAAGCTACGAACCTTGTAAGTCCCACCTGTCCCATCACAATGCTTTACCTCCCTGGAGGTCATATAAAACTATATCCCACATGCATGCAGTCACAGAGAAAGTGCTGAAGTCCCATATAATCTCTATGGGAGTAGATGCAATCTGTCATTCCAGGCAGTGTTGGGGAGCAGCCATAACCACAGAGCACCACAAAAGGGTGTGTAGCAGTGCCAGGGGCCATTATCCCCTCTATCTAAACACACACAACAACAACTGGCCCAGATAAATGAATATAGCTCCAGAAGCCTATTGTGCATTGTATGTGATTACTAAATCTGAAATTATGTACAAATTAAAACAATTATGCCTGCTGAAACTCTCAGAGCCGTGACTCCACTGCTCTTGCGGTTGCTCTTTGGGCTTCCTCACTCCTAGTGGGGTTATATTAAATGGCTTTTCTGTTTATGTGTGCACATGTGTCTGCGCACACGGGTTTGCAAGTTAGCATACATGCTCTACCGCACCACAGAACTAGTTATTCTGGACAGGCAAAGCATTCCAAGGAATGCCGTGTTTGGAGTATTGGGTTTTGAAAAATCCTCTTTAGTGTTCCTCCTTTTTTCGAATGTGCCATTTACAATCAGCCACATAGTGTATCATTTAGTGTGTTTCGCCACAGGGATTGTATGTGATGAGTTCTCGAAAAAGAATACACTTTTAACGCTATTTGTGTCCTCAGCTGGTGGTACTTTAGAAAGCAAAGAATACATACTGTACGTATTTTAATGCATTCAATTGTTTCTCTCTTTTAACAGCCGTCTCCACTCCAACAATCTGAACTGTGACTGTCACCTGGCGTGGTTGGCCCAGTGGCTCAGACAAAGGCCTACAATTGGTCTATTCACCCAGTGCACTGCCCCTTCTGAGCTCAGAGGACTCAATGTGGCAGAGGTACAGAAACACGAGTTCAGCTGCTCAGGTAAGACTTGTGGAGTTACACTAAACCATAGACGAGAGATACCACAAAAACCTTGAATTTTATATTGTGTATAGGGAAAGGGGGAAAGGTTTTAAAGCATCTCAAAAAGGGATGAAAGGGCAATCTTTTTGTGGGTAAAATCAGTTGTGCCAAAAACTCCCTGTTTTACCTCCCTCCACTCACTTATCTTTGTGTCTGTGTATTCACCTGGCAGCCACCTGACAGCTCCTCTGCCCCCAGGCAACCTCACGGCTCTCTTTTGGCCCTTTTATGTCCCTCCAGCTTTCAGGAGCTGGCAGGAAAATGCCATGACATATATATATAACACACCTGGAGCAAAAGCTGCCGCCACTGACAGTATTAGCCCTTTCCTCAGTCGTCATTATTCATGGCCTCTCACCTCCTCGCACAAGGATTATTTGGCTTTTAACTTGCTGTTTCTCTCTTGCTCTGTGTGTGTGTGTGTGTGTGTGTGTGTGTGTGTGTGTGTGTGTGTGTGTG
>NC_048423.1:12042167-12060586 GCF_013103735.1 Etheostoma cragini | reverse complement strand
TGTGTGTGAGAGAGTGAGAGAGAGAGAGAGAGAGAGAGAGTGAGAGAAAGCATGTGCAATGTGGGATGGGGTTATCATATCAGAACAATAGAAAAACAGCATGAGAACCTCCACTCCCCACAAGGCCATCTCACTTTCAGCACCAGCTGCGTAGGGTGTTAGTGTCTATGTTTGTGTGTGTTTGTGGGTTTGTCCCCCTCTCTTTTTCTCTCTCTTTCTTTCCATGGGATGTGATTTTTTTGCAGCCATACAGCGTGACAGCACGGATCATTAACTATTCATCGCCCAGGGAAAGACTGTAATGATTCCAGATTGGTAAGGGGAGCCGTGGGTGTCAGGGAAGGGAACTTTGGGGTCTGGTAGGACACAGAAAGTTGAGGTTGACCTGATATTAGCTTCCTACATGTAAGAGTTTGTAAAGAAAAGTGTAGTAGATTGGTTGGTTCTCTATGAGTCTCAATAGCAAATGGTCATTCACTTTAGACAAGACAAACAACAGGATGAAACAAAATCTACTGATGTGTATTTCTGCTTTTCTTTGCATAAATACGCGGGTACGCATTTACACAAACACGTGTACAATCAAACACATACTCGCAGTTTCTTTCTTGGAAGAGTGACCAGAAGTTGAACTCCCAGTGAAGGACTCATTAGGGACTGGCTTGCTGGCACACACATACACACACATATATTTTTGTACGTAGTCTGTGACCAGGCCAGGCCACCTGCGGGGGATTTGGGGCGGGGTGGCGTTCAGTTGGAAGAGAGGAAGAGGGAAAAAGAGAGGCACGTTGTTGTTGTTGTTGTGAGAGGCAGAAGAAGGAAAAGGGGGTACAGTGCGTAGTTGTTGCAAATCATGGTGATATTCTGCAGTACTCTCAATATTGTGACTCAGTGACAATTACTTCCAGTATTTGGCTTGGACACCTCACAATATTGTAAATTTTAGTATTGAGTAGAGTAACATATTTACTGCTTCACTTTGAGAAATTATGTATTTTTCCAGGCGGTCTTTTTTCATCAAATTAAAAAATCCAATTAAAGTTGAAGAATCCAACACCTAATCCAATCTAAGGCTCATTATTTTTTAAAGCAATCTTTGCTTAATGATTAAAATATAGCCAAATATATACATTAATACAAATGTTAAATATAAGAAAATATGACTCTGTTTAAAAATTGGATTTAAAAGATAACATTTGCAGAGCAAACACTTTTAATTTAATTTTTAATTACTTAGAGGGGCTCTGTTGCATGACCAGCAGCTTGTGTGTCATCCCATTCCCGTTTTTATAACCCAGGGCAGTTTCTGAGCTTTCATAATAATCCTGTTTAGTTTAAACAGGGGAACATCAGGAAACAAACAATATTACTGCAAGGAGACTTCCAATCTGGGCGAAGATCTGTATATTATTGAGAATATAATAAAAAATGATGGGCCAAAGCTCACTGTCAGTCCATTTTTATCTTAATTACTTTTAATCTTCTGACTCTTTTTTTAGATTAGAGAAACCTTTGTTTGTCTCAATGGCCTCCGCTGTTATTTTATTGAGCAAAACATTTACACCTAAACCCGCTTTATAATGAACAGGAGAGGTAACTAAAAGATAGAAGCTGCTTGTGTCAATTTGAGGGTTATATGACATAAAATGAATGACTATTGCTCTGAATTAATGCTCCAAGGGAATAATAATTGAAGTAAAAATATGTGTTTGAAATGAGCAGTGGGTAATGAATTGCTTCAAGAGGTGGAATAAAATACAACTTCTCTAGTGGGAATCAGGGAAGAAATTAGTGTATATAGACGGACAAAAGTGAGAGAGCTGGTGAACCCAACTGTTTGTGCGGAAAGGGGATTTGACAAACGAGACAAATGGGGAAAAGCCAGCGATAACATTTTGAAATGATGAGAGAGAAATGAGCTGGAGTGAAGTTAAATGTAAAGACTCGTGGGCAAACGGACAGGAGGTAATGGGTTGCGGTGACTGTCATTTGCAAAGGTACGGGGGTGGAGAGGCTAAACATTAGGACGCTAAGAGGAGTGAGAGAGAGCCGAAAGAGCAGCTGGAGGAGGGGAGAGTGATAAAATGGTGGAATCAAATGAAACAAGGCAAATGGGACGGGACTAGAGGTGTAGAGATGGTGGATAGGAAAGAGATAATGGGGAAAACAGCAGCCGGAGGAACAGGGGACGAGGGTACATCAAACAGCTTCACCTCAAGTATACCTGTCAGAGAGCTGTCATTAAGGCTGCTCCAGCTGTGCTCTGCACTCTCCCTGATCCCAGGCCTGTCAAATATGCCATGTTAGATCAGAAGGGAGTTCTTCTCTGCCCTACACCTGATCCCAGATCTGTCAAAGCTTTGCCATTCCAGATCACAAGGCCTCAGATCACATAGGTTGAGCAACTGTGCGAGTGTTGATTCACGCTTTTGATGCTATTTGTTGTGTTTACCTGACTCCCAGATCTGGCAAGGCATCTTGTCCCTTTAGGTAATTGATTTTGATTGGCCGGAGACATAAAGTCTGACCTTAAACAATGCTTATTGGTCTATGGTCCAAGAGCTAGAGCCAGTAATTTCACAGTAAAGCATAATGTTTGGCAGCAATCTTTCTTTCTGTTTTAGGGAGTGGAGTTTTGAGCAGTGTGCTTTTTATTTCACTGACTTCCACCGTCACTCACTCTGTCTTCCTCTCCCTGAATTTTTATCTCCACTTCACTCTCTCTCTCGCCAATATTTTCCACACAAGCTGAGTGATAGATAGGAAGGTGATCAAATATTCATGGTTTGAAACTCAGATTAGTAATGCTGTGTAAATGAGGCCATTTAAAAGTCTGTTTTATTCATTTTAACTGGGTTAGGCTCACACACACACACACACACACGCTGTACTGGCAGTGCAAGCGCCCGCTCTTCCCTATATCATTGACGGTGCTGCAGTTATTTGAACAGGTATCTAGAGACAGCTTGATGGGTTGTGTGCTCTGTATGTAAATTGAAAAGTTGAAGTGTTTTGAACAAATGGAAGTGAAGAGGTGGGGGGTTGTATAGCTGAATGTGCAGAATGTCTTCAATTCCACCCAGAGATTTCAGACTCAGGAGGAAAATTTGCAGAGAGATCAATGGTTGTTATTGGGAGGCCTTCAATCACCGCTTCAACTCTATTATTCATGTCTTTATTCTCCTCTCAATATACTGTGGCACTCCTTTGATAGATAACCTAGTTTCTCAAGGATGTACAGCTTTACAATAAAGTCAAAAGTAGGAAGTATAATTTTTTTTTCTCAAAGTCACAACATCCCTGGGAATTTGTGTTAATTTGCAATTCAGTTTATAAAGCAAAAAGAGTTGATGACATCAACAACAGCGGAAGGGTTTGAACTCCACACGAATGCAGAAGCTGCTCCATGTCAGTGCACAAATTTTCCTGCTGAGAGTTGTGCTGCTCTCATTGAAACCAACCATATCCACCTGTGCTCAAACACCTGTATAAGCTCCTCTTTTCTCAATCACATTTTTCTTTTTGTTTCACTTCTCATGTTTTTTTTTTTCTTCTCCCTGTTTTGCTTCAGGGCACCAGGACTCTTCCAGCCCTCAGCCGTGCAGCATTGGCGGAGGCTCTTGCCCCGCCATGTGTACCTGCAGTAACAACATCGTGGATTGTAGAGGGAAAGGTCTCACCGCCATCCCAGCCAACCTGCCTGACACCATGGCTGAGATGTAAGCACAGTACATGTTAACAACAATAAGCAGTGTCACTACTAGTTAAAAAAAAGTCCACCTTAAAATAAGTTTTCAAGAACAATTTAGGCTTTCAAAAAAGTGTAGATTTGCAGACAATTTTAGATGCAAAACTTATACTTTTTTCACAAATCAACATTTGCTATCAATCGTGTACAGCTCAGTGTCGATCTAATTTTGCTCAGATTTGGTACAGCAGATGAGCATCAGAACTACTTGGATCTGTCAAATTGAGACCGTTTCAGCACTGTCAGTGCAATCTGAGCAGCAGACCTACAGCTGCATTGTTCTTTGTAGCATGGCATTGAAGGGCATTGGTTTGTGTGTGCGCATTGGATGTGTATGTGTTTCCATATATGTATCCGTCTTTGTATGCCCATGCAGGGTTTTAACAGGGCTGAGAGGATTTAAACATGCGTGTTTTATGTACATGTTCTGTTCTAGCCTGCTTTTCTCACCATGCATCATCTGGCAGGGAGACATCCATCCATTTCTGTACACTGAGACACATGCAGACTTAGTGCAGACTTAAAACTGAGGCTGCATGCTCTTATCGGCTCAGATGGCTGTGAACCACATGCGAGCGCTTTACTATCATCCCTCCCTTAGTTTATCAGTCCGCCAACATCTGTCTGGGAATTAACTGTTTACAGCGCACATGCTATCAGTCTACCGTAATTCCCAGGACTGCATGGCTGGACTTTTCAAGGTAGTGCTTTTACTCTCTTTATCAGGGGTTTAATGCCTCTGGCAAATGAAATGGTACAGCCACACCGTGATTTATGCACAGTGAGAATAAGGAAGGATGAAGAGAGAAAGCCAGCGGTTGCATTGCATGTTCTTCCAAGGAGCATGTGTGTAGTTAGGAGGACACAGCAAGTTTCTAGGTCTCCTCCTCCCAATGGGGTCTGTTTATAAATACCCAGTTATATGGAAGTCACTGATCCTATGTTCCCCAACAACCCTGACCCATTTCTAGTGCAGTGGTGTGCTCAATTTCCTTATTTGGCCATTTGGTACAAACTTCTGTGTGTTCTTATCAAATTGAATGACCACCCAAGAAATATAGAGGCATTAAATCATTTAAAAGTGTTGCTAAACATGCTGCATTAATGTAAATAACTCATCCTCACCCTTGCCTCTCAGTTTTTACCGCGTGGGTTAGACCTCTTCATCATACCCTCCAGTTGGAATGTTCCACAAGTGGAGTATCTTGTAGAGACTCATGTGATCTATGAGCCCAATAACCAGCGAGCAGCAGTAATGGGAGAACAGAGACATGGATGAAAGATCTACCAAGCACAGGTTTTATAGTAAGTAGATTATGTCGGCACTGCAGAGCAGATGAGTAACGACATTTTAAAAGTCTCCCTGCCCTTTACATCTAATTGGTGTTTAACGGCATCCTGCTAATAAACTCTACTACAGTATGTTCTGATTCATCGTTTAAAAGACCATAGTGAAACACTGGTTTACATCATGGGCATTCCTCTTGTCCTGCCCATCAGAGCCTTACCCTACAGGTTTGATTCCCCCAACACTCTTTCCTTTACTGTTTCTCCTTCTTTCTTATTTTTTTTCTCCACATCTCTGTCTTTTCCTGCTTACCAAAGCACCACAGACAGTTTTGAGGCGGCCAATCAGTGGTGTAGGAATTAAGAAGCGGGGGGTTGGTGCGCGTGTGTGTGTGTGTGTGTGTGTGGTGGGGGGGTTCCACTCAGTAATTTGGTGCAGTAGGTTTGATCTGTGCTTGAAGTTCATTATAAAACCAGTTTCAGTTACAGCAAGGCGGGCTGCTGGGTATCAAGGCCAGCCTAATGCCTTGTTAATGAGGCACTCGGAAACTCACATACACACACATGCTGCTCTCATTATGTTCAAATCGGAGAACTGCAACCTCCCTGCCCTGCTCTCCCCTAATGAATGCCAGTGTTGTGTTTACGGCTTTTGGGATGTGAGCTGCTTTCTGTACTCCTCTCTTGTGAGACCAGGCCCAGTTAGCCTAAACACTACCACAACAGATTATTATGCACCATGGTCTCTGTCTGCAATGACTGAACTCTGCCATAAACCCCCCACCACCTTTCATCTGCTGCTGCGGTCCTGCCATCCATTTCTGAATCACGCACGCACTGGGTGAATACCCAAAGGCGTAATGTGTTTCCCCTTAATGAAAACCATGCTCAGACCCTAATGAAAAGGATGAGGACCATTGATTGGGATGACACAAACACCACCTCACAGACACACATACAAACGTTGGGCCTAACAAATTGGATTGGAACCATTGATTGTCCGCCCAAAAGCGACTCTGAGAAATTGTTTATTTTTTTCTCTTGTCATTGGACGAAGGAGCTCTTTTGTTGATTGGAGGGATTAAGTTGCTTGCACATATCGATCTGTGAGGAGCCACAAAACGTGAGTGCATAAAAGTTGTCAGACAGCACTGTGTGCCCTTGTCTGGCTCAGAGGGTTTTGTCATATGCTGACACACAACGGAGTACAACAGCATGTAGATACTGAAACACATGCAAACAGAATGTAGAGTGCCAGACTGGTTTGGACCAGTCAGACAGACTGGTTGATGAGAGGAGGCGCTAAAGCCACTTGGCCCAGCACTCAGCCGCATGGTGAGGGCAAAAGAACCACAGCGCTGTCACTCTGCTGTAAATCCACGGACACATTGGGACAGGCAGACAAAAACAGACATGAAGAGCATGGACACCGCAGGAATCTGTGGTCTGGAATCACTACTATCCTAAGAATGTCAATTACGCTCCTATATTGTTCTTACCCACTTCTTTGAAGGGAAAAGATTCCTGATTGAAAAATCTGGAAACTCAACTGCTGTTAAGTGGCTGTGGCGAATGTCTAACAAAACATTTACCCCCCATGAATAGACATAAACATAGCAATGTAGGAGGCCTAAGAGGCATGTAATAGATCTGACATGTCTCTAATTGAATAATTATATCATGTGGAAATGGCTCTAAGTCAAGAAAAAGTTATGGTTAAATATATCACACATTTTTTTTATGTTTGCCAAGAAGTTTGACACATCTTAAAATATTTTCATTTTCCTGTGGTGACAAATAGCATTTTAATGATCTTTAGATTCCGTCATAGCCATTGGACTACCACACCTTGTGCAGGCCCATGCCTTCTCTCATACAGCCAGTTCCTCTGCTGGGATGCAGCATGGTAGGACAACCAGACAGGTCCACAGCTGGCTCCCTCCGGGCCCGGCTAAGCCTAGTTAAGGATAGTTTTAAAAGCTGTGAAGTGACCTGCAGATAAACAGCCCTCTGCCAGATACACCAGGGAATTGGTCTGGGACTGAGCTGGGTCCTAAGTAGCAGCCGGCCTGAAACACACAGACATGCATGCCCACACTAATGGGCTTTAGTGATGTCTGGTTCCCCAAGACCATCTGAGACTCATTAGAGTTTGTGACTGTTATGTTCTAAATAACCAATTGTATGTTTGTCTGTGCGTTCACTTTATTCTTTAGTTTTAGTCATATTTTTTTATAATGAGACATTTTTTTTGTCAGTGTTTTTGCTTCAGCAGCTCTTAGGCTTACAGGAAAAAGTAAACTAAAAGAAGTCATATTTCACCGCACTGCTAAGGTTTCAGTGGACACTTTGCAGACACCCAGAGGATAAAGACACCTAAAGACACAAGAACAAGGGAGAGCATTATTGATTTTAGGATCTCATATGAGAACATAAGTGCTGGAAACTGTAAATGGTATACCAAGAAGAAATATTACTTTTGGTTGAAGGCCTTAACACCCTCACACATACCTGAAACGGAACCTTTTCCCCCTGCAGTCTTTTTTCACAGCACTTTAGTATTCAGACTGTTTATTGGTTCAGAGGATGTTATGACTCCAACATGCCTGGACCTATTACAGCTGGGCTATAGATCTCCGCTAATATAATCAGGCCAATCAACATGGGTCAGAGGTAATGGGAGGATTACTCAAACATGTTGCCATGGAGAAGTCTATTGTTTAGTTAACTGATGGTATTTCCATCTCCTCTTCTCTTTTCTCCTCTGTTCTCCTCTTTTCTCCAGACGTCTGGAGCAGAATGGGATTAAGTCTGTTCCTCCAGGAGCCTTTTCTCCCTACAAGAAACTGCGTAGGATGTAAGTACAGCAGTACACTCACCTCAGGCCTAAATAATACAGATGAGAACAAGAAGTTGAGGGATGGAAAAAGAAGCGACATTTGGCAGTCTTCTCATTCCACTCCTGAGGAGCATGAAGTATTTATTTTGTCTGTGCCTAAAGAACATATTTTTGTTCTCAGACTTGGGGTGGCATGGAAAGCAAGCACTCAGATGCTACACGGGCATAATAACAGTTCTCATCTTTCATTGCTGCACACTGGTATTCCCCTGGCTAGTGTTGTGTCCAGTCCAGTGTGTGTGTGCGTGTGTGTGTGTGTGTGTGTGTGTGTGTGTGTGTGTGTGTGTGTGTGTGTGTGTGTGTGTGTGTGTGTGTGTTGTGTCTGCGTGGGCAAACTGTAAACTGCGGCTGGGATGATGATGAGGCGACGGAGAGTGTGCTGGTATGAAGGCTGAGCCTTCACTCAGTGACTGGATGGCAGCTGAGACTGTGTGGTTTTGCACCCGCTGAGCTTGCTGTCCGGTCACCTAACCAGCACACACCAGTCAGTCAAACCCATAACTCCAACCCCACCAGGCCTGACCGACGTAGCAGCAGCATTTGATTGAAATATTACAATAAAGGCTCATTGATGTTTAATTCAAATTTATTACATATTAACATGATCTATAAAAACAGACGTGTATATCATTACATCATCATTGTGTTTTATAGATTATATATAAACCAAAAGGAAATAGATGCTTTCATATGTATTACATGTACTACAAACCAAAAAACTGTACTCTGCGTGGGACAGCTGCTATCTCATTGTAGTGCCCTTGACTCTAATTTCACAGGAAATAACATAATCATTCTTTAACATAAATAATGCAAACATATTTGTGCAACAATTGTGGAGTCAATCAAGAATGTAAGGTTTTCAAATTAAGCAAGGGAAACTCTCTAAATTTAACGCCCCAAAACTGATACTGAAAATAGGGATTTGCAATATTATTATTATTTTCATTAGATATGATACAAGCTGTTGTGATTTTCATAAAACATCTATAAACTAGCTTAAATGGCAGTGACAATGTGTTGCTCTCTTCCATCTGGTCTTCCAAATGGTCATGACCTGCTACTGTTGTTGGTGTGATTCTGCATTTAGAAACAACAATGCATGGACGCATGTCTGTGTTGACCCTCAGGGCCTCTGTTGATTCAGCTGGCTCGACATACACTGTGTGTAGGCAGCATCGATACATCATCATGAATATGGTCACTCTCCTGGGGCACGCTCTGCAGATGTTCACATGTACGTTTCACATTTAGTGGCTTTTCTGATTTACTATGTATTGAAAATTCTTTCATGTAACATAGGTAAGTTAAAATAATATATATTCTTCTCTGCATGTGTATGACACATGTATGTGTGTTTGTTTGTGTATTTGTAGAGGTATGTGTGCAATGCCTTCCCTGACGCTGCCTGTCCTTCTCTCCCAGTAAAAGCCAATCACACACATTCTCTTTCACCTTGTCCCAGTTTGAATGACCTACACATGAACCGCTCCTTAAGAAGGGAAGCAGTACCCGCCGTCACACACCGACACATACACAAACACACCAGTGTCTGAGTTTACAGGCACACACCAGTGCAGATGTTGGCTCCTTCGCCACGTTTTCATTTCCAGGAAACCTTAGTCCTTTGCAAGAAGACAAATGGTTACTTATTTAACTGTTACCCCCAAATGAGGAGATATCCCTCTTCTTCACCACATGATGATTTTCCTTCAAAGGTATCCAGTTGACTAGAGTTCAGTCCACATACTCCATTAACTCTCTCTCTCTCTCTCTCTCTCTCTCTCTTGCTCTCACACACATACACTCTCTCTCTGTATTTCTCTCTTTCTGTCCCACTGTTCCTCATTTACTGTTGCATTTACTCTCTCTCTCACACACACACACACACACACAAACACATGGACACACAGGCTTAGTGGTTATCCTGTGGGGAGAGGCCTGTGGATCCTATTAACAACAGCCATGTTCAGAGGCTGTCTACTGTATTTTGCCCTGATTTCAGCCCCGCACCCCCATTTTTACTCGCACACCATACAACACAGTGCCTCTGGATAGGTCACCACTAATACACACAAATGTTTTCATTGGCTACAATACTCTAGCTCGCTCCATTTCATCAAATCCCTTGAAGGGATGCACTATCAAATATGGGAGAGAGCTGGAACTCATCTTTATCCAGCTCACACTACATTTACTACATTTGTTATTGCTGGCCAGCAACATGCAGTGGCCTTAACGTCCACCCCACCTACCTGTGAGGGTGACACCCATGTGACATTGGGGTCATACTTCCCACAGGAGAAGGACATTTTTTAACCAAAACCTCAATTTCCTTGAATAATTCTCCGGCCTTCTTCTTCAACACAGAGACCTTAGCAACAACCAGATCTCAGAGATAGCTCCTGATGCCTTCCAGGGTCTGCGCTCCCTCAACTCCCTGTAAGTGGCCCCCACCCCGAGTTTGGCGTGTGCATGTGCATAAATTTCCACCCTGTTATCATTACCCGTGTCTTAAGCAAGCGTCTGTTGTTGTCTTTCCTAGTGTGCTGTATGGAAATAAGATCACCGACCTGCCCAAGGGGGTGTTTGACGGCCTCTACGCCCTGCAACTGTTGTAAGCAGAACACAAACACAGCCACTCTGCTGATACACTGCAGACATATACTGAATACCAGGCATCCTTTCCTCCTACTCAGTCAAGGAGTCATGACCTTCAAATAAACTTTGTACCTGTGCATAATTTTTTAGATGGAATGCATAATAAATGAATGCATATCGAAACTCTGACAAGCTGCTTCCCTCCCTTTTTCCTTCTTCCCGCCTTCTTCCTCCTTCCATCTTTGTTTCCCCCTTCCTCCCCCTTCTCTCAGGTTGCTAAATGCCAATAAAATTCACTGCGTTCGTGCCAACGCCTTTCAGGACCTGCAGAATCTCTCGCTGCTATCGCTCTATGACAACAAGATCCAAACCCTTGCCAAGGGCACCTTCACTTCACTACGAGCTATACAGACCCTGTGAGTCAAACACGCACATATGAACATGCTACTGCACACACTCTGACCCAAACTGAGTCCTCACCATACAACATGAGCCAACACGGGAGTTGTTTACTCGCGGGTCTGTGTAATAACACAGGAATGAAATCATGAGGTGGAGAGAAGCGTAAATCTATCATCTTCTCAAACACGCCAACAAACACAGTTTCTGCGGCCAGATTGGGATTAAAAACAGCACACACCACACCCACTCTTTCTACCACCGTTACCCAGACAGCACCAATTCGGTTAAACGAATGTCTCCTTTTTAGTTTTGTTCCAGTAAACAAGGCACACCACACACTGTTATCAATACAGACCCCACACCGGGAGGTCTATTAACTGAAACAAACCATATGACATTTTCATCCATGTAATATGTAAGTATGCAAATACAAGACAGGAAGACACCTGTTGAAGATGATGGATAGAGCTGCCCCTTGGCTCACAGCACACACACACACATAGGCATCATGGGGCACATGGTTTAAGGGTCTCAGTCTAAAACAAGCTTTTGTGTTTTGAAATGTTGATTCAATTTAAAAGGTCATTTTTGGATGCCGTGGTTTGTGGTGCTTTACAATGAATTGTATTGCATTATACTGAGTGCTGTTTCTATTCTTTTGTCAACCCGATTTATTGACCACACATTGGAAACATCTTTCTGTATGACACAATATAAACCACATTGGCGACATTTCATTTTGAGGGTTGTTCATGTCCCTCATTTCGGCCAGATGTCTGTCACCTTCCGCGTTCTTTTATGTTGGCATTTTAAACTTTGGTGGATGTGTAACTGTTCCTCGGATCTCTGGAGGGTAAATCCAGACAGCTAACTAGATTATCTGTCCCGTCCCGGGTTGTAGCTTCATTTTAGCATAGAGTGGTATTGACTTAATCATCTAACTCTTGACAAGAAAGCAAATACGTGTATTTCCCAAAGTGTCCAACTCTATCTTTGACATGATAAGATCATGTCATTATGACATGGTTTAACTTAAAGTCAATAATCAATTATTTAAAAGCATTTCCTATCTAGGGTTTCAGATGAGAATCTGCAGTAAGTCTGTGGTTCTGGCTTCTTCTTCTATCAACCTTTCTAACTTGTTCCCCTTCTTTCCAATCCCCCCTCCCTGTCTGTTCTCCAGTCACCTGGCCCAGAACCCTTTTATTTGTGATTGTAATCTGAAGTGGCTGGCAGACTACCTGCGCTCCAACCCCATCGAGACCAGCGGTGCCCGCTGCGCCAGCCCTCGACGACTCGCAAACAAACGTATTGGACAGATCAAGAGCAAGAAGTTCCGCTGCTCCGGTAGGCTGGTGGCTCTGTGTCACTGTTTCCCTCTTATTTCTCTCAGGGGCGCTCTATCTCTCAAGCAGACTTTGTTGTTTTTATTCCACTTGTCTCTTACTGCTCTACTCTTACTTTCTCTCTTTCTCTCCTCTGGGAGTGAACATCTCTGCGTTGTTCCCTCTACCTAATACCTCAGTTAATGAGTGATCATTCCTGGCAAAAGGTTTTTTTGGGCATATAATTTGCTGTGCCGGTGCTCCTCAATCAACATCTCCCTAGATGAACATGGGGCCGAGGAGAGAGGGATCATTCGCTGTGATCACACTGTGATTCTAGTTTCACATTCAAGCCGCAGTGAGCTGAGATCACCAGTCAAGGCTGGTATAAGGGCTAGAGTTTCTGTACGTGTCCACCATTCCTCTGCCCTCTGCCATTCTCAGCCTCCATCTCCCCTTGCCCGCTCATCCATCTCTGCTTGTCAGGCTCTGGTTTCCTTCACAACCCCCCCCATCCCCTCATTCCCCTGCATTGCTCTAGGGGGGACTCACCATCCACACTCCCTCCACCCTCTGCCCACTATTGTGTTTATGCACCGTTCTACGCTGTCTGGCACTCTGCACTGCTGAGGTTTCACACTTCTTTATAGCCTCATTTGTTTGGCTAGACCTGCTGAAGAAGGGAGTCCAAGCGTTTTTTTCTCTTTCTTTTCCATTTTTTGTCTTTTTCCTTCTTTTTGTCTTTTTCTCACTGTCTCCCTCTTTCCCTCATATAACACTTGTCCTTAGCAACAGCCAAATATTTACCACCTTTTACCATCATTTTCAGTTCCTCCACATTTGCCATACACAGAGACAGCACGAGGCTTCTCTGTTTTAGTGTCATATACCTTGAGTCAGGTGTCGTCATATATAAGCTTTATATATGACTGTACTGATGCATAGCAAAACCACAGCTATGCAGGCCAGACTTGTCTCACTGACATCCGTCCCTCTTTCTTTTCCCCATCACAGCCAAAGAGCAGTACTTCATCCCAGGTGAGTGCTTGTAAATGTTCACACCTATCATTGTCTTCCTCTTTTCTTTAATTGTCCACCTGCAGCCATGTAGCAGCACCATTTTTTTTTATTGCTGTTCATTTAAGAAAAACTCTCCCACAAGTTGAAGGATAATTGCAGTTTAATACACCGTAGGTCTCATTTTCATGGTTTTGTCATCATTTCTTTCAATGATTACTACATTTTATTTACCAAGTTAATTGCTGACAGCTGGTAACACTGTTGCTAAAAAAAAATAGTTTAGACAAACCTATGTGTAAGAGAAAACAAAGAAAAGGGCAACATTATTACTCAAACTGCCTCTTGTTTACTGCTATCACAGTTTACAAACCGATTTCTCAGTTCAACTTTGACCTATAATACTTGCGGTAGTAATGTCCACACAGTTTTCCTGCTCAACGATGGTAGGATTCACAGAGGAAATGATCTGCACAGAAGAAACTTTGGGTATGGAAAGATCAGTTGAAATGTGTGCACTGGTGGTAGTGGCACTTTAGGTATTCATACATATGAGAGCAGCTAATTGGGCCTATAAGTGACTGGACCTATGTGTGCATCTTAATGGGATATACGTGTGAGAGCATCTGTTTCTCCTCAGCTCTGTTTTCCTAACTGTCTCAGCAGATAGAGTCAAAAGGAAGTGTGTCTTTGCTTTGGCGTGAGCACAGACAGTCACTCAACAAGAGGGGCAGAAAAGGAGGGAGGGAGAGAAGGACAGAAGGGGAAGGAAAGTGTGTCCTTTCTATCAGTAAAAGCTAAAGAAAATAAAGCCCACCAGAGGACCCAGATTCCTATCAGCGGATGTTTCCGGACCTCTTAACAAGAGCACTTCCAAGAAAATAACTAGGAGGAGCAGTGATGTGTGTCAAACTCTGTGTGTGTGTGTGTGTGTGTGTTTGTTTGTGTGTGTTTGTGTGTGTGTGTGTGTATGTGTGTGTATGTGTGTGTGTGTGTGTGTGTGTGTGTGCGGATGTGCGTGCATGTGTAAATTAATGTGTATTTGTGTGCTGAGCTGAGATAAAGCTCTACATTGGCTTAGAGAACAAATGGGAGTACTAAGTAAGCAGAAGGAAGATCAAAGCCAATTGTAATTAATGAGAATTTCAGCCTCCCTGAATGATAACAATAAAAGCCTCCACGATACACACACATGCAATACACTTTAACACACAAAATCCCCGACAGTACGGGAATTCCATTATAAATTGATAATGAGAACCAAGCTACAGGGAATTATGAGAACTTCAACATCTCCGGCAGTGAGTCATTTTGCGCCTCAGAGAGGGAAAAACCTCATCCATCTTCTGTGTTTTCTCCAGTTTTGTTTAAATCTGCTGAGAGTAAAAGTGTCCCCACCACGCACTTGTGACGATGACGATGACTCAGGCTCACGAATCTCCCCCGGCTCCTCTACATCCTCAAGATCAAAGCGCTGTGCTGTGCTTTCATTGCTTCCCCTGTAGCAGGAAATGCCTTTCCTGTTGTCTGGCCTAGCGAGGGAAAGTTCCTTAATGACCTGCGTTCCTGTGTCTATCTGCACTTTCCACTGAGCCACTCTAAGAAGTGACACAGCTTTAGAAAAAGTCATTGCAGGGGCAGCCAGAGGAAGGCATTTCTGTTCATGCGAATTAACTCATCAACCGCATTGTAATAAAGTCAACGATGAGGTTTGGGGTTAAGGTTATGGTTTCAAATGTCGCTCTATTTCTTCAGACGGACTTCTGATACTCAACCGTAGGATTTTTGTCCTGGTTGTTTGAGGTTTTGCTGCTCAGGATTGTGGTCTGGTTGCCCCACGTTGTTCCGATGACGTCATTTCCAAACCTCAGGCAGAGATGTGCACCGATGTGAGCATGTGAAAAAGTGAACGGGAAGCAAAAAACAATATCCAAACAAAAAAACACTGGGCTGTTCCATCTAAATGGAACCTATGCACACATAAGCTCTACACGCAGATATATACACAGACACGGAGACACAATACATACACTCACAGACACACAGACACACACATACACAGTGTTCTAAGTGGCTCCCAGCACTGCTCCATTATTGAGCAGCCATGATGTAACTAGCAGCACGCTTTTTGGCACGTAATGTCTATTCATAGACAGAGGAGGTGCAGGAAAACGTCCCACAGTCCCCATGCTGCCTCATTCTTGCTCTTCCTCCATCTGGACAGACGTCTCTCTGCACCTATGTCACTCACCTTTTATTTCTCTCTCATCTGTATCCTTTCACTTTTCTTCCTTGCATGCATTTATGTCCATCATACCCTCCTTTTTCTGTTTCCAGGCTCTCCTCTCCTTTGCCTTCACCTCTCTACGCACGCTTCCTGTGCTCCCTCTTGGGTGCTCTGCTTCATTAAAGCTAGCAGTCCAAATCCTCTTTGGCATCCATATCTCAATCTACCCTCCTACTGTTCTTTTCACCCCACTGCTCCCACTCTATCACCTCTCTAAAATGACTCACCCTCGCCCCCGCCCTTCCATCCCCTCAGCCTCACCCATTCGACTCTCTCCTGCGAATGGTAGGAGAGGTGCAGGATGTTCTTGAGCGTTCCTAAGGTTAAAGATTTGTTAGGAAATCTGCCTTTTAGGTTACAATAGGACAAACCAATAACATTCAGCTTAGGAGGGAGAGGATGCGTGACTAAGAGCATCATGGGAAAGTGAGGCACACATATATTGTTAAAGGGAAGCACTGATGTAATTTTGTTTGTTTGCATGTTTCTCCTGTTCAGGCACAGAGGACACCCGTCTGAATAATGCCTGTAACAGTGATCCAGTTTGTCCTCCCAAGTGCCGCTGTGAATCGAACGTAGTGGACTGCTCCAACCTTAAGCTCGTCAAGATCCCTGAGCACATCCCTTCATCCACCTCTGAACTGTAAGGAATCAGGAAAAAGTCTGTTGTCCACTGCTAACAGGAAACGATATGAGACAGAAATGAGCCGAGATAGCATGAAAAAAAAAATGAGAATGAAGTTGTCTATTTTTCTTTCAAGCCGCCTTAACAACAATGAGATCACAGCTTTGGAGGCAACTGGAGTGTTTAAAAACCTTTCCCAGCTGAAGAAAATGTAAGTAAATCTTTTATATTACTTTTTTACTTTAACTATCAACAGTTGTTCTCGAAATAGTGATTTACCTCTCTGACATGCTTTTCCGCGCCCAGTAACCTCAGCAACAACAAGATCACAGAGATTGAAGATGGCTCATTTGAAGGTGCATCATCCGTCAATGAGCTTCACCTCACGGCCAATCAGATTGACTCGGTCCGAAGCGGAATGTTCCGAGGCCTTGAGGGACTGCGCATGCTGTGAGTGTTGCACAATTACACACTCAGGCAGGTTGATACATCTGAAATGTAAGTTGATATTTCAGATATTTTAGGCTAAGGTGTTTCATTTCTTTTCTTTATAGGATGCTGAGGAACAATAAGATTAGCTGCGTCCACAATGACAGTTTTACAGGGCTGCACAATGTCCGCCTGCTGTCTCTGTACGACAACCAGCTCACCACAATCACTCCCGGAGCCTTCGACACTCTGCAGACTCTCTCCACCCTGTGAGACCCTGGCATACACACAAGCCTAGCTTTAATTGTGCATTTTAATGTTACAACGATTTTACAGCCACTTTTACGCTCACTTTCTCCCAGTAACCTTTTGGCCAACTCCTTCAACTGTGACTGCCGGCTGGCCTGGCTCGGCGATTGGCTGAGGAGTAGGAAGATTGTGACTGGTAATCCTCGCTGCCAGCGTCCTGCCTTTCTGAAGGAGATTCCCTTGCAGGATGTTGCTCTACCTGACTTTAGCTGTGAGGAGGGTAGGTGGTGCCAAGACACACAACCAACAACCAATCATAATTTGAGTCTGTTTGTCCTTATTTAGATCCTCTCTGAACTTTTGTTTAATCTTCTCCATTTTAAATTAAGTAATCTGGCTCTTTGAAAGACAATAAATATTTCCGATACAGCAGATGACCTCCATTATGTGTGAAACTTACCTGTCGGGGTTTGACTGATGAAGATTTTAATGTTGCATTCTGCTCCGCAGTACATTATGAACAAGAAATGCTTAAAGTGTCTGAGATCATCTTAAATAATGACCGCTATTGTGCAACTCTTTTGTTTACAGAATAGATTGCTACTCAGCACTTCCTAAGCTGCTGGTCGATGCCTGGCTGAGTGGAGCTATTGAGCTGTTTGCCTTATTGACCAGTCAGCCTATTTGCACTTGAATGAATGTTAGACTTGTCTTCGGGCCTCAGGCAGCTCCCATTCTTTGCTCTTGCTGGTCGATATTACATTAGTGAGGCTCCTCTCTCTCTGTCCAATTTTACTTTCACAATTGTCACTTCCTCTTTTTTCATCGTCTTTCTGCCTCACCATCAGCTTGAATGATTGTGTTTTGGCACTGTCTTGCCTTTAGGTTTCCTTTGTCTTTCTACTCTTTCTACTGTTTTTTTGCCAGGGACAACTACTAGTCATTTGACTGTCTTCCATGTCTTCTCTAGCCTCTTGTTTATTAATCCTTTCTTTTGCTCTCTGGTATTTGACTCCCTCTATCTCCTTGTTTTTTTTCCAGGCCAAGAAGAGGTGTCAAGCTGTGTGCCCAAACCCCAGTGTCCCAGTGAATGTACTTGCCTGGAGACTGTGGTGCGCTGCAGTAACAAGCATCTCCATACGCTGCCCAAAGGCATTCCAAGAAATGTGACTGAACTGTGAGTTCCTTGGCATTAATTATGCTAATTGCATGTGTATTTTTACAACTTTGAGTTCCAGGTATCATTGTTTCTTTGTCTGGTATTGATGGAGGCAGATCTGGAAAGGAATCCAAAGGAGATGATATTCGAGGTATAAAAGATATGATAGTTACAGTGGTGGCAAAGAAAACAGATTTCATCATTTGGAGAACTGGGAAGGAGTCAATAAACCCTGCAGTTATTCTCTCAGACATTCTTCTTTAGTGTTCCCTGCAGCCCTCAGGGCTAGCACTGATGTCACTCTCACACTCAGAGCCAAGGATCAGTTTGTGTGTGTGTGTGTGTGTGTGTGTGTGTGTGTGTGTGTGTGTGTGTGTGTGTGTGTGTG
>NC_048423.1:12025028-12042067 GCF_013103735.1 Etheostoma cragini | reverse complement strand
CCCCCCCCCCCTAGCCCTTCCCGCATGGAGTACAGTCAACAACAATAGCAGGGAAAAGCCCCTGCAGCTCCGTTTAGAGGGACCAGGACTCAGTCAACAGGGTGGTTGCATCGCTACAGGCATTATGTCAACTATGGTGGCTTTTACACACATCTGTATGTTAACACACAAACGTTTGTATCTCTGCCACTTCAAAAAGTGATGTGTTGCCGGGTCGCATTTAGGAAATACTGCTAAACTAAAAATTCACAAAATCGCCACTGAATTTAATAAGTCTGCCGTCTATCCTAGTTCTTCAGTCCCAGTATTAAATATAACCCAGTGTGTGTCTGAAATCAGAAAACTTATTTAGGAGGCTTAGCCTTACTTCCAGGCATGAGACACAATGTTAAAGAAAAAACTAATTGAAAGACAAAACAACCTGCTGTTTGGTGTGACATTAGATCAAATTTTAAAAAAAGTTGCGTAAAAAGTGTGATGTTCTGCAATAACTGCTTAATAACTTGAAAGAGTTTGGCAACCTCGACAATTCATATTGAAATTAGAGTACAAATTATCTTTTAAGAATGAGTGTGAACAAATATATGGAATCATCTCATTTTAGACTTTTAGTTCTCCTTTTTTTCTTTTTTCTATCTTGTCAAAATGTCCACATTGTAGCTTTTTTGAGCAACTCCACACAATCTTCCTCATCAGCAAGCTCAGATTTATCATGAAAATATATTTTCAGTATATATATTGTATTTTGGTCTGAAGGGATCATTTTCTGCCACTGACTCTTTACCTAACTGTTTTCATTTTGTTCAGGTACCTGGATGGAAACCAGTTCAGTGTTTTACCAAAGGAACTGTCCACCTTCAAATACCTACAGCTGGTGTAAGTACTTGTCTGTCTGCCTCCTCTGTCTCATTGTGCAGATCAATATAGTCAGCATATACCTTTTAAATGTTCCTTGCAGAGACCTGAGCAACAACAAGATCAACTCCCTGACCAACTCGTCCTTCGCTAACATGAGCCAACTCACCACTCTGTAAGTCCTGACCAGCCTCAGCCAAGAGCTAGTATTTCATTTCGGTGCTGACAGTTGGGTGGAAACAGAGGAATTTTATATACATGCACATGTAATTATTTTTTCATTGCAGAATCCTGAGCTACAACTCCCTGCGTTGCATCCCCAAAATGGCCTTCAGTGGACTTCACTCTCTCAGACTGCTGTGAGTTTATTTTAATATTTTAAATGCTTGCAGACATATGTGTGTTCCTTTTAATGTATCAGACTAGGGTTAAGATTAGGTTAAAATTCTATTTTTAATACCTCATTTATCTATTAGAGAGATTGGATGCAGATCAAATGTTTGTACTGTTTCTTTGTTGTCACATAGCTAATGCTTAGAACAGCATCTTCATTTGAGGCAGTTGAAGTTATTTTGAAAGACAAGTACTAAAACAAGATAAGACTCACTTTCAGACTAAATGAGTTATTAAGGAGGATATTTTAGTAGCTTGCTTTGACTACAGAGTTGTTGCCGCAGATGCTGACACTCTTTGATTGACTCCACTGCACTGAAACACACGCTTATGACAGCTTATGAACACACACACACACACACACACACACACACGCACACACACACACGGACACCTACACACAACCTCTCACCTATTTTCAATGTTCTCTGTTGTCTAAATGGCAGCCATAGAGGCAGCGGCAGTGTTGTTACAGCTTCTTCTCTTGCACACATCTCATCTTCAGGCATCTTCCAAGTCAGCCTGTTCACCTCTAAACGCCCCAAGCTCATCACCGCCTCACCATCAGGGCCAAACACAAGCCCCCGAAACCCACTGTACAAAATAACTTTGACACTAATTACCAGCGAATGTTTTGCCCCGCTAACCGTATTGGTTTTGACTCTGCCTCCGGGCTTTTGTGAAGTTATGAAGTCTTTGATTGTGCACTCTCGGTGACCATGGGCTCCCCGTGGTTGAATCGGTCTGCTAAATAACTAAGATGTAGAATGTAAATACGTTTGACAGATAAATGACGAAACCAAAACCAATCTTTGGACCTGCATCCAAAGATACAGCAGCTGGATGCCTCACACTTTAACTCAAATGAACAGTTTAGTTCTGCAAGGGAGAAAACAGAGACCAGGCCTGAGATTATGTATGGGTGCGTGCATGCCTGCGTACGTGCATACGTGCCTGCCTGTGTGTGTGTGTGTGTGTATATGTGTGCCTGTATGCATAGCTTAAATGTTTGTCATCTCCTGGCTTGGTGCCGGTTAGTATGTGTGTGGGTGTAGACTTATAGGCCTTCCATGTGTGCTCATAGCAGGCACACTTTTACTACTGACAACAAAGCTTCAACAAAGCCTCTTTTTACGGCGGGATTCGACTACAGTCCCAATCATTACAAGGCACAAAGCGTAAGAGGCCTTTTAGCGTGGAATAAGAGTGAAACTCGGTCATCATTAGCTGATGACTCCTTGCTAGCCCAGGCGCGTTGCTTTGATCTCTAATGAAGCTGTGTCCGTTACTTCTGCTCTTACTCACTCACGCCACCTTTACTTTCAAAATATTGCAAGTGGGCTAGACGCCATGTGAGGCGCTCCCCCCCAACACCACCCGCCCCACACACACCACACAGGCTTAGAACTATATACAAGCTCAGAAACACACACACATACACAAAGACTGTCTGGACTACCTTATTGTCTCAGTCAGAATGGAGTCCAAATGAAGCAGAAAACTTTGATGTCTTTACTGCTGGTGTGATCAATCATAAGCCTCCCATTAAATGCCAATTGGTGCCATGTTTTTTTTTTTTTTTTACTGAGCAAGGCTGTGTGGGTGCAACAAAACTGAAGCGACAATGAGTTCCATTTAAATGAGTTCAAAGTTCAAATTTGGAAGCTTCTTAGAAAACCACATTGAGATGCCAAAGCCGGCTGCGACTAGGACACACTCACACACACTGAGGTGCAAAATCCTTTATAAAGCTGCACCTCTGGCTTTACAGAGCAGTAAAGAGGAGAAGAATCATTAACGCTCAGGGCTTCAAACCGACCAAGGGTCTGAGCCTGGCATGGGTGTGGTTTGGTTTGGTGCAAGTGTACATATGTGTGTGTGTTTGTGTTTGTGTGTGTGTGTGTGTGTGTGTGTGTGTGTGTGTGTGTGTGTGTGTGTGTGTGTGTGTGTTTGTGTGTGTGTATGATGCTTGTGGTTTGAGCTGCAGATTAATATGCTGCTAATTGGCCTGCTGGGTATAAGGTGTGAGGTGAGTGAGCTGAGACAGCGCTAGGGTGTGGCTCGCCAGTACCTGGGTGGGAAGCTGTGAGAAAAGAAAGTGATATAAAAAGAGGGTGATGAAGTAAAAGAACAGAAAAGAAAGTAAAAGCCTGCAACAAATAAAACCAACCTGACATATTCTCAAACTGCAGTTGCATCTGTTAGTTGCATTGCTGTGGGTAAATGCCTGTATCATATGATAACTATGTAGCTCAGGACTCACAGAATCACATACATATTATTAACTGGTTGAAGGTAGTTATGAACCATCATTTTGCCTGTCCAGAAACATCAAATGCAATTCCATTCTAAGAATTGTGCCAGGCTAGAAATATGTTGACGTAGGTAAGATGGAGTGATGTAATGATATACAGCTGTAGAAAAGAAAAGTAAAAAAGACACAGAGACAGACAGATAAAATGTTAGCAGGAGAGCGGATCAGGTTTCTTCCTGGAGACTCCCTGGCTCCTTTCTCCCATGAGATCTTTGCCAAGCTGGCACGCTGCTGCTGGCTTCATGCCCTCAGTATCCTAACTCCGACTACCACAACCCAACTACTCACTCTACACTAATAAGCATTCTCCCCTGCAAACAGGCCAATTAACTTGTTGTCTCAGATGGTAACATTGTATATTTTCCCTTTCGTACTCAAGCACGGCTATGCATCCTTACATTGACCAGCTTTGCTCTCTGTATCCTTTCCCCTGGCTCGTCCTCAGTTTAGTGGTAATTCGCAGAACAAACAAAAAAGGAAGTAAGGTTTCAAAGACTGTTTAAACATCACTTTTCATCATGCAGGCATACAGAGCAGACGTGTCGTGTATTGGGACTGCAGACTGAGCTGTGGTAACATTAGCATGCGGTCAGCTGAGGGTTGGAGGTGGTAATGACCCTGCGGATTACAGCAGCCATCAGTCATCTAGCCATTTAGCCGTGTTGGCTTGTCACCCTAGATAGTCTGAGAACATCAAGGAAAATAACTATATACAATATAGTGTGAATGCACACAAACATTAATATACATGCATGTTCCCAAATATGCAAGCATATAAATATACCTGTTAATCTGCACACACACAATTGCACCAATGTTTTTCAATGTCCTGCATGCTGTACAGAGGGAGGGGGGAGTTGGCCTTGCCAGCCAGACGCACATGGAAATTTGACACCCGTCTCTTACAGTCTTACAGAGCCTCACATCTTTGCGTGCTGCACAAGGCTCAACCAGAAGTACATACAAGCAAACTATGTAGGACTGTAACATTTATTTATTATCAATTATTCCAATTATTCCTGATTAATCCTATTTATCTATAAAATCTCAGACAATTGTGTAAAATTCCAATCACAGTCTCCACCGTGACATTTTCCAGAGATTACATTTTTAAATCTCTTGTTTTGTTTGAGCAAAGATATTCATTAGCTGATAATGCAGCACTTTTTTTCCTATAACAAAACATGTTCATGGTCATAAATTTGCTCTTTTTTTCTTTCTCCATGTCCTTCAGGTCCCTCCATGGCAATGACATCTCAGTGCTTCCTGATGGCATCTTCAACGATGTGGCCTCACTTTCCCACTTGTAAGTAGTAACACCCACACACAACTGTATAGCCCAATGGGAGTGTATGTGTTACTCTCTGCACTTACCACTGACTTTGTGAAGTCTACACTCTTACACACACACACACACACACTTTCAAGCATAGAAGAGGTCTGGTCAGACAGAAGTTTTGCGTGGCTCACAGTGGCCTGTCTGTAGTCCTCTTTGGTGGGCTTCCCATGTGCCAAGCCCTCCCTTAATCAGCCGCAGTCCTGTGGTTAAAGCACACAGACCCTTTTACTTTCTCATCTCCCTGTGACATCTCCGAAACACACACAGAGACACACACACACACACACACAAAGAGACACACACAGATGGCCTATAGATTTTAGTGTTTGTTTTGGTTTGTTTATTTATGTCTGTAATTTTGAGTGTGGTGAGTAGCTGCTGTGTGGTTGTGCATGTACTCGTGGACATTGGTAAAACTACACAAAAGTATCTTTGCAGTGTGCCATTCAGCCTAGATATTCACATCATCCCTTGACAGTCACTGATCAATAGAATTCTCAGTGTCAGAGTTGGAGAGGAAGAACGGAGGATAGAGATAACTAAACTAAGTCAAGGCCGCCTGAAACAGGGGCAAAGGAAGGGATTGAGGGCAGCCATTGATCCACGGTCACCGTCAAGTGGCTTTCATGTTAGCAGATGTCAGGTGTCAAATATTGGCCCGGCCTGAAAGATGAGCCTGTGTTCCGCCGTAATGGAACAGCATTGATTCATGAGTGTTTGTGCATCCAGCGGGAGGACAGGGCGGCATTGATTCATGACCACCATGACAGAAGTGGTTAAGAGTGCCTTCTGTTTGCACGGTTGCCTATAATTAAGAAGTTTTCCTCCAGATGATGTATGGCACAAATTGGGATTGGACAATAAACTATGAATATGCTTTATTATTTAAGAGGCAGTGTTTTATTTGTATAGGACACAAAGTTGAGTTAGTTTGTTTTACGTAAGGGTATAGAGACACCTGCTGTCGATAGAGTGTATTACAACTAAATGAGGCTGAAAAGTACAACACAGCCATCCTACACTATCACACCATTAATACATTTCCTTTGCTTTATTAGGGCAATTGGTGCCAACCCCTTGCACTGTGACTGTCACATGCGCTGGCTATCTGACTGGGTGAAGACTAGCTACAAAGAGCCTGGCATTGCCCGTTGCGCTGGCCCGCAGGGCATGGAGGGAAAACTGCTTCTCACCACACCTGCTAAAAAATTTGAATGTACAGGTGAGATATAGAGTTGGACACTGAAATAAAATATAAGCAGCATCACTAGTATTTACCAGGTATCTACATGCAATTCATTCTTATTGGTCTGGCATTTCCTCAGGTGATGTGGACACTACAGTGCTGGCCAAGTGTAACCCGTGTCTGTCCAGTCCCTGTCTGAACCAAGGCATCTGTCATAGCGACATGGTGGAGATGTACAGGTGCAGCTGCCCTCCAGGATTTAAGGTCAGAGTTTTATAATGCTACCATCTGTTTGTGAATATCTTCGATGTGTTGCAATTCTTGAAGTATGCATAATTTACAGCAAAAAATAAAGAACATTGTATCTGTCTCAGGGTAAGAACTGTGAGACTGCGCTGAATGCTTGTGTGAGTAACCCATGTGCCAACGGAGGAACCTGTCAAGTGAATGAGGATGAGGAGGGAGAATACAGGTGAAGAAAAAGAAGAGCTTTGAAATTAGTGCAACAAAAGAATGACATTATATTTATCCCACAAGGAACTTGACATAACAAGTGTGTATGTTTTTGCAGTTGCACATGTCCACTGGGCTTTGAGGGCCCAAATTGCCAAACCAACATTGAAGACTGCGAGGACAACGACTGTGAGAACGGAGCAACCTGCCTCGATGGTGTCAACAACTACACTTGTTTTTGTCCCCCCTACTACACAGGTCAGTGCATGCAGTTTAGTTTGATTAAAGAAGCAACTGCATTGGAAAACAATCCCCCTGTACAAACAGGCACAATATTTACTATCTAGAAAAATGTGGTATGAAACTTTTCTTGAAATCTAAAGCTAAAAAAATTAATTAATTCAAGATAAATACTCCTAAATGCAAGTAGTACTTGCAGGATGGTTCTTACTTTCTGTTGGATAACAGTTCATACTTTAACAAATACTTGTTTCTATGTAGGTGAGATGTGTGAGGAAATGGAGGATGTGTGTGCCCCAGGACGGAACCCCTGCCAACATCAGTCTACCTGCCTCATCACCTCCGCTGGACCAAAGTCAGTGTTTCCTGCCAGCAACATCAGATACAGCGAAAAATGATGACGCCGTATATTGAAAAGAAGATTAGGACGTAGCTTTGTCTTTTGATTCAATTTGATTAAGTATTTTGTTTTGCAGGTGTGTGTGCGCTCCTGGTTATGTTGGTGATGACTGCAGTTTAGACTATAATGACTGTGAGGAGCATCGTTGTCAGAATGGAGCTCAGTGTGTGGATGAGCTAAATGGATACTCTTGCGTCTGTCCTGAAGGATACAAGTAAGAAGAGCAGACATTTTACACATTTTACTTTGGCGAAATAGTTACATTTTCTTCACTAACATCATCCTTCCTCTCTTGCCGTCTGTAGTGGTCAGTTGTGTGAGGTACCCCCATCTCCACTGTCCCTGTGTGAGCTGGCTGACTGCCAGAACAACGCCCCATGTGTGGAGCGAGGCGGGCGTGCCCTCTGCCAGTGTCCTCCAGAGTTTGGGGGGCCACGATGCGAGAAGCTGGTCAGCGTCAACTTCATTGACAGAGACTCCTACCTGCTGCTCTCCGACCTTAAGAACTGGCCACAAGCTAACATCACCTTACAGGTATCATCAGAGTGTGTTAATGTGTAAACATTACTGTGATTTCTGTGTCGATGCTGCCTTTGTGAAACCTGATTAATTCAAACAATGCAAACATTTTCCCCCCATAGGTGTCAACAGCTGAGGATAATGGCATCCTGCTGTACAATGGAGACAATGATCATATTGCAGTGGAGCTCTACCAAGGTCATGTCAAGGTCAGCTATGACCCCGGCAGCCAACCAGGACATGCCATCTACAGGTCGGTGGCCTTTGAAAGGCTGAAGTTTATTGTAATTGAATCAGCTGATTATTGATTAAAAGGTGGCATTTGTATTTTTATCAAGTCTTATATCCATCTGTGTTCCTTTGCCAGTACTGAGACTATCAACGATGGCCAGTTCCACACAGTGGAGCTAGTGACCTATGACCAGATGGTGAACCTGTCCATTGACGGGGGCCTCCCTACCACAATGGACAGCTTTGGGGCGGTGCGGCCCCTCAACGGGGAGGCTCCACTATACGTGGGGGGTAGGGGCCCTCTCCAGAACACACCTCCCTCCTCTGCAGGCACTCTTAACTACTACACTACTGTCAATCACCACCCCTCCCCCCTTGCTTCGTCACCACCGCAACCAACCCCTACCCTCAACCAAGCAACCCTGTCCTACCTCCACCCAAACCAAACCCTATCCTCCACTCACACCATCCCCACCTTTAGTCATGACTGTGTCTGAGAGGGGCCACACATTAATTTACAATACATAAATATGCATATATCTCACAATCAACATATAAAACATGACTACCGAAAATAACAGGTCAAAATCTATAGTGAACATACAAAACACCACTGATTAGTCCATTATATGTATTGTCGTTAAAGCACATTTCTTACAGAGTGTCAAGTACGCCCTCTAGAGATTACCATAAGAACTACCAGACACAGTCTTAACTCCAGATTTGTTTTGTATTTGCATGGATTTGTTTGCATTTTGTGCCATATTTGATTTAACCACTCTTGACATTTACCAACGACACATTCAAAATGTAGCTGATAAATACCAAAAGAAAGCCTTTTCACATTTGTTGCCGTGCAGCCCCAGTGTCGGGGTTGATGTGACAGTTTGCTCAAGAGTGGCTCAGACTTTATACACTTTGTTTCAGTTCTGTGTTGTGCTGTACTGTTCTTTATTCATACACCACTTCAGGGACATTTCCCCATACCCCTTTGTCTTTTGCAGTCATCTATTTCAAGGATGGTGTGTCTTGTGGTGCAAATGCAAAATATCTAAGCCAATTTTAAAAAGAGTTGCGGATTTGGCAGATTGCATATGCACTGTTGAGACATACATGTTTGAAAATCCTTTCCTCCATTACACTCATGTCAGCCCTTTGTTAGCTGTCTGTTTGTGATCCAGCATGTGCATCTTTACACCTTTTAACTCTTTTCTCTCTCCTCCTACAGGCATGCCAGTGGGTGTACACTCAGGTGCTTTCCGTCTCTGGCAGCTCCAGAACGGTTCCAGTTTCCATGGCTGTATCCAGAACCTGTACATCAACAATGAGCTCCAGGACTTCACCAAAACCCAGATGAAGCCTGGCGTGGTACCCGGCTGCGAGCCCTGCAAGAAGATCTACTGTGTACATGGCATCTGCCAGCCTGATGGGGTCCAAGGACCAGTGTGCCACTGCCAGCCGGGCTGGAGCGGGCCGCAATGTGACCAGCCTGCTACCAACCCCTGCCAGGGCAGCAAGTATGTTAGCAAAAGGGATAGCATTCATTTATTCAAGGGATATCGTCACTCATATTTCACAGTAAACATCTAATCGCCCAGTCTTTCCACACAATAGGCATTGGGGGAAGAAGTACTCCAATCATTTACTTAAGTAAAAGTACCAATGCAATAACACAATGTAAATAAAATGTTTCCCTCTGAAATGAAGTGGCGTAGAAATCACATGCCACTGTAAAGTACAAGCCCTCAAAATGGTACTCAAGTACACTACTTGAGTAAATGTATACTTATTTTTCACCACTGAAAGTTGAGAACCTTTTTCAATGCTACAAATCCATGATACTGCTCTTAAAAATCAACTTCATTGATTTATTCACTGAGCAGGAAATTTGATCAAGTTTATTGTGTCCTACTAGGTGTGTCCATGGAAAGTGCATCCCACTGGACACTCAGTCGTATCGCTGCGAGTGTGTGGAGGGTTACCGCGGTGCCCTGTGTAACCAACATGGGGAGCTGTTCAACCCCTGCCGTCGCCTGTCCTGCAAGCACGGCCGCTGCCAGATCTCAGACACAGGAGATGCCTACTGTCACTGCGAAAGTGGCTACACCGGGGAACTTTGTGACGCAGGTTGGTTTGCCCTACGTCAGTCTGTAATTCTAAGTGTCAGTTAAGGCCCCTAAAAAGAATTTAACGCTATTTTCTAAGGCATTACAATTTTTTTTTTTTTTTTTTGGTGGCATACTGTACTAGAACATATTTTTATGGAATGCTATACTATGTCTTTGTATGACATTGTTTATGATTATATGATTACTATGATGATGATAGTATGATTTTTTATTTGAGTGTTTTTCTGACATACTCTACTATGACTTTTTATTTTACATTTTTATGACATAGACTTTATTTTGTGGCACCCTATGTATTTGTGTGACATACTATATCTTCAAACATTTTATGTGGCATATTATACTATGACATGTTTTATGACACATTAAAGTGTTGATGATATAATCTGAATTAATAATCTAGAATTCAGGTGGTGGTGATGAGGTCCTAAAATGTATGAAAAGGGTCTTAAAAAGGTTTTAAAATATATAAAATTTAATTTACGGATTCCTGCATATACCCTGATTAGGAATTATGATTGATTGATTGATTAATTAATTAGTTAATTAATGATTAATAACTAACATTTGTGGGCATTTTTTTTGTTTTCCAGAGTCTGAATGCAGAGGGGAACCTGTGCGAGACTTCTACCAGGTGCAGCGAGGCTACGCCATCTGCCAGACAACACGCATGGTCTCTTGGGTGGAGTGCACCGGGCTTTGCGACACTGGGGCTTGCTGCGCCAGCCAGCGAATGAAACGCCGGAAATACACCTTTGAATGCAGTGATGGAACCTCCTTCAGCGAGGAAGTGGAAAAGACCATCAAGTGTGGCTGCGTGGGCTGCATGTAGCATCATTCACTCACATTTCCTGCTGCTGCCACTGAGCAGAAGATAGAAAGAAAGGAAGGAAGGAAGGAAGGAAGAGAGAGGACTGGAGGAAAGCGAAGGAAAGAAAGAAAGAGAGTATAAAGAAAATATATAAAACCTCTATCTAAATATTATGGACAACAATGTTTGTAAAATAGGACATTTCCTCCCCTTTCAAGGGTGTGTGACCTACAGTAACACAGAGAAACCAACATCATAAGCAACAATGTAGAAGTGACAACAACGGCAACAGAACCATTGTATCTGCAACATTGTTTCAAGGGGTCCAGAGATTTCAAAGGTGTTGCATTCAGAGTGAGGCATCCCTCCAACCCAAATTACCCAGTGTGAATTCCCCATCCATCTGTAAGGCCTCTGACAGCCAAGCCACCATCTACCATCTTTACTTCGTGGAGGCAGTGAGGACAGTGGGGTCCAGCCTGGCTAAAAATGGCAGAAGAAAGGCAGAGAAAGACAATAAGAGAGAAACAGAGGGATGAGAAGAGAGCTGGACCTTTTGACTCGGCAAAGCTATCTTGAGTTGAGCTTGGCTGGGTTACCTGGACTGGGCTGGATATGGTTTGGGTTTAAGTTATTGTTGTGTGGTGTAGCGATTTCTCTGCCAGGATCCCGTCATCTATCCACACATGCACAAGTAGAAGTGAACAAAGAAAGGTTAGAGTGGCACATAATCCAGTGCGGAGGTCATGGCTTTGAGGCCAGGTGGTCTGGCTTCACAGTTGTTTGCTGTGAGGTACCCTAATGTATAAAGTCCATACAAATAGAGACTGCACTGAGTAGCAGCACTGAAAACGACAGTTGTACACCTCTTTGCAGGACATGATCCAACACGCATGGCATACATACATTTAGACAGTCTTAACACTTGAGAGAGCTTGTGTGGCACAACTATCTATTCTGTTCATACAGCAAACCAATCTGCTGGCAGTGCCCAGTGACTATCAGTTCCCCAGCATGCATTGCCTCAGGGTTAGGATCATTTTGCATAATCCCACCCCCTTTGAGCAGGAGGCTGTTTAGCCCTGCTCCTCTTGATGCCTGCAGTATTTAACTAGTGCAAACTGTTGCATGTGTGGAGAAGAGTTTGCCAACAAATATGTAGAGCTTCTTAATATCATTATAAACGTTATTACAAAACAAAAGGTTGCAGAATCATCTTCTGATTTTTGTTTTGGTGTGTCTAATTTCCCATATTGATTTGTTTTTATTTTTGTTACATTTTTTTCTCATGAGGTGACCTAACTCCTTTTGCCCCCCTCCCGCCCTCCCCACCCCCAACAACTCTTTATATAGAAATGCCTAACAGATTCTAATATATATATATTTGTATTTCATTTTGGTATAGTATTTTTCTATGTTAAAGAGTAAGTCTGTTTCTGGAAGCTTTGGGACTAGTGGAAAGGCATTTAGTTTGTTCCCTAGGTGTTTTTATTTGTTAATCTTACTTGCTCCAACAAAGTAATTAATTACATTAATTGGCCAAATATACAGCAGACCTTGTTGTATAGGAGGCAGTATTGGTCTAGAATTATGTTTAATATTGTATATGTTGTCTTCCATGTGAATATTACATCTAATTCATGAGAGTCTGTGCTTGTTTTTATTTATTTTATCTAAAGGCGTTTTCCTGTAGAAAGTGAAAGACATAAATATAGCTAACTTTCAAATATTTTCAAAAATTTCAAAAAGATGAAAAAAGGTAAAATAATGAAGAAAAAAAATAGCATAAAAATCTGTAAGGTATTTGTAACCACTTAATAGCGAGTTACAACAGTGTTGTCCTCCTCTCTGGCTCAGACATTCCTCATTTGCTGCAGGGGCTGGAGAGGTCAGAGATGGGATTCAAATATGTCCCTCTCAAACGTACCTTGTAATTACCATACCACACTTAAAGGCTTTTGATTGTTTTCATGTTCAATTTTTTGAAGTATTGGGTTGTATTTCTATCATTTTAATTTGAGAGATGTTTGCCATGGAGGTGTTTTTTAGTTCAATAGAGTTAAAATAGTCAAGCTCAACTGATCATAAGCTGCTGTCAAGCCAGAATAAAAAGGATGAAGTTGCTTCTGTGGATAATAATAATTTTAAGATATATCATCCCAGATCTGTCCCACTAGGCAACTGTGTTAAGCATTACATGCCTGCCACTGACAGATCACAAAATGAGAAAGGTCTGGACATTTCAATGTCTGTCAGTTCTGACTGGCTTTCCACAAATAATAGAAGAAGAAATGGTGCCAATTACAATAAACACAACAGTCATACCTGAATGTATAAATGTGTATAGCTAAATATGACCTATGCTTATTCATGAAGTGGTAACTTTTAGCTGTTATTTAGTTTCCAATGTAAGATATATAAATCGCATACTGTTCAATAAGTGACAGTCCATCATAATGGCTTAAGGCATTGTTCTCCCTGCAGATTGGGATTGTGTTTATCCATTTTGCTGATCTAAATGTTAAAAGTCTTTTATAGTGTGAAAGGCTGCAACGCCAGATCTCTTGGTTGGTTCAATGCACACAAAGCTCCAATTCATATTGCTACCCATGTTAAATTTGTTTTACATGCTGTTGATGTGATCCCAGTGGTGTACAATAACATTAAAAGAAGATCTCAATAAGGATACTGATGAACAGTCACTGTAACTCTTAGGCCTTGTGCCTCGTAAAGGTGCATATTTAGTCGAATGTGGCTTTCTTTCATGTCTCCTTTCCTTCCTCTGCACTGATCTGTACTTGACTGGTGCATTCAACTTCCTGCTCGACATCATAGTGGTGCTTGTGCTATATTGAGATGTAATTCCGTTATCCGGTCACATGGCCAGAAACACAGATTTTCCATCCTTTGAACTATATACATAAATATGTTACTGTAAACAACACAATGTCTCTGTTGTATTGAACTGGTGGAAAAACTTAAGAATTATCCCTCGTTGGGTTCTGTTTATTTGTGTATTTTTGTTACAGGATTGATGGTGGGAATAAACGGAAAAACTCCCAATAATGCTGAATGTATGTAGTGCCACCGACAAAATGTTTACCAAACCTCCACTCTTTTTCATTAATTAAACTTAAATGTGTGTGCTTTTAAGACTGTGTTGTCTTTTTTTCTATTAATGTCTTCTTTGTTATTTGACATTTGAACATTTTTAAGTCACTCATCTTACAGATGAGAAGTCCTTAAAAGTGCTCAGAGAAAATGGAAATGTGGGCAAACTCCATCATGTGCTATGATCAAAAGCTCCACAAAGAGCTACTATATAGTCTAAATTATAAAGACTATAAGAAACATTTAATGCGTCCCCATCAACTCACTGTGGTATACTGTCACAAGACATTTCATCACATTCAATAAAAGCTTTTTTTGAAAAAATGCCGTAGGATGATATGGCTTAAAATATTTCAATAAAAAAGATCCTAAAAAGTAAAGTAGTCATAGTATACTCTGTAGTAAAAAGTGACAGTAAAAAAAGTCATAAAAAGTCATTAAAAGTTCCAGTTTAGGATGTCATAAAAAGTCATAGTGTGTCATAAAAACATCATAGTATAGGATGTCATAAAAAGTCATAGTATTGTATGTCAAAACAATTAATATGGTATGTCATACAACGTCATATCATATTATTTCATAAAAATGTAACAGCATAGTATGTCATAAAGAGTCATAGTATTGTATGTCCTAAAAAATAGTATGGTATGTCATAAAAAGTCATAGAATATTATTTCATAAAAATGTTATAGTATAGTAAATAGTGTGGTATGTCATAAAAAGTCATAGCATATTTTTTCAAAAAATGTAATAGTATAGTATAGTAAAAAGTGTGGTATGTCATAAAAAGTCAAAGCATATTATTTCAAAAAATGTAATAGTATAGTATGTCATAAAGTGTCATAGTATTGTCTTTACAAATTTGTATTGTCATACAAAATTGTATGTATGTCATAAAAAGTCATGGCATATTATTTCATGAAAATGTAATAGTATAGTATGTAATAAAAATGTCACAAAAAGTCATAGTATGTCATGAAAACATCATAGTATAGGATGTCCAAAAAAGGTAATAGTGTAGTATTATGGCATAAAAATGTAATAGTGTAGTATGTAAAAAAAATGCCAAAGTATGGTCAGTTAAAAATAAAACATAGTATAGTATGTCATAAAAAATGTCATAAAGCGTCAGTAAGTCATTAAAAGTCATAGTGTAGTATGTCAAAAAAGTAATTAAAAAGTAATAGTATAGTATGTCAAAAAGAGCCATAGTAAGTCATAAAAAGTCATCGTATAGTACGTCATAAAGAGACATAGTAAATCATAAAAAGTCACAGTATAGTACGTCATAAAGAGTCATAGTAAATCCTAAAAAGTCAAAGTATAGTACGTCATAAAGAGTCATAGTAAGTCATAGTAAGTCATTAAAAAGTCATAGTATAGCATTTCATAAAATGTTATAGTGTTGAAACATAGTATGGTGTGTCATGAAAAGCCAGCATTGTGTGACAAAAAAATGTCAAAGTATAGTAAGTTAAAAAAGCCCAATGCAGTACAATATGCCATGAAAGTCAATGTATAGTATTTCATAAATATTCCCAGCATAGTATGTCATAAAAAACATCTTAGCGTAGGATGTCATGAAAAGTCATAGTATAGTAAGTTATAAAAAAAACATCATAGAATAGGACGTCATAAAAGTCATAGTATAGTATGTCAAAAAAAGTCATAGTATTGTATGTCATAAAAAAAAATTATGTATGTCAAAAAAAGTCATAGTATATTATTCCATAAAACTGTAATAGTATAGTATGTAATTAAAAAAGTTATAAAAAGTCATAGCATAGTACGGCATAAACATTCATGGTATTGTACTGTATGTCCTAAAAAGGTCATAGTATAGTATGGCATGAAAATGTAATAGTATAGTATGTAATGAAAATGTCACAAAAAGTCATAGTATGTCATGAAAACATCATAGTATAGGATGTCCAAAAAAAGTCATAGTGTAGTATGGCATAAAAATGTAATAGTGTAGTTTGTAATAAAAATGCCAAAGAATAGTCAGTTAAAAACAAAACATAGTATAGTATGTCAGAAAAAAACGTCATAAAAAGTCATAGAATATTATGTCATAAAGAGTCATAGTAAGTCATTAAAAGTCATAGTATAGTATGTCAAAAAAGTCATTAAAAAGCAATAGTGTAGTATGACAAAAATGTCATTAAAAAAATCATAGTTTAGTACGTCATAAAAAGTTACAGTAAGTCATAAAAAGTCATAGTATAGCATTTCATAAAATTTTATAGTGTTGAAACATAGTATAGTATGTCACAAAAAGCCAGTATTGTATGACATAAAAAACATCTTAGTGTAGGACGTAATGAAAAGTCATAGTATAGTAAGTTATAAAAAAATATCATAGAATAGGATGTCATAAAAGTCATAGTATAGTATGTCAAAAAAAGTCATAGTATTGTACGTCATGAAAAATAATAATGTATGTCACAAAAAGTCATAGTATATTATTTCATAAAACTGTAATAGTATAGTATGTAATTAAAAAAGTTATAAAAAGTCATAGCATAGTATGTCATAAAGATTCATGCTATTGTACTGTATGTCCTAAAAAAGTCATAGTATAGTATGGCATAAAAATGTATTAGTATAGTATGTGATAACAAAATTTAAAAGTATAGTAAGTTAAAAGTACATCGTAGTATAGTATGGCATAAAAAAGTCATAAAAAGTCATAGTATAAGATGTTGTAAGGAGTCATAGTATGTCATAAAATACATCATAGTATAGGATGTCATAAAAAGTCATAGTATTGCATGTCCTAAAAAAGTAATAGCATAGTGGGTCATAAAAATGTAAAAAGTGACAGTGTAGAAAGTCATAAAAAGTGATTACAATTCTTACTATAGAATGTCATAAAAAGTCATGGTATGTAATAAAAAGTGTCTATAGTATGTCATAAAAACATCATAGTATAGGATGTCATAAAAAGTCATAGTATTGTATTTCATTAAAAGTAATAGCATATTATTTCATAAAAATGTAATAGTATAGTATGTAATAAAAATGCCAAAGTATAGTCAGTTAAAAATAAAACATA
>NC_048423.1:11908097-12024928 GCF_013103735.1 Etheostoma cragini | reverse complement strand
CACAAAAAGCCAGTATTGTATGACATAAAAAACATCTTAGTGTAGGACGTAATGAAAAGTCATAGTACAGTAAGTTATGAAAAAACATCATAGAATAGGATGTCATAAAAGTCCTAGTATTGTATGTCAAAAAAAGTCATAGTACTGTACGTCATAAAAAATAATAATGTATGTCACAAAAAGTCATAGTATATTATTTCATAAAACTGTAATAGTATAGTATGTAATTAAAAAAGTTATAAAAAGTCATAGCATAGTATGTCAGAAAGATTCATGCTATTGTACTGTATGTCCTAAAAAAGTCATATTATAGTATGGCATAAAAATGTGTTAGTAAAGTATGTAATAAAAAAATTTAAAAGCACAGTAAGTTAAGAGTACATCGTAGTATAGTATGTCATAAAAAAGTCATAAAAAGTCATGCTATAAGATGTTGTAAGGAGTCATAGTATGTCATAAAATACATCATAGTATAGGATAGGATAGGATGTCATAGTATTGCATGTCCTAAAAAAGTCATAGCATAGTGTGTCATAAAAATGTAAAAAGTGACAGTATAGAAAGTCATAAAAAGTGATTAAAATTCTTACTATAGAATGTCATAAAAAGTCATAGTATGTAATAAAAAGTGTCTATAGTATGTCAAAAATCATCATAGTATAGGATGTCATAAAAAGTCATAGTATTGTATTTCATAAAAAGTAATGGCATATTATTTCATAAAAATTTAATAGTATAGTATGTAATAAAAATGCCAAAGTATAGTCAGTTAAAAATAAAACATAGTATAGTATGTCATAAAAAAACGTCATAAAAAGTCATAGAATAGTATGTCATAAAGAGTCATAGTAAGTCATTAAAAGTCATAGTATAGTATGTCAAAAAAGTCTTTAAAAAGCAATAGTATAGTATGACAAAAAAGTCATTAAAAAAATCATAGTATAGTACGTCATAGTCACAGTAAGTCATAAAAAGTCATAGTATAGTATGTCATAAAGAGTTACAGTAAGTCATAAAAAGTCATAGTATAGTATGTCATAAAGAGTTACAGTAAGTAATAAAAAGTCATAGTATAGCATTTCATAAAATGTTATAGTGTTGAAACATAGTATAGTATATATGTCACAAAAAGCCAGTATTGTATGACATAAAAAACATCTTAGTGTAGGACGTAATGAAAAGTCATAGTACAGTAAGTTATAAAAAAACATCATAGAATAGGATGTCATAAAAGTCATAGTATTGTATGTCAAAAAAAGTCATAGTATTGTATGTCATAAAAAATAATAATGTATGTCACAAAAAGTCATAGTATGTTATTTCATAAAACTGTAATAGTATAGTATGTTATTAAAAAAGTTATAAAAAGTCATAGCATAGTATGTCATAAAGATTCATGCTATTGTACTGTATGTCCTAAAAAAGTCATATTATAGTATGGCATAAAAATGTGTTAGTAAAGTATGTAATAAAAAATTTAAAAGCATAGTAAGTTAAGAGTACATCATAGTATAGTATGTCATAAAAAAGTCTTAAAAAGTCATAGTATAAGATTTTGTAAGGAGTCATAGTATGTCATAAAATACATCATAGTATAGGATAGGATAGGATGTCATAGTATTGCATGTCCTAAAAAAGTCATAGCATAGTGTGTCATAAAAATGTAAAAAGTGACAGTATAGAAAGTCATAAAAAGTCATTAAAATTCTTACTATAGAATGTCATAAAAAGTCATAGTATGTAATAAAAAGTGTCTATAGTATGTCATAAAAACATCATAGTATAGGATGTCATAAAAAGTCATAGTATTGTATTTCATAAAAAGTAATGGCATATTATTTCATAAAAATGTAATAGTATAGTATGTAATAAAAATGCCAAAGTATAGTCAGTTAAAAATAAAACATAGTATAGTATGTCATAAAAAAACGTCATAAAAAGTCATAGAATAGTATGTCATAAAGAGTCATAGTAAGTCATTAAAAGTCATAGTATAGTATGTCAAAAAAGTCTTTAAAAAGCAATCGTATAGTATGACAAAAAAGTCATTAAAAAAATCCTAGTATAGTATGTCATAGTCACAGTAAGTCATAAAAAGTCATAGTATAGTATGTCATAAAGAGTTACAGTAAGTCATAAAAAGTCATAGTATAGTATGTCATAAAGAGTTACAGTAAGTAATAAAAAGTCATAGTATAGCATTTCATAAAATTTTATAGTGTTGAAACATAGTATAGTATATATGTCACAAAAAGCCAGTATTGTATGACATAAAAAACATCTTAGTGTAGGACGTAATGAAAAGTCATAGTACAGTAAGTTATAAAAAAACATCATAGAATAGGATGTCATAAAAGTCATAGTATTGTATGTCAAAAAAAGTCATAGTATTGTACGTCATAAAAAAATAATAATGTATGTCACAAAAAGTCATAGTATATTATTTCATAAAACTGTAATAGTATAGTATGTAATTAAAAAAGTTATAAAAAGTCATAGCATAGTATGTCATAAAGATTCATGCTATTGTACTGTATGTCCTAAAAAAGTCATATTATAGTATGGCATAAAAATGTGTTAGTAAAGTATGTAATAAAAAAATTTAAAAGCATAGTAAGTTAAGAGTACATCGTAGTATAGTATGTCATAAAAAAGTCATAAAAAGTCATAGTGTAAGATGTTGTAAGGAGTCATAGTATGTCATAAAATACATCATAGTATAGGATAGGATAGGATGTCATAGTATTGCATGTCCTAAAAAAGTCATAGCATAGTGTGTCATAAAAATGTAAAAAGTGACAGTATAGAAAGTCATAAAAAGTCATTAAAATTCTTACTATAGAATGTCATAAAAAGTCATAGTATGTAATAAAAAGTGTCTATAGTATGTCATAAAAAACATCATAGTATTGTATGTCATAAAAAGTAATAGCATATTATTTCATAAAAACATCATAGTATAGTATGTCATAAAGAGTCATAGTATTGTTTGTCATTAAAAATAGTATGGTATGTCATAAAACGACATAGCATATTATTTCATGAAAATGTAATAGTATGGTATGTAATAAAAATGTCACAAAAAGTCATAGCATGTCATGAAAACATCATAGTATAAGATGTCCAAAAAAAGTCATAGTGTAGTATGGCATAAAAATGTAATAGTGTAGTATGTAATGAAAATGCCAAAGTATGGTCAGTTAAAAATAAAAACGTAGTATAGTATGACATAAAAAACATCATAAAAAGTCATAGAATAGTATGTCATAAAATACTAAGTCATTTAAGTCATTAAAAGTCATAGTGTAGTGTGTCAAAAAAGTCATTAAAAAGTAATAGTATAGTATGTCCAAAAAGTCATTAAAAGGTAATAGTATAGTACATCATAAAGAGTCATAGTAAGTCATAAAAAGTTGTAGTATAGCATTTCATAAAAAGGTTATAGTGTTGAAACAAAGTGTAGTATGTTATAAAAAGCCAGTATTGTATGTCATAAAGTCATAGTGTCAAAGTACAGTAAGTTAAAAAAGCCCAATGCCGTACACTATGCCATAAAGGTTAATGTATAGCATTTCATAAATATTCCCAGCATAGTATGTCATAAAAAACATCTTAGTGTAGGATGTAATGAAAAGTCATAGTATAGTAGGTTACAAATAAACATCATAGAATAAGATGTCAACAAATTACTCCAGTGACAGTTGTCTGTACATCCATTATGGATGATCCTTAGGTAAAACAGGAAGCCACAAAGGGTCAGCGAACGTTCAATGCCTCAAGTGGAAAACACCCCCTTCAACTTAGCTGCGTCTCATTCGAACAGCTCACTGGCTACAACTAACTACTATGTATCTGTCTCAACAGCAACTGATGTTACCAGTTATAGTATTGCTTTATTTTTAGACTGCGTGAAGATCCATTTAAAACAAAGACAAAAAAGAAATACAACACATTAAAACAGAAATTCAAAAAGACAGCTATACCCGTGTTTCCACATAGGTGACTGACCCGCAGCACTGACCCTAGGATCAGACAGTTATGAACAACCGTTGCCTCCAAAACGTTAACATCCACAGGGGCTCAGTTCTGATGCTCTCAGGAACTGGACCTATTCCCAGAGCACAGACTTAGTCCATATTTACAAAATAAGAAAAAAAAATGGGGTTTTGAAAGTGGTTAGAGGGGATTTATTTCTGTGTTTACATTATACCATTTAGCGGAGTATTTTTTTAATCGCTAATTTCTTAATGTCATGTTGGTTTTGGTAAGAAGTCAAACATTCACCCTCCGTTTTCTACAAGGCTTGAGGTGACGCAGGAGAACTGCTTACCAATCACACAGCGACAGTCCCACAGTGGGAACTTCCTGTGGTGCTCAGGACTCTCGTCCATGAGCCATATGGCAGATTATGGTGGGTCCCCATGGCAAAGACGGTTTTTTTTTGTGTGAAATGCCTTCATTGTGGTAACGGCATTTCACAAAAAAAACAAAGGGTCTAGTCCACAGGGAGCAGTTGGGCCTCAACTGCCTAGCTCTCATGAACAGCGGTAAATATTTGCATGGCAGGGAATGCTTGAAGTTTGAACAACACCTGAAACAGACAATTCAACAAGTAATACCTCGTTCACGCAGTGATTGGCCAGGTGTGTGTGAAGGTGAGACAGTTGGCGAGGTTTGAACTTAAAAGTGTTTTGCTCCGCCTGCGGTTGTCTTCAGAATGGGTATAGGCACTTTTGCATTTAAATGTACAACCTAGTTAATTTTAGGCATACAGTCGTTGCCACTATGTGAACTTCCTTCAACTTTGGCTGGTTATATTAAAAACACCAGTATAAATGAGTCAAGAAACACAGATAAAATTCCAACAACTTTATATCAACTCCAACAAAAATACAAAGTTCTTAACATAAAGATGCATCATTCTTGGATTACCACAAATAAAGCAGTTATTTCTTTCTAATATACAAAATCAAAATCTTTAAATAGCAACTGTAAAGAATAAACATGTTCAAGTCTGATATTTGATGGGCTGTTTTAGATTTGCTAAATGCATTAGCCTACATGGAGTTCTTAAATAACAATAAAAAACATGACGGACATGTTTTGAATTTACAGATGATATACCCTCTAAAGAGTAATTAACATAATACAAAATAACACTGTTCTAAAAATGACAATTGACAATACAATAATGCAAGTTACTACTGTGGAAGTTAAGAAACTTCACATTATGAGAACATCTGCCTGACAATAATAAAAACAAAACAAAAACAACAAAAAAACATAAAACTGCAACATACAAAGATCCACAACTCAGAAGTGTGACTAGACTACCCCAAAAAAGGTCATATCCAACTTGCATGTAATCACGGAAGTAATTCATCACCCTGCAATATACCATTAATGCTTAAGAGGCCATATTAACTAACAAAATATACACACTTTTAGGTCTAGGTAATTAGGAAATTTTGTTAGCAAAGTGATACACAAACCACTATCCCAACGTCATCTCAGATGGGCTTGCTGTGCATACAAAGTCTCGAATGAGGTTGGGATTTTTAAAGCTCAGGGGCATAAATATTGTTCTGGGTTTCAGTTCTAGTAAGGAAACGGCTGCAATGCACCAGTTGCTAAAACTATCTCCACATTAACAAGACTTAACACATGCAGAAGCAGGTAAAATACTCAAAGGGAAGTCCCTATTATGAGCAGATAACAATGGGTGCAATGGTCAGAAGTTACTGCAGAGGTACACAGTGATGGAAACCCACAACATAAAAAAATACAAACATTTGTCATGACACATACGGAGCACACCTGCCTGTTTAAACAATTCAGATATTTTAACAGCTAATACAGCCATAGTAAGAACAATATTAAGTTAATGCTCTGGGAAAATGGGAATATAAAAATCAGGTTAGAGTAAATCAGAATATCTGAATGCCTCGGTCAACATAAGAATTTAGAGATGATGCACGAGGCACAAACTGTGTGGAACGGAAACTATTTGCACACACTCTGAAGCATAAATGTGTACTGCCTCTCCAGGGATTGAAAGTTGGTTTAACTAAAGTACAGGAGTTTTCACATTTAGCAACACATTCTATTACTTTACACGTCATAAATAAGGCACTGGGTCACAACAGTCACATATTCACAATGTTGTGATTGGAGGACAGGCTGGAGATACAAACTGCCTACTTACTGAAAGTAACAATCTTATTCAAAAGCAGATCTCCCTTCTCACAGCAAGCAGTCTGAACAGTAAATACAATACATACTAACATCTAAAACAATTAGAAACAAAATGGCAACAAAATAAAGCAAAACAGGATGGTGAGGGATTTTAATGTCACCTTGATTGTTTGTTATCCCAACTTTTAAAATGAGGTTTGACAGGATATTGTTATCTCCAGCCGTGTCATAGAGCGCTGAAAAGAAAGCCGAACAGCAATTACATCTGAAAGACATCATGGTGGACTTATCTGGAGTCCCTAAACACAGAGCAAATGCTCGTCATCACATTTGTATTTTCACGCTGAAGCTTTACAAAAGCATAAATGACTTTCAAACTTTGTTCCTTCTTCACATATGTTCCTACTGAAAAAGGTGTCCCCTGAAGAGTTTGGTAAAAGTAGAAAAGAGATACTTCTGGTCCTTCTGAATATATTTCAGATAAAAGAAAATGACAAAATCCTCTGAATAAAGATGATCTTCCTGTGCAGGTGCATTTCATTTCAAGAAGGATGTCCTGGTGCGCTTAGCCGGGGTCTCTAAGAGCTCCTGAGCTCTCTTAGTTGCTGATTTTGTCCCGCTCCGTGGCAACAAGGCCGCCTGCCTTCTGTTGGCAGGGGACTTTAAAGCCCCTCTTCTTGTCATTGTGGCTCCCTCAGCTTTTTTGACTGGTTTAGGAGATGCATTTTGTGTTTTCGGGGGCTTTGTTGCCTTTTTTAATGCCTGACTGGGGCTCCCACTCGAAAGGACTGCCGCCTCCATTTTTCTCTGGGATCTGGTTAGTACCTGGTCAGGTGAACTCGGTGCCTTGACATCCGTGCTCGGCTGCGGGGTGTCAACACCAAACTCTGTGGCTTTAATTTCAGCAGAAGTACTCTGTGACAATTCCTTTGTATGGACATCTGCAGCAATCACTTTACACAAAGTGGGTTTTTCTACCTCTGCTTTCTCTGCTTCAACTAGTTTTTTATTGTCGACCTTGCTTTTAGATGTATCAACAGGGTTAAGTTCAGCTGTTTTAGGAGACCCTAGTCGTTGAGAACATCTCTTGGGCAAGTCTTTTTTAGTTGCATCTCTTGAAGCTCTACTACTGCTCTGAGCCTTGACTGCCCTCTGTTGAGCTGGATACTTTGTAGTTTTATTCCCACCCAACGTTTTTCTTCTTTCTATTTTTGCTGCAAATGCTTTCATTTGTTTACCGACAGGTGAGGCTGATTTCTGTGCCTTCAGAGATGGTTTCATAATGGACTTGGCAGCGGATTTTTTGGTGGCTAGTCTATTCATGTTGGGTTTTAATGTTTTTGAGGCCTCTTTGAGTCTAACGTTGGTTTGCTGAACCTGCATCTTCTCTCGGATATTAGAGTATTTCCTCAAGATCCTTGCACTGGCTGGATTCTTTGATTTACCAGAGGATTTCTGGGATTCATTTATCTCTCCATAGGCTTTGGCAGAGGAGTGTGACTTAGTCAAAGTCTGAGTAGTACTGGGAGGGTCTCTTTTCTCTTTCCCTTTGACTGCATTTGCCTCCTGCTCCAGTGCTTTAGCAATCAGTTTCTGACTCTTAGGGTTGCTCTTTACAGGAGAGGCGATGGCAAACTTTTTCAAATGTTTCTTCAAGCGCTCTGCCTGTAGGCTTGGAAATACCCCCTGAGAAGTCCCTGAAGCACTAGATGAGCTGTGAAAGCACAGCTGAGTTTCTGACGGAAGACGTGTATTCACCTTCTTGACAATGACAAGGGACTTTGTTTCGGTTGTTTCAAGGAACCAGCGACAAATACTGGTGAGATTAAAACCTTTCATGAAGAGCATTTGGACTGGTGAGTATTTCTGGTGCTCTGAAGACTTAGATTTTCTTGCCCTGCGTTTACTTTTCCATATAGCTGCCTGCCTGTCTGCTTTGTTTTTGTATTTTGTAGCTGGCTGGCCCTCTTTGTCCATTTGCACCCAGCCTTTTTGCATTTTATCATACTTAATGTTCAGGTTTGTAATTAGGTGTTGGTTTTCTTCTCCAGTCAGAGTCTCAAAGAATTTGTTAGCTTGTTTTGGGGGTTCAGGCCTTGGTGTTATGACAGGGACGGCTGAGCTGTGGGGCAACAGAGAGACTGGAAGGGGCTTCACCTGAGCTTTGGTTACTTTTTCTGGCTTTATTCTGATTGGGGAGGCTATGTCACTCTGTCTTCCAGTTCCAGTTAGAGCACTTGTAGAAGGTACAACCAATCTTTTTGACCTCAAAGCCAATTTCTTTGTGTCAGCTGATGATGAATGAGTAACAGACTGGTGGGACATTTCAGCCTTACTGCTTTCACTCCTTAATGGCATTCTTGTGGGTTTGCCTGATATGGAAGAACAGCTATCATCTCCACTTGCAGACCTGTCTTCTAAAGATGCTACATTTAGCTTTTGCGGAAAAGAACTATCACTTTCTTCTGCCTCCTTTCGGAGAACACGCTTACTTCTTAATGGCATAATCTGTGTTTGCATTTCAGTCTTAACAGGACTTGATCCCTTGCTGCTAAGTTGCGGTTTCTCATTCTTACTATTGTCTACTACAGCCTTTGTGGACCGTAGTTTCTGTTTGGCTTGCAATCTATTTTCTGCTTTGTTTGTTTGTATTTCTTCAGAAGCTAATTGCTGAGTGTTTTCAATGTTTAATTCTACAGTTGTCTCTGGTACTGTGGTATGTTGGGACTGTTCAGAGGTTTCAGAGGAAGATGACCTGATTGGAGGAGAAGAAGTAGGAGGAAGTGAAGGAAGAAGGGGGAGGTGATCTGTAGATGAAAGAGCAGGGGATGCAGTAGATTTTGGAGAGGAAATGGAAGGGACAGCATTTGATTTGGGTGGTGATACTGGAGTTCCAGCTGGCCTCTGGCCGGTTGATCTAAGTTGCCGCTGATGGGAGAGGACAGGCAAACTATCCTGATCTCTCTGACCTTTTTTTTGTTTCCGGATTTGTTTGGTCCTTGAGGGAAATTTAGATGTTGGGCTTAATGGTGTGACAGAGGTTGGTTCTTTCACCTGCTGAATCACAGCAGTAGTCTCAACCGATTTTACAGCTATGTCTGCTTCAGGTAGATGTTTCTCCAACTTCTTGTTATCAACAGTTGAAACAATAGTTGAGTCCACAGAAGTCTTGTTGGAGACATTTTGACTAGATTTCACTGGGGTTTTAGGAGATGATGGTGTACTGGTCCTTGATCTACGACGCAGACTTCTGTCGGAGGCCGATATTGGTCTACCATTCACAAAACCCACTACCACCCCTTCGGTTTTTCTTAACCGCTTTGGCAGCAAAACTACAGAACCTCTTTTTCTACGCCAAGGGGGTAATTCCTTCAAGAGCGCATCAAGTGACTTTGAGGACACGTCATCGTCATTTTCACCTTCAGTCTCTAAAGACATAACATCGTCAACTGCTTCAGGTTTTTTAATTTCTGCCTCTTTTACAATCTGCTGCTCTGCTGAACCAGTGGTGTTCGACTTTTCTGTCACTTCAAAGTTGTTATAGTGCATCTGTATCTCTGGTTGAAGTTCCTGACGTTGCTCATCTTGTATTTCCTCCGTCTGATTTTCCTCCATTTCTTCCTCAATTTGATCCACTGGTGATGGGGCACTATTTTGCTGAAGAACAGGCTCACTGTTGTGCAGTTTATCTGATGAAAGCTGGGGCTCATCTTCTTCTAGGGTTGTATCCTCTAATGGTTCTACTACTGCTTCTGCGACTATCAGCTCAGTACTTTCCCTTGTGTTTTCTTGAGGCTCAGGCTCGTTATCTTTTTCTGCTTTAAATGGAGCCTGTGTAACACTTTCTTCACTTCCTGTTCTGTCTAAATCTGCAGTTGTGTTCTCTTCTACTCCTGTGTTAATATCTGTTTTGTTGTTTTCTGTTGGGGACCTTATCGGAGATGAAGGAGCAGACTGCCCCTTGCTCTGGCACTGATCTGTCTGACTTGTTTCAACTATTACATCTATTTCACTGGCTGCTACCTCCACCACATCTCCTGTTCCTGGTATCACACTCTCATCTGACTCTTGTGTAGACATTTGTGGATTCATTGTCTCCCTGCATGCTCCAGCAAACAGCATATCCACAGGTGGTACACCTTCAGGCTTTGAAAGTATTTGTTTTGGGGTGACCAATGTGATCAGCTCTGGAATTGGATTCGGACAGTTGCCCCTCCCGGCCAATGTACGGACCGTTTTTAACTCCCATATTTCATCTGAATACGTATGTCCTCTGGTGCTTTTTCTGGCATTGCGACGTGGGAGCATGCTGCACTGCTGCTCCTTAAAACACTCTGTAATTGGTTTGTCAATAAAAACAATGTCACAGTGACCGAGATCAGGGTCAGCCATTTCCCTACAAGCAGGGTCCCTAATCCGATGATCAGAGGATAACCTGATAGTCTTCCTGGCGGTCCGCGGAGAGTCTGAAGGAATGGTCATGTGAACTGAAAACAGGTTTGCTGGTTTATCTTTGGCATGCCCTAGAATCTCTCTCGACCTAGCTTGATGTGTGTGACTAGTCGGATTGTGTCTTTTCACAAAGGAGCTGAGTCTAGCACTCTGATTCTCTGTTTTGTTGGATGAATTTGAGTTACCCTGTCTTTCCTCCAAAGTGTCAGAGTGAGATGACAGAGAGGCGTTGAGCACACATGACAACTTCTTACCGGCAGCAATGTTGCTGGTCAGGATTTTCATCTTAAGAGGGGCATGATCACCATGACGGTTGTTATCTGCATCCAATGGATTAGGGGTGGAAGTGACCAATGCTTGGTTACTCTCTGACCCAGGGCTGCAAAGATCCAAAGCAGGGCTTCCAGTTGTTTTCAGCGACACTGCATTCTCTGGGACGTTTTTAATTGCGCAGCTGCTTGTGGAAGAATGGGACCCATCCTGGACTTCTGACTTGGGAGTGGATTCACTGGGAAACCTCTGCTCAGAGCATGACTTCTCAGGTGTGACTGCGCTGGATTTTGCAGTGGAGCAAGCAGGTCTTTGGATCCCAGAGTTACAGGATTGCGGTGTGTTAGAAGATGCCAGTGCTTTGACCTCTGTCTGTAGAAAACCTATGGCATCTACAATCTGTCTCTGATGGTGGGGACAGAGTTTGGCTATGAACTGTTCCAGCGTGGAGGTGGACTGTAGGTCTCTTGCCTTTGCAATAGGCAACTCTGTAGACTCACTGAGGAGAAAAAAGAACAAATAGATGTAATTGCACATCAAGAAGAAGCAACACTTGTTCATACTATTGATTGGTATGAGATTATAACATTAAAGGAAAGTAAATTGTCCCTTCATCTCTACATGTTCCTCATAAAGTTGTCAAAAAGGGGTGGAGCTAAATGTTTGAGTGAAATAATTCACAAAAGTATGAGGATGTTTATCATTGCATATTTATTAGAAGAATAGGCGATTTTAAAAGTGAAACCTTCATCCAGTGAACTCGACCAATTACATTGTTACCGCTATTACATTTTTCTTCTTTGCACAGCTGTGCTTTTTGTTACAGTTTACATCAAGAAAACCTTACACATGCACAAGACATTTAGTAATGGAGGCCCACTTAATTATAACAAGTCAAAAACATGTTAATTACTTGAAACAGCAAAGATATTAGGGGGAAAAATAGAGTACATCATTTTCGTCAAGTTTTCATTTATTTAATAACGAGTGCAAAGGGTGACATTTAGATATAAGTGCTCAACAAAATCGACTAGTAAAAAAAAGATCAAGCATGACTGAACATATCCAACGTTAGTTATTTAAATACCGGTGGATTTGTTCGTGTCAATGCAAATCTAAAATAATCAGTCAACTGGGGAGAGGGGGGCATGTTCTTATGTTTCTGGTTAAAATTTCTTCCAGTGAGGTAGGTCTATACAAATCCTCCAAGACCTTTGAACCATTTATACCATTACACACACATATAAATATATACATACACAGTGTGTGCATATATATATATATATATATATATAAAAAACTATGAAAAGGTTATTTCCTTTCTTAAAACAAAAAGGCCACAACAAGCCTTTCCCAAGCTATACTGTGGTCTTTTAACAAGAAAATGAACAGACAATGAAACCACATCTGGATTCCTGAGGTAACATGTCACAAGGCTATGCTGAGTAGAGAATAAGAGAAACAGCTCTGCCTACAGCATGTGCGGATGAGCAGAAGGTGTTGGCAACTGCAAGGTGAACACAGTATGTAGTCAGAAAATGCTATGTTGAGCATTTTCTAGTATTTGTTTAAAACAGATAGTTACAAACTAACATTTGTATACAACTATACATGCTGCTTTGCCAAATACCATGCTACTAATGTTTTTATTTTGACTAAGTAAAGCTGAAATCTTTTATATCTCACATTTTGTCACCTTTGAGTTATATTGAAGATGTCAGGATATCTAGTTATAAGCTTGCTATGTAGCCTTTGCTCAGTGCTAGTTTCCTGCTATATAGAAAAGTGAGAAAGTGAAATTTGGATTTTCCTATTACTTTGATGAATTGTCAAATAGACAATGTGTGAAATCTTCATAAATGCAGTTTTAGGATGTTACACTAAGTGGGCTTTTTAAAAACATGTGCCGTTTGAGGCACTGAACTGTGAAGAAACATGTTAATGTATTACCCATTGGTCAACATCTTACCTGTACTGAGGTTATATTGACATTCATTGTGTAAAAAAGTATAAAACTAATAAAATAGTGTAAAGATGTACTACTTTTGGCTTCAAACACAGAATGAGTTGTACAGCATGCCAAAATATCTCAAATGGAACCTTTAGAGATCAGAAAATAAATTTAAGAGATTTATAAAAAAAAAAAACATTTCCTGAAACTTGATCAATTTTCTGCTAGACTCATTCACCAACTTAACATCCCTGCTTGCAAGTTATAAGGAGTAATGTGTAGTACCTGAATAACGAGTGGTAAGTATTTTATCCCTGAGGGTTTCGGTTTCACTTAGCATTGCGGTGAAGAACTAAAACAAAGTACATGCCTTTTTCTTCCATATGAATAAAATAACCAATCTATCAAGCAAAAGCAAACCAAACTCATTTCCACAATATTTCACAAGCACACAAACATGGATGAGTTCACTCTACAATGTTCATATACTGCACATTAGGGATATAAATAATCTGGCAATCACAAACTACTATATTTTATCATACATCTTAAGTTCACGATTAACCTATTTGATACATTGTTGACTTGACAGTAAACATACCAACGCTCCAGTGTTTTCACTAAAGCATCCTCAAAGATAAACTTCACCATATACAACTAACTTGACAAATATGATTTAGTCCAATCATGCAGAATATAACTAGTCTCATTCCTGAATACATTGTTGATGTTAAATTTAATGTCCAACATCTGTAAGTAATTCTTTATGACAGAGATACTCTTTAGTTGTTTTAGAGTTTTTTCCTCATACAATAAATTTAACAAGCAAAAGACACCCAACTTGTGTCAGAATAAGTTGGGACAATCTTAAAGGTTATCCCTTCACATCTATTATGCAAGAGAGTTATATGAACCTTTTAAGCATTAACTTCTTATGTATATAAATATTATGTGAATAACTTTGTTTTATTAAAGCAATTTACATTCATGGTTACTTAAAACAATTAATTAATAAATATTGATTAATAAATACTGCATTAACAAAAATATCTATTTGAGTAGGTATGTAAGGGGATGTAAAAACTTCCTCCACTTGGGAAACCAAGGTTTCTCCAAAGCAGGAGATCAAAAATGCTTTTGTCACAACTGTCCGAAGAACATCCCCACTCCAAAAAGAAAGAAATATTGAGACAAAGAAAATATTAAATAGATTATCAGGGTACAATAACTACAAGGATACAATAAACTATTAACATCTTGGTTGAACTTTGATAGATTTTCTACTGTTAACTAACTTGACAGTTAGTATGACAGCTCTTTGTGTAAACTATTCACCTTCACTCAAATAACTTTACAATAAACTGTGTTGTGTACATGAGAAATTGCTACATAAAACAGCTATGATAACAGTGGACTGTGATATGGGTTTTCCAAATGAGGTAGTTGGCCATTAGATTTGCTACAATAGACAATGTTTAGCGCAAAGAAATGTTCTGCCTGTTAATAAACCCAAAGCGCTAGCATGTATAATATATTAATTCTAATGCATGTAATACTCTAAATGATGCTGGATGATTGTCAATGCAAGAATAATTGAATGAATGTGAATCAGTGACTAGATTTCACTTAATGATATCAATCATAAATGTATACTCTAAGCCACTGCTTTGTTTTTTCAACCAAGACCAAGTTATTCAGAAATTGTGTGAATATGTATAAATATTATATGTAAATTAGAGGGGTTAACTAGTTGCAAATAGAGTTTGAGGTAAAGTGAGAGGAAATGCAACACGTTTAGAGCAAGTTGCAAAGGAATACAAAGAAAACTAAGAACAGAAGCCCAACAAGTTAGTTACTAAGTTTACCATCTAACAAAGTTGTACTATTGTTGCAGTGCTATTAACATACAAGTGTTTCCCTGAACTATGTTACCGCTGAACCCACTCACAAAATGTTTACAATCTAGGCAATTGCATGTAATATATGCCTGCAAATATATTATCTATGTTAAATGCTTGTAGTGAAGGAATCATTTCTTTTATCAAAAAAAAAAACAAGATCGTCAACATTGTGTACATCTTAAATCCTGCTATTTGCAAAAAATAATAACCAAGATTTGCTAGAGCTGTGCATCAACCTGATCAAAGAATAATGGGCCATGATCCCATATTCTGGAATGTCCTGAGGTATTAGTGATAATGCACAATGAGGTGTCCATTTCAGTCATAGACATGCATTTGCAAAACAGTGACCGAGACCTTCCCTGTAGTCCCTAAGGTCCTACTTACACATTTGAATGGACATATTTTTTTTTCATTCACTTTGGACATATGACCAGGTACTCTGAACAGTACTGAGAGACGACACCAAGGGGCGCCACTTCCTTAGACATGATTCAAATGTAAAGCATTAATGTATAGAGCTAGGAATGCTTATTTTCAAAACATAAACTAAACAATGAACTGAAATTAATTAACAATAAACTGCAGTATATTAGAATTCGTAAATTGAAAGTATGCCTTCCAGGCACAATATGTAAGGCAAGAAGACACTTCTGAGTGTTTTAGATAGATGGCCGTAACATTTGTATGAATTACTGAGCAAAGAGAGGGGTAAAATAACATAAGTTAATAAATATGGGTATTTTGATTTAAGTGTTACACACAGCTATTAAAGTTTTATGGAAAACCAAGTCAGCTCTACCACTGTTTAGCGAATGCATCATCTGTCTGGTTAAAGAGTATATCACTTTTGATACTACAATTACTGTATATCATTCATTTGATGAGAGGCTACCATCATGGAAATCATTTCCATTCTCTTCAGACGCACGCTCTCTTTTCTCTGAAACAATGTGCTGGGAGTTTTGGAGTTCTTTCCTCTCTGGAGACCGTGAAACACCCTGTTCCTCTACATTTATCAGCTTCAGTTTCTTTTTTGGGGGATGTTTCAAAGTTCCCAGTCGCTCCTTAACTTTGTATTCCAGAGTGCTGTGTGGAATGCCATAGATCGTTTGGGCTTTAGACACACTCATTTTTCCACCCATCACCACCTCAATAGCCTCTTCAAGCAGGTCAGTGTTGTACTGTCGATATCGCCCACGTTTCTTTCTTGGCTGCTTGTTACCTGGGTCTGACTCTGAATCCAGAGGATAACTTCTCCGCAAGGCTTTGTGGTCAGTGTCGTAAGGCCAGTATTCCTTCTCTGAACCTGAGCTACTAAAACCTCCACTGCTCTTTTTCTGGATCTGCTTCGGTAGAATGGAACAAAGTGCCTTTCCCAGACCGTTCTCACAAGCTGATCCCAAATATGCGTTGGACAGGGAATCCCAAGACGGGTCCGTGGCTGTTGGTAAAACTCCCACCTGAGGAATCTTGAGGTCGAAAACTGATGACTGAGAAGGGGAGATGCTGTGGTCCTTGCAGGCTTCGTGAAGGTTTACTTTCTCATAGGCAAGTGGCTTTGACCAAAGTCCAGCAGCTTCCAACAATTTGGGTATGTCTTTAAGGTGCTCACTAGCTTCACTGTTGGTTTTAAGTTTGAGGAGGGCCCCAAAATGACTTTTAAAATTCCAGATAGCAGATCCATTTTTGAAAAGGTTAGTAGGTCCAGAGCTGTGGCTGAGAGGTGACTCTGGGTCGCTCTCAAGATCGGGCTCCTCTTTGATGTGCAGCGAGTATGCAAGAGATGGGGATGGCTTATAACGGGTGGAGTGGCCAATATTCTCCCTCATCCTCCCATCCTGTAGGCTCCTCATAAACAGCCCGATTTTCCCGTCCGCTCTCAAGGATCGCCTGATTGGATGGAAGGAAATTGGGTGTAAGCAGAGCTTGCACAGTGCCTTTTTTCTCTTTTCTAAAAAGGAGGATGGGTTGGGGAGGGGAGGATGATGGCCACTCCTTTATTATATGACCTTGCTTTGGTAACATCACTATCTTCTAAAATAACTGACTGCGTGGTTGTGTGTGACTTTTAAGAACAAAAAAGGCTCAAGATGTAAAAAACTTTTATTTGCTTGCTGTGATGACTGAACAAAATAAGAAACAAAAACAAAAGAAAGGGCAAATGAACAATTGAAACAAAAGCAAAGAAAATGGCATTTATTGGAGTACATTAAAGGCCTTGGCTCCAAAAGCATAACCAGAAGGAGGCATTGTTTGTCATTGCAGTAAGGCAGCTTGGCACATTGGCCATTAAGCAGGGTACACTAACTATGTCATACAAAATGACTGATGCAAATAAAGCTCTTGACATTTTGTGTGTGACGTTACCACTGAACAAGCACAGAAATAAAAGAGTAAGCCAGCAGAGGGTTGTGTGTATTAAAGTAAAAACCTGACTAACTGAAGTGTGATCACATGAAGAAAAAGAAAACTTATCTGGTAATTAGATTTTAAAAAAATTATATTTACTTTGTCCTTCAAAAGCAAATTTTTGTATTTGACATTCATAAAATCAGAGCCAACTTTATTCTGCTAGGAATAGGGATGATCTTTTATATAATCAGCTCTCAAAGCAGCAGAAGAGGAGCATGCAATGCCACTAGTGCTTAATTAATCCATATAAAAATGTAATTATAGGAACATTCAAGTCCAGATGCCTATAACAGTATCAAGAGGATTTGCTCTTAAGCAAAACAGAATAAACTACATTACAAATCAATTGTATTTAGATTAGATCAAATGTTTGATTATAATAAAAATCAAATAAAAATCACAATTTGTCTACAAAGAATGCAATTTCAATTTGAAATACAACCATCTAATTTAGATGAATGACATGAGAAAATGTTGATTTTTCAATACTTTATATTAGTGACTATAATCTGCTGAAAAGGTTGGTATCATGTTTATCTGAAGCATGCAATATGAAACCTACTTGTGTTACCAGCATAGTAATAGATGTACAGGCAATGCTTATTTTGAAGATTAAAACAACTGAATACAATCTTTCCTCGGGAGAGAAACATGGCATGCAAATGTGTATGAAATTATTTAAACACCTCTACTAGTACTACATCATTAAGAATCAATGTAGTAAATCATCATCATCATCAGGCTAGTAAATTATTATCATCAGGCCAGCCGGTGCCGGACAAACAGCAGTCATTTTTATAGGTCTTATTAATCAAATCAGTTATGGTCCTGTTCCATTTAGGTGGGCTGTGACACACAAAATATAACAGGACCACAATTACTTTGGTGAATTTCACCCGTGTTTCCCTTGTATGACATGTTGAAATGGCTGCTGTGAAAAGGACCTATGATGAAAATGAACAAGGCCAAGCTAACAGAATCCTTTTAAGCCACAGTAGCTCACAAAGTAAGACGCTGCCCTTTCAGTCCCTAGCTGGCGATTACAGTGACCGGATAGACCCAACTTGAGGACCAGGCAGCTGCATTAACTTGAAGTCTGAATGGTCATTTGATCTGAATGGCAGTATAAAAACTAACTGCATCCATAAGGATGAACTGGAGTGAGGTTTAAAAGCAGAATCCAGTAGCAGAACCACATGGAAGATTTTGCTCTGTTGCAGTCGGTAACCCCTTTCCCATGTTTCTTTGTGGCAAAAAACCTTATGTTAGCACAACCCTGTTTGTTAATGTTTATTTTCGATAAGCCACCAACTATCAGAATTGTTCATTTTCAGGACTCAAATTTCAGGCCTCAGCTAATGCCCATGCATTGATGCCACTACGCGTAAGCTTTTATTCCAAATTCATGTTATGAGTTGTCCTAAACTACAATGTAACAAAAACATTACTGCTTAAGGACAGGAGACTAAAGAGGCAAAAAAACGTATCTTACCCTTTAAGCGTGGCTGTGGCTGGAGAAAGGCAGGGACTACGGACAGGCAGGCTGCTGCTACTATAGCGGTTCTTTTTAATAGATAAGTCAAGAACTCCATCTGTTACAAAAAATGCAGAAAAATAAAAAAATAAAAAAATATCAGACTGATCTATCACCAATGCACTAGCTGAGTCGTGAATAAGCCTCCTTGTTACAGATGTGTTTAAGTTCTCAGTACCTTGTTCACTGGGTAAAGCCAGGGGCCTCTTGATGGTGAGATCAAGTGGAGCATCCTGGTCAGCCATGAGGAGCTTGCTGAGGACTGGGTTCTGGTTGTGTGCAGGCCCGGCTAGGGGGGGAGCAGGGCTGGTAGAAGGAGGAGCCCCTAAGAGCAATGGTGGGGTTGGTAGGCTTTGGTCAGAGCAAGGCTGGGAATCAGAGCCACTGTCCTGAGGGGAGCTGGTTTTTGAGGTATATTCGGCAGCAAACTGTCGGATCATTCTCTGAAGGATCTCTCGGGCCACTACTGGAATGTGTGGGTCCGAGAAATTTGGTGCATCTGAAAGGAATTAAATATGAGAGGTAAAACTGTTAAGTGTTCATTCCTTTACTGAGCTATATATAGCCATTGGTAAATATTCACAACCACACTGTACAAATATTTTTAGAATAAAAGCAGGCTTGGTACCCGGCATGCAAACAACCCCAAAGAAAATACATGTTAAGATAATTTTCCGCAGACCATAGAAGTTGTATCAGTTGTATTTCTTGCTAATTTATAATTATCAATTAAAGCCTACCAAGTGACGGCGTACGCCATCTTGTCTGCAGGCAGGTTATTTTGTACGAAGCACATTAGTGACATAATACCGAGACATTGAGACTCACCTTTTCTGCAGAGGACTGCATTGAGAAATTCCTCAGCTTGTTTCTCTAGTTTGTTGATTGTGGTCTGATCTTTAACCAGGAGAGGTTTAGGTGTATTTTCAAGCCCTTCGTTGCTTAAGCCAATTATGTGTTCCTGTCAAAAGACAAAACTGTTAAGTCAATGGTCTTTAGATGTTAACAGGATACATACAGTATATACTGAACAATACATAGAAAGACTCATTTTTTTTTTTTTAGTTCATACTGATATCTCCTAACTTTAGGTAATTGGGTGCCCTGACAGATAATAGCGCAGAGTCACATTTAATGCACTCCTAACACTCATCAATCCATTGTCCACTTTTAGTTGTTCCTCCTACATCAAAATGAAATTCTGAAAGACAGCACCAAATTGTAAAGAAAAACTTGGGGGGGGGGGGGAACAATAACTCTTACCTTTACTTTGTCTCGTCTCAAACAGCAGAATAGACAATTTTCATCAAATGACCAATCAGACACTGCTGCAGGTTTGAAGTCTATGGACAAAAAACAGGTAACAGGCAATGAAATACAATTGTGGGAAAATATCCTATATTCTTGTGTATTTTTAGCCACCTTAAAGCTTGCTACAAAGCAGTGCCTCAACAGACAGAACAACTGCGGGAGGATTTGGCACACAGTCATAATAAGAGCGATAAGTCCATGTAAATTTGACTGCTTTTTGTTGCTCTCAAAGTAAATACTCAGACATACAGCTAAAACAAGGACAACAAAGCTGAACAAGGTAAACATAAACATTTGACTACTATGTACAGATATAAAGTAGGTTTATGTATAAAATGTGGCTTTAAATATATACACATACTGAATGTACATACATGCATACACACATATAAACAAACATTATTTTTCAAACCTAAAGTGTCCTGTATTCAGTATGGAATATTCTTCAGAGAACAACTCAATGACGAGACTCGACGATGAAAATGTATGAATGAAATGAATAAGTGGGTCATAAACCTAATCAAAGTGTTTTGATTAGTTTGAATGAGAGTGACCAAATCAGGAGCAGATTGAGCCAGTTAAACTTTTTGAAGTTAGCCTTTGTCCATAACTGCTATTGTAGAAAGTTTACAAGACTTTGAAAGTCCTCTCACTGCAAATGTGATACAACCTAAAACAATGGCCACTACTGTCTCACTAACATCATGCATTGTAAATACATGTCTGTAGAACACTGTAGACTTTTACACTGGCCCCATGCCATCTAAAACAACATCTTTGTAGGAACACAAGGCATCTTCTCTTCTCCAGCCAGAGAGGCTTTCTTGCAGAGTGAATGTAGAGGGGTACCAGACGGTGCAATGCAGAAGCATTGTCATAATAATAATAATAAACAGATTATGCTTGAAACAAATTTCTCATTCATGTCATTCATACACTTGTAAGATCATGGCCGCGATTATGATAATTAAAATGGTCTGAGATTCTTACCCTTAAACAATTTTAGGTCTTCTACCAGCTCTGGACCAAACAGACCTTCGAGAATGCTCTCAAAACCTGAGGAAAAACACGAAATTCAATAAAACTGAGCATATACATTTTGACATATCATTTGTTAAGATTTTCTCGTAATTAAGACTTTGTGCAGAAACCAACAGCAACAGAACAGCGACTTAAAATGAACCACTGTTTAAGAAAACCTTATCTGCCCAAGGGCCCAAATGAATTTGCTGGACTCCAGAAAAGAAAAAAAAACACCAATAGCCTGGTCTACTGTACATCACCCTGCTCGTCTTTGCCCATTTCATCTTGACAAGCCCTGTAAGCAACCCTCTGCTTCTATTAAAATACATACGTTTCAGTTTTCACCCAGATTTTTACTTTAAGAGTAAATACATGCAGTCCATCCTCCTGTTGCCAAGCAACTAAAGCACCTACAGAGTTGGGAGTTATTGTATGCTTTCATATTACAAAGAAACAGTCAAAAACAAGACTGTGTAGGATACTTTGACACCATCACATAATGTTGCAGATTGGAAATCCAACCAAAGCAAAATCTCCGCAGTCCACTAATGAGTTTACAGTAAAGCAACTTACAAAGCACTTCCAAAACATCCTATAACCACATATACAGGCTAAGGAAACATCTTCTATGAATTACTGATAAGATGGTGGTATTCTACAGTTACAGCTGTTTGAAAGATGCATATGACATTTCTTAACAGTGCATTAACACAATATGCAATGTCTGCTTACTGCTCCAGGGTCAGTGTAACCAATCCAAAACCACTACATGCATTAAATCAAGCGCTAAAGAGGTCAGAGGTAGCATCTGTCTACTGCACACCAAAACATAACGGATGGTTGATAAAAATCTACGTAAAACAAATATTTAGATTATTAAATAGTAATATTTTAAATGAACATCACAAGTTAAATTAGCCAAGTGTTCAGTTAGTCATCTAAAACATAATAAAAGGCCTACTTACACTATGGCTTTACAGAAAACGAGAGGAAATGATCAGCCCTTACCGTCCACTCTCTTCCTAAACTCACAGTAAATTCAATAAAAGCTGTCATCTGTTCAAATGCCCTCACTCTGCTTCCCTACAAATTCCCACCCACTTTTCAACAGCCAAACATAAAGAGGGGAGGGGGCGAAGTGGTGAAACACAGCCTTGTCCATAGCTGCAACGTGAGTCTGTTTCTGGGTTAATGCACAGGACTTGAGCTGTAACTATCTAATCCTATTTCTGAAATATTTTAGAGTCAGGGGGAAAAAAGTAGGTCATCCACTTTTGTTTGAAAGAGCAGCACCATGACACCAAACTACTCTTCAGGAATTCAGTTTAGGGCATTTAAAAATGTGTCATAGTTTAAACCATGAGTTTAAGGCAAGACTAACACGTTCCAACCTACTGGCAATGTATAGTGTGGTGTAGTGACTAGTAAAAACAAAAAGAACCTCTTTACACAAAACAAAAGCAGCAACCTAAATTGGGAAGAGCAAGCGGCCATTAGCAAAGAATGAAATATTGATAGCGTGTATAGCTGTCATGCAAGCTCTACAGAATCCATGTGTATAAAAACCAAAGCCACAGCTAAAATGCGCATCAACCCCTCACTGTATTGAGTACCCTACACTTAACAGTTGTCATATGTTATGCAATTTGGGATATAAAAATGTTCAGCTTTCAGGTGTATTTCCTGTTTAAAGGAACATTCACCAATTATTTCACTGAAGAGGAAATTAGGCCACCAATGAGCTGGTACTACACATACTGGTTCTGTGTGTCAGGGTATAGCAGTACAAAGTGATAATGAGAAAAAGAAAAAAGAAGCCCTGTATTATTTTTCCACCAGGCTTAACACCTAAATTATATTAAAACTTATCACGAACTAATAAAAATGACAGTCATGACAGAGATATCAGGTTAATGAGGTTAGCAAACTTCATCCATTGTAAAAATGCAATTTCATTTCTAATGGCCTAAAGCTATTAGAAAATGTAGTCTGTTATCCACAATGGTTAGTGCTTAATATTATTGAGTTTATTTTGTTTTAAACAGTAGCAGAGAGTCAACCATTCATGTCAATCATCTTGATGTGAGGAGAATGATGATTTAAGACCACTTTGCTATTTCCAACCCTGGTTGGCGTGTTGTTTTATTTACTCCTAATATACTGTGGCTTGCTTCCACCCAATTCATAGCTGAGTGAAGGTACAGCTTAATTGTCACAGAGATATGCTGAAAGAAAAAATGAAATAATGTAACTAAAAATGAATCAGCTTTGTTCCGGGGATGAGAGCAGCAACTTTTTAGCTACAAACTGAAATTATTACTCCAAATATATTTCCACTTTTAACCATAAAATAGGGAATAAGAAGAAATGAAGTGGATAAGTTTATTGGTTAATAATCCAATCCAGTCCAATAGGGCTGTACAATCATTTTTAGTACCAATTAATATACATCTCATACATACATTTTTGATTCATTGTTTTGTCAATAACATAGTGAAGCCTTAAAACTACTTAGTAAGACCAACATCAAAACCAAACACAAAGAGGAGAACACCAAGTAATTCTGTGAAACTGTGTGCAGCTATGTTTGGCATCGTGACTTCATAAAGGACTTATGTTAAGCATCAGCCAAACCTTAACCATAAAAGTGTCTAGGAGATCTTTTCATGGAGCTTATGAAGACTTACAGTGAGCAACAACTCTGCCTCGAGCCTTGATTGTGCTCCAGGGCGAACATGGCAAGAGGGCGCAAGCATGCTATATATGTTATACATACTACAATTGACACAGACAAAATCTTCAAACCCATACTAGAAAAGATGATGAAATTTGACTGAACAACATGATTATGTCAAAAAAAAAAAAACAGCCTGTGCAACCACTTAAGAATAGGACAATGGATGGGGAATACAGGGCAGTGCACGAAACGAGCGTCCATTTTACTTTGCTGCCAGTTGGACATGCCCAGTCGAAACACTTGTAATGTTGACAGTTGGTGCAGTCACAAAATAGCTTTACTGCTCTTAACTTTTACACATAGAGGATTACTCCCAATAACGTAGCAATGCTTGGGTGAGAGTCACAAAATCTCCAGAGTTTTATCACAATCAGAGTGCTTTCTCAGGAGCCAAACACTAGGTCTACATCATAGTTGCAAAGTTTATCCAAATTAATCCAAAATTAAAGTGATTCAACTCAAATCTTTAACAACAAGCTATGCAACACTGTCTATGGACAGAACTAGTGGACACCAGAGGTAATGAGTCCTGCTACCCTGGTTGGGTAGCTCCCCACATGTCCACTGACAAGTTATATTCATAAATCAGGTTCACCTGACGAACCACAACAATTCTCTCTTCTGGCAATGGATAGCCTGTATCCCTAGTAGGAAGACAATGTGTGAACATTTCAAAACACTTACATATACTCCTATACAGTAAGTATAAGGAACTTCATCATGAGTTCCTTCTATGTCTATTATTCAGAAAACCAACTATTCAAATTTATGATTTACTGATCCCAAAAAACAAATGTCAATAAAATAATAACAATTAGCCCCATCATGGTACTGCAGTGCTCTTTCCAGTAGATGACCCACCCTTTACTCTGCCGCTCTACTGCTAAGGGTGTACAGTGCTGCATCAACCCCCACTCAGCCCATCCCCCACTGTAACTACTGTACACTTACTATCTCAAGAGAGACCATGAGCACACAGAACAGGAGCTTCCCTAATCTCAAATCATTGTACATCCAAATAAACCTTGCTAAATCTTTTGCTACAGATTTTGAAAAATACTAGACAGATTGATCATTCATAAATGATTGTATCTTTAAAAAAAAAAAAAAAGGCATTAGGTTTTTAAAATATTACCAATGTTCAGACTGTGATGTTCAGAGAGTAATTTTGCAGGAGGAGGGTCACTAATACCCCTGAGCAATGCTCTATAAAGATGTAAGATGGGGCTGTGGGCTGCGGATGAGTGCAGAGATGACAAAATTGCACAAATTAGTCGAGCTACAGTACATGACTATTTTCATCCCAAGTCAGCCCATCATAGAGGCCAAGCTTAATGCCTAACCATCTAAAAAGCATTTACTACTATGCTGTCCACAAAAAAAGTAACTAACTGTACGTCAACAAGACAAGTTAAGATATTACATGGGCATGAGCAAAGAAGTTCTTGAAATGTTATTTGGCTACACATTGTGATCATTTCAAGCAATATACAGTAGTTGAATCAGGCTATACAGTGAGCAATGAGGTGGCAGCTTTGAGCAACATCTACAGATGGAGAAAAACATGGCTTGAATACTTAACAAGATATGATGCAAGCTGACAGTTAAATGGTGTAATGCCACACAAAACATAACTTTGAATAACAAATATGAGACCACCAGGATTTTAGGCAAATATGAAAAAGGGTGCATGCTCAAACACAGACAAACACCACTTAATTCCATATAAGACCATTAAAGCTGGTGGTCATGTTTTCAAAATGTCAACAAACAAATACAGAAAATGTAGGCCAAAGGCCCATCAGAGAGAACATGCTGGAACAGAAAATGGGCCATACTTAAGTTTAAATAATAAACAAGACAATCTGCCAATTTGTTTGAGCACATCCTTACACCCACTAACCCACATGTCGAATGCATGCATAAATAACTGGCATTCCTGGCATATTCAAATATCAGCTGGTGATGTTCTAGTCCAAAGTTTCCCAAATACAGACAAAACACACATTTTCAACCACACAGTTTTCATCTGGGGGCTGATGGACCATGAACACATGTATGGGCAAACATACAGACAATTGTTGCTGCTGTTCTATGGGACAATTGCCCTTGTCTCTGCCCTGCAGTTTAACTGCTCACATTAAGTACACAAAGACAAAATGTCCATTTCAGCATCAGCAGGGTGGTGGTGGCGTGCAACCCTCTCCACCAAAATGCCAAACAAAAGTATGCCCTTGTTGTCATGGACAGAATATGCCATTCTGCTGCAAGCAGACTGATGCTGTTGTCATGTACTCTGCAGCTTTACAATTATAGCCCTAACACAAAAGGACATTTGTCAATCATAAAAGGGGGAACTGGTCAACTGAGCAGTCCTGGGTCTGGAGCTAGTGACTAGTCAGAAAGCGATTATTCCCTCTCCATTTTCATTTCAGTGAGGAGCACACAGCCCACCTAGTATTTTAGCCTCTTCGCATGAATGTGTTTGTAATGGATCAGTCCACATATATCTTATATATAAAACTAATGTGATCACTAAGAATACTATGTACAATAGGTGGTGCCAACTTCAAAAAGTTCATTCAAATATATTGCCTATAACATCATAAATAATTCTGGACTTAAACATAGTACATCATTATGGACCAAAACTTTGGTTAGACTAGTCTATGAATGACAATCGCGAGACAGTTTTAGGTGATCAGTGCCAATTGTTTAACTGCACAAGCTCTTTCTTATTATAAAGTCAGAATCTAACCTGCAACAAATAAATCAAGAGTCAAACATGTAACACACCACAAAACTCTTAAAAGACACGACTGTCAGATTTAGTGTCACTGCTTCCCGAAACGTCACATATCTACTACTTTTTACTAGTACTTTTTTTAATTCATGTCAAGAAATGTGTGCACACAGTAAGCCTTGTATGTACATTACACATTTCAATAAGACATACACATATCAGCAACTTTAAGTGAGGTGGATTTAATGTGATATTTTGAGATCAGCAGCGTCGGACGTGGCTTTTTGGGTATTTCAAATTATTTTTTGCATCCATGCTGTGCTGTTTCCCTTAATGAGTCATTACAGAAAATAAAGGTGTTCATATTCCCCTATAAAACTGATAAAAGCGTATATGAATTATGTTTAATCCAGTAAAAAAAAAAAAACATTAATTAGCTAATTTAATTTAATTTAATTTCAACATTAGGGTCACCAAGCAACTCTGCTCCTCATTTGTGTAGTCAATCTGTGATGCTTGTTGTTGATAATGTTGAGTGTCCACAATGGCTGTTGCTATGTTACCGAGTCAAAAGGAGGAGGTTGGCAAGGCATGGATTTAAAAATGGCCTCTCCGCTTTCTGTCAAATGGTGTAAAACTACTATTGATATAAGCCATCTGTCAATATCTGTGGAACTGAATAATTAGATGGTGGATTGGAAACGTATCACAGAGAACTTTATATTGTATAAGTGTATTGGAAAATACATTGTCAACAACTGAAAGGTCTACTATCCTAGAAGCAATGCCAAATGGTTTTACTTTGCCTTAAGCAGAGTAACAGCAGTTAAAAACCAAATACTTTAAATTTACACATTCAACATGCAGACGGTTAGTGGTAAACAAGAAAGTGAAACCATTACTTTGTAGAATCAGGGGATTACGCCTAGAATAGATTACCTGTGAACAATGTTTGTTGTACCAAATTTTATGGCAATCCATCAAGTAGTTTTGAAAACATTTTACTAAAAGTCAACCTGCTGGGGGTGCTGGATGAAGATATTTCATGTCCAAAGATCGACCAACAATGCATGTATTATAAGAACTGAATACGGCGTTTTAGGCGAAGCCCTGTTCAATCCTATAAGAGTAGCTCAGTGGTGTATGAAGCTATCATTAAGCCAAAAATGACCCGGATAATAGGTGCTGCTCCCGTATTGTGCAGCCCTTGGAGCATTGGAGACCTTCCCCAGCCAAGCCAGCTACTTCCTGTTTAGCTACTTCTACACCGCTAACTTGAATAATGTAACAGCTTTTCTAGACTGTTCAAATGTTATTGGATCGATTGGATCACAGTAAAACGAGACCTTTCGCTCAAAGAAATGTATTGACTGATTTACAGAAATCTCTCTTGCCATGTCTAAGGAAAAGTCTTTTTGGGTCAAAGGGCATCACGTCAAAGCCCAGCGTGCTTCCTGGGGGCCTGGGACCAACCAAGAGACAGACCAAAAAGTCTTTCTGACCAAGCCCTTATTAAGGGTAATGTCCTGTTCTGCTAGCTCCTACTAAGGATATTGCTTTAGTTTACTGCAGCTTTAGTTTACTGCAGCATTATAGTTCAGCTTCAACTTCCACCCTCTAACATATACAAAAGAGAAAGCTTTAAACCAACAATGCCTTTTTAATTATTTGCGTAAAGGGGTCTGAAAACAGCTAACATTGTAGACGTTTATTAGTGTAACTTCACTAACTTAGTGTTCCCAGCAGTGGGGTCTCTGCCACTACCTCATTGCAGTAATGTGAGCCCGCAGGAGGTGATTTGAGAAAAGCAAGTAAAAAATCCACAACAGTTGTAGCCCTCCCCCATCCAGAATACAGTATCACCATCATACACGGGAACGCGCATTTACCAAACAGGGTCTTTTAGCCGACGCAACGCATAGAGACACTCCCTTTAAAACAAGCACGGTGCCCTTTAAACAAACTAACCTTACGCCAGAAACGTTAGCTAGATAACTAAAGTCTACAGTTCGGATATAAAAACCAATAAACAACAGCAAGTAAACCCAGGGAGTGGTGCAACATTGCCATAAACTGCTAAATGTTAAGTAACTGCACGGCTGGTTACCGTGAGACGGAAACAGTTGAGGACAAAAAAGTCGCTCGGAGATGAGTCCGGTAATAGATGGTTATTTACATCGGTAACGGTCAAACTGAGGCGAAATTCAAACAGTAAAATTGTACGCAGTGTAACTGGCATTCTCCTTACCTACACAGCGAATGAGTTTGTGTCGCCAAGAGTCAAGTTCCTGCCGAAAGCCGCGCCTGTCGATAGAGCATTGCTGCCTTTTACACTGACTCGCCATTTTCTATCGTTCTTGTCTAGCGGGCACGAGAACGGGAAGAGGAAGCGCTCTGCTATGTGAACGCGCGCGCCTCTGTGTCGAATAGGAAATCAGTCCAAAGAGAGACTTCAGTACAGAGTAACCCAAATAGTGTAATTAGCAAAGTAACAAAGTAAATATTTCCAAATAAATTCAAAATACAAATTCAGGGGGCGTTTGAGTTAACATCTCATACTAAGATGGTGAACACACTAGCGACAACTGCTCTTTACTCTAAAGTCTTATATTAAAGTTGTGTTTAATATGTTTGTAACCAAAATAAATTTGGAAACAAGGAGGGTTGTTGATGCCCACATTTATTTTTGGCCCAGGGCCCCTAGCAGGAATCAGATCTGGCTTTACCTGCATCAAAAAATGATGGCGCTATATTTCACTCAGCCTACTAACCCATGCCGAATTCCTAATTTGAGATATAGATGGTGCCTAATTGCATTTTCAGGAACAACAACAATGTATAGTAACTTTTCAGAGATCGGTATTAAACAGTAGAATAACTGTTCTCCTGGCGAGTATCCTATGTAAGACATTTTTACTTTAGTTAAATTTAATTGTGTTTGATAGGGATGCCTATGTAGTTAGTTACCCTGTAAGAAACATTAGCTGAATCCCTATATTCACCACAGATTGAATAATTGTGTTTTTATGGATTAGGCTAATATAAATGAAATAATTTGTTATAATTTGTATTATTATTGTTGCTAATAGGCTAGTAGTAGTAGGCCTACTACAATCTGTATTTATAGTTCACTCTGTAACCTACTTTCAATGCAGTATGGGCTATTACACTGTAAGCTACTGTACAGCCAATTCAACTACAGTGCTAAATGCTTCTAGAAACTTCAGCAAAATACCCAACAGCCTTTAATGAATATGTCTGCCACAGACTCTAAGCTGTAGCATACTAGGTCAATTAGAGAAGGTTTTCAATGAAAGCCGACAACATTTATGTAAGAAAGCTCGACAGTAAGGGCTGCAATGATGCTGTTGTAATGCTGCCTTGAAGTGCTTTCAGAATTATTGTAATCCTGAGATGTGCCGCGATAATCGTCAGAACGAACACGACAACAAATACAGGGCTTCTAAAGAGAGAATTGGTTCCTATACATTTGCTTCATTGAATTATTTATAGATCAAAGTGGAAGCAAGTAAAAGTATGCTATGTGACGTTTTAATTGTATTATAGGCCATAGGTGTGACATTTGGCAATTCCCATAACGTTAACAAGCTATAACCCCTCCTTTCAATATTGAGAATAAAACAACGGCTACTAAGATGCTTTTAGCCTACCGCAGATTTTCTTATTTTGCGAATAAGCTTGCGCATTTAAAACATATGTGAATGTCATTTAAAACACTTGAACTCGGATGTGGGAGCTTACAAATAACACGTGAATGCGGCATACGTTTCTCAGCCGGTGTTTTCATATTACGTCCCTCCGCTCTTGTATGGTGGTTTCCATGCTTCAGAGACGACAAACGTAGCGTACAGGTAAATGATAGCGTTATAGGTGTTGTCGATTTTTGTTAATACATGTGTTCCATTACAGTCGATTTGCAGAGGCTTCTATCCCACGATAGCTTATTTAGCAACATGTAAGGCGGCACTGATTAAAATAATTTAGGCAGCCCATTGAATATTTTCAATAACGTTAGAGTGTTTCAGTGCTGGTGTTAGTTGATGAATTATTTATTCAATGCCGACCTCATGGGTAAAATTACACCTGGTTGCCATGTAACACAGCCTCATTCGTTTTAAACAATGGTTTGAAATGGTCACAATGCATTAAGCTTATTTTATAGCTATTATAATAGTCCCGTTTTCAGTCTTTTACACAGAAGGTGTTTCGCTCCCATGTGTGCTTTTAAACTGGTCTTAAAAACCAGCATCATCACCACTACCAACATAACACTGGACATGATTCAGACTTCTCGGTTGACAGCAGGGGCTAGCATCTGTTGTAACTTGTCGTTATCCTCTGATCCGACTCACACATGGAACTATGGGAGCATGCACCCAAGCCAAGGGTTTTCTGACAACAATTTCCACCCTATTGAAAATTCTGAAGACAGATAAATATCCTCAAACTTATTTATTCCTGGTGTTTGCCTGTAAGTAAATACATAAGGAATACCAACTACACAAGGCTGTTTGGTACTGAGCCTAATACAGTTTAAAATGACAAAAGCAAAAGATCAACAACTGTAACCATATGTGCTAAAGAGATGGCTACTCCCTCTGCCTAATGGACGGAGGGGCTGTTTTTCCCATTCAGAAAAATATCCTTTTTGTTTGGTCAGCTAATGAAACGCCTCAGATGGAAGAGACTCACAGATGTGATGCCCTCTCACTCTGAAAATCTTTCAAAGCAGAATGTTTTTCTGTTAAATGTAAATAGCTGGTCACCAATATCATGTGTTCTTTAGCTCTGTCGCCAACACGTGTGTTTGTGTGTTGAAAACAGGGGTGACATGACTCTGACCAGAGGATCTTTCACATATGCCAGTGGGGAAGAGTACCACGGCGAGTGGAAAGAAGGCAAGACGGTCCTGCTTCTCTGTTTTAAATAAAGTTTGTGTGCAAGCTTCACCAACTTAATTACAGAGATGACACAATTTTTCACTTTCACCAACTGTACTGAGCATCTAGTCCTCATTATGTCTCTCTCTCTCTCTCTCATGCAGACATGCAAGTAAATTGTGACCATATTTAATAAAGATATTATTACTGAGGAGAATGACATACAAATGACATAAAAGAGTATTGTTGAATAGCCTTGTGGGACATCTTTTGACATAAGCTAAGGTAACAGTAGCACACTGTGCCTTAGCATGTCAATATATTAGTAAATATATTAACATTTCTGTTCAGGAATCTGCATGGATGTGTGCATAGTATACTAAAAGAAGCTAGCAGAAACAAATACATATACCAGTCAATATATTAGATTTTGTGTTCATGTATTTCCCTGGAAGTGGGCATAGTATACTGAAATGTTAAATATTTCTGTCAAATTTTCACCTGTGGCAACGATTATGATTACGCTACTCTCTCTTTCTCTTTCTCTTTCTCTCTCTCTCTCTCTCTCTCTCTCTCTCTCTCTCTCTCTCTCACTCGCACACGTACAGTGATGTTAGTGGCATGCAAGCACAAGCTGTTTAATCAAATCCCAATTAGCTAGAATTTGCAACCCATGACGAACAGAGCCAGATTTAACAGCTCTGGTTTTGTCAAATCTTCTGGATTAAACTTTGGACCTGTTTGGGAAATCTTAGAGAGTCCTATGTCAGCTGCTGCTGAAAAACAAAACAAAATCAACTGCAATACAAGGAAGAACATCCAGTTTTTTTTTTTATTCTTTCTTGACATAGGATTGGTGATGATTGCCAGCTGCTTTAAAGTAAACTCAAACACTGTCCGCACCATTTAACTGATGTATTCCTTCACCCTTCAAAGACAACTTGGCCTACTTTTCCAGTTTGGCAAATGTGGTTGTAAACCAATTATAGCAGTTGTCCAGAAACGTGTAGGTGTGTGCCCTCTGACATAATTATAAGCTTCCGTAGTGGATCATAGACTACCAGGAAGGGAATGCATGTACATTCCTAGACTGTTTTCAGAGACTGGATTCTAAAGTGGAAATCCCTGCTAAAAAATCTGTTGGATTAGAGTGCTGTAATTCCCACCACACAGGAGGCAGATGGGACTCCTAATTCAGTAGTAAACCTTTAGCTAACAGAGGGGGGAGGATACCTAAATCCCAGCATGTACTGACTTGTGACATATGTAGTGGCTCTCCAATACCAAGTGAATATAAAACCCTGAGCTGCATTGCAAGTTCAAATGTCATGGATGTCAGTTGGTCATCTCATACAGTATGTTTATGCACTATTACGAAAGGGTTATCCATAAGAGGCTAAGGGGTTAGATGGGTGTCATGTATAGTGCTACATGAATGTAGATAAAATGTGAATCAACAAATGGTATCAAGGTTGCTTGCCTTGACAGGATTTCTTGTGCTTCCATCATCTGTTTGAAGTTTGAGCCATTACTTTGATGTGCAACTTTCCAGGTCAGAGGCATGGTGTTGGCCAGCTCAAGTTTCCGGATGGAACTTGCTACTCTGGCCAGTTTGAGAATGGACTCTTCCATGGCTCCGGTTTACTGCTCTTTACGGATGGATCCAGGTGTGTGAGCCAAAAAGAAAGAAAGTTTTATCCTCAATCCAAAGTTTCAAATGAAAACCTTCTATCTTTTCACCATATCAGGTACGAAGGAGAATTTGCACATGGAAAGTTTCAAGGCGTGGGAGTCTTCAGTCGATACGATGGCATGAAGTTTGAAGGAGAATTCAACGATGGGCGTGTTGAGGGATATGGTAAAACTGTTGTTACACCACTGGAACCGTTTGTCCATCAGGATGTCAGTATTATCTCTCTGTGGTTGTTTTTAATGTCCTGTGTCTGTGCCTTCAGGGCTATTGACCTTCCCAGATGGAGCTCACGGTGTCCCACGAAACGAGGGTTTGTTTCAAAGCCACAGGCTCCAGAAGAGAGAGAAGTGTCCAGGAGTGGTGCAGCGTGCGCAGGCTTCAGCCTCCAACGCTCGCAGTCTGGCACTTTAACTGTCTTGGGCCCTGGAGGAGACACGGTCAGGGTTCTAGCACCTTCCAGGAGGGCCTCAGGGAAGTGTTCTCGTATACTCCTCTCCAGCTCTTCTCACTGTATTTTTTCTCTTTTTCCACCATTACTCTCTTTATTTAATTTTTCTGCATCTTCCTTGCTTAGCCTTCACAGTGGCTTGGAATGCACATGCAATTTGGCCAAACAATGGCCTTCAATATCACTGACTTGAAATGCACAACACAAGGAAGCACACCTTTAACTTCACAGGTCTTGTAAACATCAAATGCTGCTGGTTTTCCCTTGGTCTAATTCTTGTACCTATAAACAGTGTCTTAGTGTTTTTTTTACTTTTTTTTTTTTAGAAAGGTTAGCTTTCATATATCAAACAACAGAATATGGGAGACCTCTTCTTACCATGTTATTGCACATCTGGTACTTAAAGCGCTTTTTCTTCTCTTGCATTAGGAGTAGGTGTGAAATTAGTCCCTATGTTGAAGACTTAGCCACTAATTAGATCAGTTCACCTTAAAATAAATGCTGTAATTCATTACAACAGAGTGGTACTTAAAGGTACCCTTTGGAGTTTTTGACTTCTGGTGCTGCAAGCTCGGAAACGCGGATCTAGTTTAAAAAAAAAAAAGTACATGTTTTATGAGGAAGGAAACATTCGACATATTAGTCAGCTCTTAAAGATAAACAATGCAATGTTGTTTATTTACAAAAACACTCTACAGGGACCTTTCAAATTTTTGTCTCAGTTAACAGTGCTGCTGAAAAGTTTACCTCTGCATGCAATTTGTCACTAGTATTTCTCATCTGAGAAGATCTGTATTCATGTCACGTTTGCCTTAATGACATTTTGGTAAAAGAGTGTAGTTTCAGGGTGTCCCTCTGAAAATGAGATGACACAGTCCCCTCCCCATCCCTCCCCCTATGCGTCATATGTATGTTATAATGTGTCTGTCTATCATCTTAATACATTTGAGGGCTATTTGAAAATCGCCTTCACTCTAAGGGACACGTAACTAAGCTGGTGCTGAGTCTTAGCTCTCATCACTCTCAAGTCCAGCAGCTCTGCTCCCTCTAATAAACCTCCCTCTCTCAGTGGAAATCATGGTAGAGGAGATTTATCTCCGCTGGATAATTCACTTATGTTTCCCCCGGAACAACCTGAAAGACTTAAATGAGTCACCAGTGTGGACATCCTTAAAGTTGTTAAACAATCCTAATTAGATACATTTGATTAGGGACATAGATATTAATTGAGGAAGCTAAATGAATGATTTATTAGACAAGATGTACATTTAACAACATGTATTTATGTGTGCTTTTCTGTGAGATGTATACATATTGTTGTCATTGCTTGTGTTTGTTCTGACCTTTACAAAAGATGGTGTTACTGAGGTATGTAAAACGATAGTTAGGTATTTTGAGGAATTTATTAACCATTATAGATCAAAGCTAGTCTGTGATTACAAATGAATTCAGTGCACTTGAACAGTCAATAGGCCTTACAGAGCATTTGTAGACGTGGCTTGTCTAGGTTGGCTAATGTAGAAATGCAACCAAAGACAATCAAATGATATTACAGGTAAGAAAGCCCGGAACATTCAACAGAAGTTGCATGTGTCATTTCTTACAGCTGGACAATAAAGACAGATCAATAACGACAAATCCACCTGGGGCTTTAGTGTGCAAGAAAAACAAAAGCACTGAAGATTAAACAGGGATTCTCTAGTCTGGATTATTGCAGTTACTGACTGAATTTTATATTCCATAAGGGAGAACAAAAATCAATACTCAATGAACATTAACGTATACCGCTGCTTCCTTTAAATATCTCCTTGAAGGTAACATTAGAACAGCAGACCATTACATGCATCAGTACCACTAAGACACTTTAATGTTGGCTGGATGTACAAAGTGTAATAACTTGTATTTCAGATCATGTAATTGTATTTTTCCTTTCTGCTATTTTGGAGACAACGCATGCTCAAACCTTCTTCGCCTGCACATGTTTGCCTGAGTGGATTTGAATTCACACAAATTCCACATCTATTTCCAACTGGAAACAAATGGTGCTTTAAAAGAAAATGTGCCTGTCCAGACTTTCACCTGCCCTGGAAAATATCATTGCCGTTGTTACCTTTTTTTTTTGTAACAATATAATGCTCTTAGATAAAGTGCTCTTAGATAAGACTACTGCACAGTATCCCCTCATTATCCTGAAATAGGTCTGAGTATGTTTTGCTTAGATGGGGATCTGTTTAATAAAGCCTTGTGTTGAGAAAAAACTTGCTTTTCATTGCGCTTGGACACAGTATCATGAAGTATTTCTGACGTTGTAACACAATGGCTTTAGATGTGCCACATTTGCAAGAGTAGGGAATACATTTAACCATTTCATAGATAAACAGGTTCCTCTGGTTTTTGGTTTGCCACATAGCACTAAGCTTAGCACTAAGCAGAAGCCTCCAGTTTTCCCATCCCCCTTCTCACTCTACACCACTCCAGCCCTCAGCAACAGCACAGCAGCATACTGCTTGTAGCTCACATGGAATTGAAAACAACAGAACTAAAGCTGTAACACATATATGAGGGCAAGAGATTTAATCTTTCTGATCCATGAACCATATAACATTGACGATATGCCGTAATATTTCTGTTTGGGACAGTTTGACAACACAACTGGCAACACTGTCTGTCACATAGTTTGTATAACCTTATGCTGTACATGGTACTTGTCTCCACTAAGGTCCATGACAGTTACACAGCCGTGCTTCTAACAGGAAATACTGTGCATGGCTGATAATGTATCTGATATGTCGTCTACAATAAACACATTGGTTTTTAATAGAAGTCATTAACTGCATGCTTTTCAAAACCGCATTTACATTATGAATAATGCCATAGCAGCAAAATATTTGTTGAACAAAATGTGCTTAAGAATTGAATGGCTGTCTGTGAAATGACTAACTGTACATAAACAACTACATTGCAAGCAGTGGAGCAAGCTGTTGCTATTCCGTTTTGAGTGACCAACTTCCCCCAGGAACATATGAGCCACTGATGATAGAAGGAAAAAATGTCCTCTGAGCTCCCCTTGAATCCCTGACTTTAGCAGGGGCATACCGGCCATTTCTGCTATCATCAGCTGACAGCTCAAACGCAGTGCTACTGTTTGCTCTGGCCTTGTACGTCACCCCAATAAAACAAGGACCTCTTGATGTAATGTATATTGAAATGTAGCTTCTGCACAGCACTATCTTTTAATAATATTAAACTTCCAAATGCATCGCAAATCAGATATGAAACATCCATGAGTGATCCTCAGAACATAAAGCTAGTTAGAAGTCAATATCAAAAACGCCAAAGCTTGGAAAAAAAGGATTTGAGAAATTCAACTTTGTCTTCTCATTTGTATCAGATAATTTTGATTCCGTCAAATCCAAGCTGACATGTAGCATCAAGAGTTCAGTGTGATCTCAGAGGATTAACCACCATGCCCTAGAAAGGGTTTTGTTAGTGAACACATATAATGCATAAACTCAAGTATGATGTGCACAGACCTACAGTGATAGTTATAGAAACAGATGTTATTAAGAATATACTGTATGAGTAGATGTACAGCTTCAGAACTATTTACTCCTCTCTTGAGGTGTTTTCGGGTCCCACCTCCCTCTGGAGGGTCTCCATGATGTCAAACTGCCATTGTTTTAACTGCTGCACTGCGGTCACCCCCTCCTGTAACATGGTTCATAGTGTCAGTTTGTTAGTGAGGAGTCATATTGTATACACTATGTTGAGAAAGAGCCACATCATGTAATATGCAATCAATAAGTAATCTTTAAAAGAAATAGTTTGGCATTTGGGGAAATAAGGTTTATTTGCTTTCTTGTTGAGGGTTGGATGAGAAAATCCAATCCAATACCACTCTCATGTTTTTTTTGTTTTTGTTCTTTAAACCTGTCCTGCCTTGCAGTCTGTTATACAGCATGAGGAGCTGAATACCTTGTTGTGCCAAACAGATTTTTTTCTTTAAAAAGAGAGTTTTAATATACTCCTTTGTCTGTTTTATTACTGGCGACTGTGAGGCTACATGCCGCATCTTATCTTTTTCTTGGGTTAGTTTAGCATAAAGACTGAAAACACAGGGTTCAAAGGTAACACAATCTATCTACCAGCACCTCAAAAGCTCACTAATAACAGTTTATATCTTCTTTATTTAATCTGCCAATGAACTCAAGTTTCAAAATGGACCAGATGCCACCAACTAAATAGTCCGGCACACATCCCCTCATATAGCATCAAATAGACTTTTTATATTTTGGTTTTTATTTGGATTAGAAAATGACATACAACATGTTAATTACTGAGCTTCATCTGTTTACACCTGTGTCCAGTCCTTGTGCTAAGCACGAGCTAATGTACTGATATGAGCATGATATTGAAAAACTCTCTGGGAAAAAGAAAGGTACTTTATGTAAGCGTATTCCCCAATATGTCAAACCATTTACTTTGAAATCATATTTGAGTAACCCACACATGCACAACAGGTAAAAAAACTCACATGATTTAGTATTTTTGTGTCAGCCCCTGCAACTATGAGAAGCTTCACTATCTTGTATCTGTTGAGACGCACAGCATCATGCAGGGCTGTGTCCCCTTCCTTGGAGTACCAGCCCGAGAGAGAGAAACATTTTTTAATAACGACAGAAAGTATTATAGAGATGATGAAACACACAATTGAGCTGCTGCCTACCCTGTCCCTGGAGTTGATTTTGGCACCACAGGAGAGAAGGTACTCCACAATGGCAGTGTGGCCTGTTCTTGTGGCCACATGCAGAGGAAGGCTGTACAACTGCAATGTGGACAATTACATACACTGTGACTGGGAGAAACACATACAAGACTAACTGTATTGCAGTATAACATCTACAGTGAGCATGCAAATACACAAGTATAAGTCCCGGTATGAATACAGACACAAATAAAATGCTCATTCACCTTATCTCTAACATCCAGGTCAGCCCCATGGCTCTTAAGGGCTTTGACAACATTCAGGCTTCCCCCTCTGCAGGCCCAGTGAATGGCCCTGGAGCCCAGCTGAAACAGTAGGATGGCCACATTCTATTAATAGTGCTCACTTCAGGCCACTAGAGGCTGGAGCTTTAGTGAGTGAAGATAATCTCAACCAATCTCATCATCATCTTTACAAACAAGCCATGAGCCTGCACATCTTACTTGGTCTTCAAAGTTGATATCGGCTCCTTTTTCTAAAAGCATTTGGACAACGGCAGTGTGTCCTTCTAGAGAGGCACGGTGTAACGCTGTCCTCTTCAACTGGAATGTTGAAATATTTTATAAGTAGAAATGAATTGTAGTGTGTTTTAAATGTATCTGGTTTACTTCCACAGCAGGGAGAGCATACCTCGTCATGGACATTAGGGTTCCCACCATCAGCCAGATACTTGTCAATTACAGTCAGTTTGCCTTGACTGGCTGCATTCATGAATTCTGCAGTATCAATAGACCCTATCTGTAACACACACACACACACACACACACACATACACATACACATGCACACACACAAAGAAACACAGGGACAGGATAGAGACACATATTCCATTTTTATATCTCTGTTTTGCACATGAGGAAGGTTTCTGAAAGTTATAGCTCACCATTGAAATTTCCAGAGAAACCCTGGGTGAGGATGTTTTTTTTAGCTTCATTTTCCTTTTGCAGATCTCTGTGATATTCTCTCTACCACTCAAGTCTTGTATTTGAATGGCAAAGCGTATAAACTAATAATAACACTAATACAAATAATAGTAATGCCTTTTATTTACATAGCGCTTTTTTAAAAACACTACAGAGTTTTAATGTTTTAAATATTTTTTGAAACTGTGGGAAAAAAATGTATCTAACTGCAAGCAATTTAACATAGTGGTCCTTGATTGTGTTTTTGTGTTTTTCAGTGTATCCGCAGATGGATGTTGAAGTAGGCTGACAGACATTTCATCCTCATGTTCTGAGCTTAACTTTAATGCTAGCATGTTTGTTAGGGGGTTTTATTATTACTATTTTATTTTATTAGCTCATTAATTCACATCTTCACATAAAATAGATAATTCACAAATTAGGTATTTTCAAATTGTGATATTGTGTTATCAGTAACTTTATATCAAGTGTTATATACAATCTGCTGTACTAGGGAAATAAATCTCCCTACTGGTGAGTGCCTAAAGATTATCATTCTAGGAGCCATACATAATCTAAAATACTGTGATATTAATGTAAAATCTTTACAAATGGCACTTTGTAAACAGTAGTATTTCTTTTACCTACCTGATCTTTCTTTTCAATTGCTGTTTTATGGTCCATCACAATGGCTGGCCACTGCACCACTGCTTCCATCTCTGTTTGATACAAAGATACAAAAAAGATAAAATGGTAAATTATTTTGAACAGGTGAAGCTCTTTTTTTTTAAACTTGAACAAATAATCTTGAGTAAAATCTGACAGACCGTGTGTCACTTTATACAGAAGTGCTGCAAGCCCAGTGGCTTCCTAGCTGGAATGCCGGGTTCATGTTGGGACATTGTGTTACGCCATCAAACAGGTGTGTGTGCACTTTTGTGTGCTTGCCAGCATTACAATCTCCCTCTCTCTCTCTCTCTCTCTCACTCTCTCTCTGTTTCTGTCACACACACACACGCAAAGTTGCTCACTCACTCACACTTGTATACAAGTACATGCAACCCTTCAGGCATGTCAGGCTCGGGATAAAGAAGAGGGTACATTTTCACAAGCTACTGGTTTTACTCACTCCTGTTGCTGCAACAGTGCGTATCTCTCTTCGGAGGAGAGCACTCATAAACACACCGTTTTGGGGGATTATTTTATTTAGAAAGGTTCCATTATTGCCAAGTGATAGCTTGTAAATACTAGTTTGACAGCACACCAACAGTTAATCACTGTCCAGCCACAACATTAGTATTTTTTCCAATTATTTTATAGGTATATGAGACTGAACACACATAGAGTAGATAAAACGTGTATTGTGTTAGAGTATCAAATCATTAAGGTGTCTGTATCATGTTTCTCTCACACTCAATGTGTTTTATGGATACTTCCCCTTTTCTTGCTTACATTTCACACACACACGCTCATTCACAACCTGCCAATGTGTGACTGTGTGACATGTTAATGGTTAATCTGTGTTTTTGAGGGAAGTGGCAGAGTTCAGTGGATTAGGCAGCAGCTGCCATTTTAGCTGCACAGGACACTGTTCTTCCCTCAAGCATGGAGCACAGACGACCAGACAGCTAACCATCATCATCCTCAAGTTAACCGTTTGCCTGTGAGTTAAATTGTTCATATTACTCAACTGATGTGCCTCTTGATGATTTAGTCTGTAGACACAATTTAAATAGACAGTGTTAAAAAAAGGTAATATGGTACTCTAAGCTCTATCAATACTGTCATCTTGTTATTAGTTGAGTTTGTCTTTAACACAGAGAGAAGCAATGTTAGTTCATGGCATTTTTGTTTTAAAATGATTGAGTTTATAATCACTACTGTTGTTTTAAAAATGTGTTTCAAGTAGAAGCACAGGTGCCATGGTGACGCTGAATCACTTGAGTGTCGAGGACCCAGACGATGGTTCTCCACTGCTGCCTGAGGCTGCGGAGGTTGCAACACCAACGCCTGTCTTTCACAGGCAGCGAGTGATCACAAATACTGAGTCAAGGGAATTTTTCCTCACCAGGTACGTTTCTGCAGGTACTGTTTTTATTTGTTGGACCTGTTATTTAATGGTATTTTCTTTTTTCTCTGCTAATTAGGAGTGAGAACCTTGCCTTCAGTCTGGTGCTGCTGATTGGATGCTACTCGGCTATTTTGATTCCTGCATATCTCCCCTTGGATAAAGTGGCAAATCTCAGTGATGACAACCAACTTCCCAAAGATCTGGTATGCATATACAACTCAGTGATCATTTTGGATCATTTGATTTACTCTTACCAATCCTCTCTCTATGTTTGCCCCTTTCCCCAGGTCTTACTAAATCGGTCAGCCTCCCTGCTGTCAGACCCCTGTCAGCCTCGGTGGTGTCTGGACCACCTCAAGCCCCTTTCTTGTTCTGCAGGCCTCCTAGACATACCTGTGTTTGTGCAGAAGGACAGGCCTGTGTCCTGGGATTTGTCCCCGCCTCTGGGGCTCCAGGGCAGCGAAGGTCATCTGGCCCAGGTTCTTGCATCTCTGCCTCAGCCTGGCATGCCTCCATCACTAAGGAGTGAAGGCAGCTGCAGACGATGTGTGGTGATGGGCAATGGAGGGGTTCTTCATGGCAGCCATCTCGGATCAGATATAGATCAGTATGACATCATTATCAGGTATGCGCACCATTGTCAGACTGACACAAGTGGAAGGATATCTTTCTAGTGTGATAGACTGTAGTGGCTATTTTTAACCCGTGCTGATGGACTTATTCCACACAGGCTACAATTTGTATGAGGTTAAGGAAAAAGGCTTGAAGAAAAAAAGCAATGTATCAGTAAAACATAATCAATTTCATTCATACGTTCTCATCTATGTTACCAGGCTAAATAATGCTCCAGTGCCTGGCTTTGAAAAAGATGCTGGTTCCCGCACAACCATCCGCCTGATTTATCCAGAGGCAGCACCTCACTCCGCAAACGAGTATAAAAAGACCACCATGGTTGCTTTGGTGGTCTTTAAGAGCCTGGACCTGGACTGGCTCACTTCTGTCATCACCAAACAGCCTCTGGTAAGGTTCAGCAGAGGAACAATTGCACACAGAAATGGTGTATTACATAAGCCACGATTGGTGCAGCAAGTCATGCAGCAATAACAATATCACACCATCATGCCTCACATGCTAGCCATATCCTGTGTGTTTTTTTTAAACAGAGCTTCTGGTCCAAAATGTGGTTCTGGAGGGAGGTGGTAGATGATATTCCCCTGACAGCAGAGAGCTTCAGGATCCTCCATCCAGAGATTATTCATAAAACAGGACAAGTTCTACAGAAATATGCTCTGAAACAGGGAAACGTGAGTTCTAACATGCTTTGCTCATGCTTTGATGTATTCTTTCATACAAGACTGCATGCGAACAGGAATCCAAGAACAATCACACAACTGGGTGGTCTAACCTGTCCTGGATAACATATGGATATGCCTGGCTCAGACGTGTTTTGACTTTGCTGTAAGCCTAGGACTAAAGAGAGCAAAAAATGAGCAAACACAACCTTCAGTTAAAGAGGCCAACCGGCCCATTCTATTACCCACTGCCCTTTATAATGGGTACTTCCCATAAAGCAAAATAATAATGGGCAGTTGGTTCTCATACTGGTTGAAAAAATAGACCAAAAAACATTTTCTCCCCTCAAGTAGATGGTGCCAACACTAGGTGCAAGTGCGGTGGTGATGGCTTTGCAGCTGTGTGACCATGTGAGCCTGGCAGGGTTTGGGTACGACATGCAGCACCCAGGTGCCAGACTTCACTACTATGAGACCATACGCATGGAGGCAATGAAGGCACAAGTAAATTTAGATTACCACACTGATACAGATTTTTAAGGCTCACAAACCTCATTTTTTGATTTAATATGTATGGCATTTTTATTATCATCATCCAGGTGGTGCATGATGTAAGTGCTGAGAAACTCTTTCTGAGGGACCTGGTGGCTTCAGGAGCTGTGTCTGACCTCACAGGAGCTCTGAGTCAGCAGTGCAGAGACTGAAAATGTACTGAATTCTACATGCAATCCTATCTTCTGTCTGCCAGTGTGGAGTCCTCCATCACCGTGCCCTGCTGGAAGAACCCTACACAGCCAAGACTGACTTTTAAAAACGCTCACAATCCCCAGGGTTGACCGACGAGTGAGAAAATTAAAAGGTTAGACAATCTCATGATCGGTGAGACTAACCTTAGCATAATTTGTTTACATTCAATTAACTTTCTACATCACCAGTTATTAAATATCATATGAATGAATAATTGTGCCATCATACATGGGAACACACTCAGCTAATGACTAAAATTATGTAAAATTAATGTAATGGTCAATGGTTCAAATTGTGTCATTTCAATTCTGCTTACAATGACTCAATAAACAAGTGAAAGTGAGACATATTTATTGTCTCCAAAATATAATCTATGTTAAAAGGGAGACATACAGTAATTGCATGTTTCATTCATACAAGTTATGACACTAGCAGTAGTAAAGGCAACAATGGGCAGTATCTGCATTTATAAAAATTGATCAGCTAAAAATATTACAATGTGAAAACAATACAGTATTACTAATAAATAGGAAACAGATCATAAATGAATATTCAAAAATACATGAGTGATATTGCCAATATGCTTCATACAAGAGACATAAGTGCATTAGTTCACAATGGTTTTCCATTGTGCCAATCAAACATAATACACAATGAAAATTATGGAAACATGAAACGCAGGCACTGGTCACAGTCTACATCTAAATATATATAGTTTTTTTTCAGTTCTTGGCAATAGAACAAACAAGTACCTTGGCTACTGTGACTCAGTTCAAGTGTGTGGGTGTGTTTATAGCAGTGGGTTGCGCGACGGCTCCCACAGTTTGCTTGCCAGCTGTCTGCAGTGCTGGAGGATGATCTCAGTGGGGATGACCCCCAGGTGAACTGTCAGCAGCTCGTAACACTTCACCACTTCACCCTGGTGATTCTTGCTATAGTACCGCAGCAGCTTCCTGCAGGAGACATTAGTCTTTTATTCAGCAGCACTCCCTTTTGGAATAATCACATCTCTTTCTGTCATGTGCCGTTGTTTACCTGTAGTAGTCCCCGGCAAGCATCCCAATGGGAGCAGAGTCATCAGGTAGGATGGGTATGTCCCCTGCCTCTAACTTGTACCCCTAATTGATCGGATATACAATTTATATGATGCTGTTTAATTTTACTTTTACAGTAATCCAGGGTGCTAAATTAATTTTCATGTTAATACTGGATATTAAAATATGACTTGCCAACTTACGGTTTCATTTTCAAACCAGAGGAAGTAGCAGAAGTAGAAGTCTCCGTCGCGCAATGTGACCGTGGAGTAACCCTTCTGCAGATAGCGCCGTGTTGTGCTGACCAGGCCCCAAACCTACAGGATGGATGAGTAAAGACAAAAAATGATTTAATTCAAAGATGAGCATAACTATATATTTAGTGAGCACCCTAAAGTATACTTCAAAACTTTGGAAATCTGCTTATTTGCAGAGAGTTCTTGGTTATCTGTACAGTAACTATGTAGCTGGAGACAGTTAGCTTAGCACAAACACTGAAAAGCTCACTAATATCTTGTATGTAGTTTGTTTATTCTGTACAAAACCAAAGTGTAAAAACATCAATTTACAGAGGTTATTTGGAGGAGAATTTCTTGGCCTTGAGCAGTAACTTCCTCCAGAGTCTCCACAGGTTACCTGCAACAGTTTTTCCCCATTTCTATGCTGTATGCTAAGCTAAGCTATTTGACTGTAGGCTACTGCTACATATTGAGAGTGATAATGATCTTCTTATAAACTCTTGGAAAGAAAAGGAATAAGCCCATTTTGCAAAACGCAAACTATTCCTTTAAGCAAATAAATTATACAACACATTTAGTCTTGTATTTGGTTATATTCTTTAACTTGTTTGTGATATATTTTAAGAATTCTACAGATGAAAGTGGCATTATGTTGTAACCTAACCAATCACATCTGGTATATTCAATTATTTAAAGCTGCAAGTTGCTACAAAGCTAATTAGGCTAATTAGACTATCAGCTCCACACAACTCTCTCTGTATTTCTCAATATGGCCATGTTCAGAAAATTGTGGCTTCCTGCGCAGAAGCTTGAGTAAAGATAATTACATCTTCTGAAGAGTCCATCATGTTTTTTGTAATCCTCCGTGTCCTCCTTGGTTACAAATAACTGTGGGAAGGGGACGTGGGGGGGGCACGGTCACATAATACTTGTGTCATGTGGACGCGCCCAAAGTTTTGTTGTCATTACTTACAGCACTTACAGAAACTACACACTATAGTTTATAGATTTAAATGACTTGATAAGATAACAGTTTCTGGTGTGCTTACTTATCTATCAATCAACAATTTAGTGCCACACTAATTAGTTTTAAGACATGCGCTTATAGTATGCTTGACCTTGCTTTTGATGAACTGAGCCAATGGTCCCTTCCCCAGCTCAGACGTGTTGCGTTCAGTGATGTTAAGCGACGGCGCAATCATTTGGCCGGTAGATCGATCCACGCAGATAAAATGGATGAGGCCAGGGAAATCCTCCAGGTAAGTGAGATTAACTGGGTCAAGATCAATACACTTACAATAACGAGTGTGAGTAATGAGTTATATTTCAAAAGAGTTTTCTATGTGTGTGCATGTTGTTAAAATATGTAGGCACTTCCAGAAACATTATTCACACACACAGCATGGCATCACTGGGAGTAGAATTATTTTGCTGACAGGATATGACACCATGGTTATATTCCTCTTGCTTTTCACCAAAAGAAAGTCCTTCCAGTCCATCAGTTTCTCTCTGGGAGAGACAGAGAGGGTAAAACAGAAAGACAATGACAAATAATTAAAAGGAGAAAAAGAAGATAAACATGAACAATGTAGGATGCGGTTATGTGTGTTCTAAAAACTTCAATTAACAACGGATTCAGATTTGAAGATAGAACAGTAATAATAGTGGAAAGAGAGGTTTGGCTGACTGATACATACTGCACCATGGTCTGGGCTCGTTCCTGCAGACTGGTAGAGAGACGTTGAGGAATGTCAGCTTTTCCAGATTCAATGAGAAAGAATTGTCGGTATATTCCACACAGCTGGGTCTTCATATTCTTACACCATGGGATAAGACTACAAAAACAACAACAAAAAACATCAATGTAATCATTTAAAGAATCGTCCATCAGATTTGCTATGACACATTTTGGCCAGCAGAGGGCGGTAGCAGCTTACTCTCTGTTGAACCCAGGCCCTCCTCTGGAAAAGGCTCGGTTCTTGAACTCTGTCCAGACGTTTTGTAACTGTGCAGACTGGATAGCAAATTAGAGAACAAAAGCAGATTGCATTTGTCCAGGTGCCAAAACTAAGAAAAATATGCAAGGAACTGACCATTTTAGCAAAGGTAACTTCTTCCTTTTCTGTGTTTTTACTGGATCTTCAGTTGATTCATTCAAATTTAGATGGTGGTAACAAAACAAATCTTCCAACAAAAGATTATTTTGTTTTATAATTTAGGAAGGTACTCAGTATGTGCTTTTTTGTGCTAGAATTATACATTATATTATAACTATAAAAATTGTTTAATTGTTGTTTGTGACAGTGTAATAGCAAAGGTTGACAGTTCAGTTTTATTACAATCTGGAATAGAGTCTTTAAAACTAGAATTTAAAGTAAATTATTCCTAGTTCGTATGTGTTACAAAGGACTTCCACTTGAAATTATTTTAGGATTTTATTTTACATCTTAATTTAAAAGCGGACAATTGTTGGATATACAAAATGTTGGTATTCAACACACTTAAAAACATTTACCTGTATCTCACTTGGCCCCAGGGCTTTAATGAATTTATCCAGTTTGCTTCGTACGTCATGTATAGTCGGCTGGGCTCTAGTAGCAGCAGAACCTTCTTGGCCTTCACTTAAACGCTTTTCCAGCTTGGCAAAGGCTTCCAAAAACATATACACTGACATGGCCACTAGACTGGTAGGAATCTGACAGATACAAAAATAGAGGCTTAAGTGGCTGAACATTGGAAAAAAGATGTTCTAGATACTGTACACTGCATAAAACTGTAGTTAGCAATAATAAGTCCAGATAAGTGTGTCACCAGTGTGCCCCGTACTGGTCACAAAACCGCAACAGGTACATACTGACTGTGTTGGTGTCCACAAACCTTAGTTAGCATTACAAGGCTAATGCCCGGCCACAGTGGCAGACAGTACATGGAGTGAGGCATCATGGGATACAGCCCATCTTTGAGTGAGACCTCTAAGAAGACTCTGCGAGGAGTTGAAGGGGAAGGCGGGGGAACTTCCAGAGCCTGCAAACTGTCCTCTGCCATCTGAAGACATTATTATAGTACAGAGTTTTGAGGTCTCAATCAAACCAAACAAATTTATTTTGCATTCAATATTAGAAATCAGAATTAGGAACACACACTGAGATATGCTCTGACCTGGACATCTGGGTCCACAAACTCAAACACAGGAGTACTTCCTCTCACTGGCCTGTCTGCTGATGACACACAAATGAAGACAACATTCTGTTGTTTTTATAATGTAATTAGAATAACAACTGACTAAATATGAATATACAGACTCTACTACACAATCCACCTGAACTGCTTGAGTCCCTGTCTGTAGGGGAGGGCTCTGGCGTGTAAAAACTGTCAGGACCAGAACCGGATGTACTCTCAACATCCTTCAGACAAACATGCAACATGCACAAAAACAGACAATAAGCAATCAGAAACAAGATGAGCAACATCTTGTATTGGTGCTGTGGGAGCGACTTAGCATCTTATACCTCAGGATATGTATCATCCAGGTCTATGTTGCTAGGATACATATTCTGTGCCATGATGATGAGAGTCAGGAGGTCTGAGGTGGAGAGCGAGCTTGCATTGCGGCTAGAAGGAGCAGAGAGACAACATACTGTATAGTGAAATTTTCAATTAATCAAAATGAAGCCTCTTCACTGACTTAGAAGCTATAAATAACAAATAGTGCAAGTAGATGTGAAAGGTGTATGGACACATCTGTACCTGGAGTAGAAGGCAAGCAGTTTGGTGTGAACCAGGATGAAGGCGTGCAGCACCTCCTCTCCTGCTCTCTCTACACTGCCATTGAGCTGGTGAACTAAACGGCGCTCCAGAAACTCGATGCACTGCTCACACAGCGTGGGGTGGATCAGCCTCTCCACTGCCTGAGAGAGATAATAACAATGTTAACCATTGCTCCCATCCTAGCTGAAGCACTGAACGGAGACGTACTTGCCCTTAAACATGTTAATGACATGTGTCTCTAATGAGAAAAAAGGACTGAAGGATAGCTGGCTTGTCAAGTTCTTTTTTGGGGTTTGCTTCCCTAATCTTACCTAAAGATGACTTTGTATAATAGACACAGTACTTCTGATATGAAAGCCTTAAAAGGGGAATTCAACCTAAATGCATCTGGTCACTGCCGTTGTTTTCTGATTAGAATAAAAGAAAAAAACAATACAGAAAAAATATGACCATGTCTACATTTTAGGGACAACAACCTAAATGTTAAGTTGTAACTGGTTCACAGTAGACAGCTGCACAGACATGGCGTAAACCACAAGTTTGTCATCCCTACCGAATTTCTAATATTTTGTGGAGAATAAAAAAATGTATAGGGAGCAGACAATAATATTAACACCTAATTAAAAAAGAAACTTTCTAGCTGTTTCTGCCATCTAGTGGTTAACGTTTTTACGTCCTTACTCTGATGGAGCAATGCATCAAAAATAGTCAGGGCTTCACTAATAAATAGTGTTACTCAAAAAACAAAACAAAAGTAGATAATTCAAATAGCTGTTTAACTATACCCCAAAACTGTGAGGTTGATGAAGACAAAGACACAAATATATTGCTGAGAAAGAAAGGAAAAGACACTAACACTGCACACATGAATAATAATGAAATATACCACAGACACATCATAACAGAAACATAATGATATGTGCCTTATCATAACACTGACAGCTCAATAATGTCTCTGGCTTATTGCATACAAGAATCCTGAGGGGACAAAGATATAAGCTTGAATCCATCTCAAGGTAGCAGAAATCTACACTTTGCTTTAAAGCTGTGGCCTGTCCTCATATATCAACAGTCTGGTGAGGGAAACATTTGCATAATAAATCTATATCTTAAACAGACTGTATAAAAGTAGCAATGGACTGCACCTCCACCAAGAAGCTCTGGTCGTTTTCTCGGAGCTGGCTGTAGGTCTCCAGCAGGCTCTGGAGATGCTTCCACAGCCTTGCCCTTTGCTCCGTGTCCTGAGGACGCAGTCTGGGGACAAACACAGCTTATATATCAACTAGATGCTGTGTGTGTCTGTCCAGTATCAAGAAGAAACACAACAAAATGGCTTACTCTCTCCTGAGGAGGTTACTGCTGAGGGTGACCATGCCAAACATGACATCAATCATCTTTTTCATCACATAGATCTTCCTCCTCAGATCACCCTCTCCCTCCTCCCCGTCTCCATTCACAGCAATGTAGAGACACTCATCGAACTGAGGAGGATACAAAATGACCTAATTAGCTTGCAGAGCCCCATGAATAAAAAGCAAAATGAACTAAAGATGGTTTTATTAAACTGTTCTCTCTGGAGTAAATATTTGCAGAACACCTAAGGCTGCTGAAACTGAATGGACCTGAAACATGTCACGTATATCATGTGCTGCAGGAGGACAAAGCCGGTTTGATTCCTTAACAAGACTCACATGACTCTTGGCTGCAACAGAGGCACAGTGCTGTTACTGTTAAAGAATGCAGGAATCTGCTTTACACATGAAGGGATTTCAAAATAAGTAAGTACTGTATAAGAACAAAATCACATCATTTTTCTATTTAGTGGACATGGGTGGATAAACTAATGTGGGGATTGGTGCAGGGGTTAAAACAAGCTTTTATTTTGGAAGGCAGGCGCTACCTGGTGTAGGACATAGATGTGGTTGTTTTCTGTGGTGAAGGAGGTGTAGCTGTCACACAGCCTGTCCACCATGGTGCTGCAGGAGATAATAATGGGAGCAAACAGAGTGCTGATGCTGTCCTCGAAGGCTGGAAGCTGACCATCACCACGGAGAAAGGAAAAAATTAAAAGTTATTTTAACAGCTACAGGAAGCCAGTTAAAGGTGTATACACAGTATTTGTTGATTGTCTTCATCCTTACCCCGTGGCCCTCTTCTTGGGATGCCCCATACTGCTCTTGGACATTCTGCTGAAATTCAGGGTCGGTCCACTGGAAGAGGACCTCAGCGCTCTCACTGGCTATCAGCAAACACTTCATCTGGACCACAGACGCACTCCTGTCCTTCTACGCTGTGGGGATGGGAATCACCAGACGTCTCACAAAACAATATCATCATGGTACTTACGTCAAGATACAATATTACTGCGATTTTAAACTATCTTGCGATCTTCTGCGATATATCGCAATTTGTTTCAAATTTAAAAATTTCAAAGTATGTTCCCAAAAGAAAATTTTGTCAACATCTGTTTTATCTAAAAAGATAAATCTCTCCAATTGTTTATCTCACGCCAGTTCTATTGCTGCAAAATGGGATTGTCAAGCAGACAAACCGTGACCAACACATATAATAGGTTGATACTTGGCATCTGTGTATCGATACAGTATTGTCACAGAAAATATCGCAATACCATGCTGTATCGATTTTTTCCCCCACCCCTACTTCGCTGTGGTGTTCAATTGACTCTAACCACTCCATATGCATCATGCTACAATGAGGCAAGGGTGAAACTTTTCCCCCAGACTTCCTTGCCTTTAGACCTAGAATAAACAGTACCAAAGAGCTGTTATTGTATTAATGACAACTTCTGCTGAGAGCAAAGATGAAAAAAGTAAGGTCAGAGACAAAAATACCATCTGCAAGGTAGAGATGTTCCGATACCAGTATGCCTAAAACGCTGGTATCGGGAAGTACTGGAGTTTATGCACCAATCCAATACCACGTAATAAAGCCCTAAAGAAAAGCGTTAAAGTAGTTCATTTATGTTCTTTTTCTGTTATAACTGACCGCCAAACTGGATAATAAAAGAAAGTTCTGTGGCGTTCATTGTTTGTGTTTGTTCATGTTTCACAAAGAGTTTAACGTGAGCCTGACCAACAACAAAGACAGAAATCATGTCACATCCATACAGGGATAGTAGTATACAGTTGTTAAAATATAATAAAATAGAGGTATCGGATCAGTTATCGGTATTGGCCGATACGCAAGTTCAAGCATCAGAATCGGTATCGGGAAGCAAAAAATGGTATCAGACCATCTCTCCTGCAAGGGATAAGACGTTGTCACTCAAAGTAGATATAAGAGTCCACTGTACTCCCATTTACTGACACAGATTTTCAATTGCACCTCAAGAGATATATTCTAATTTTTCTCAAGAATAGCGCTTTAAATGATTTATACCCGTTTGGTACTGGGTCATCTTTGGAGATCCAATAAGATTAGCCTTGATTTGATGATAAATGGGTGGCTGAGCTTTTTAAAACTTGTTGCTCTCTGAAATCCTCTTACTCAAAATACAAAAAACCCTCAAAATGTTAGAAGCCCTTATACTAAATCTACAATCCTTTAAATATAGTACACAGTATGTTGCACTTCTTTTTAATGACTCTTTGTAAGGTATTGGACTTAATTTACAAAAGACCCATTTGCATATTATATAATTATCATTAGGAAATATTGTCAAATCTTTCTGTCATAGAAATGGAGAAAAATGTGATTGCAACACTTCCTTAATATTGCTAACTATCAAAGTTGTGCACACAGCCTGATAATTTTTTTTAAATTTCTATCATGTTAATATCGCATGAATATACTGTATATTTAAAAAAAAGTTAAACTCAGTATTGACATGAAGATTTTCCCACAATCACATATGTAGGCCCAATTTTATGCAGTGGTGGAATGTATCCAAGTAGGCTACATTTACTCAAGTACTGTACTTACGTAGGTCCAATTGTGAGGTAATGTCACTTGAGATTAGGCCAGCACAGGGGAAAAAAAAGAATCACAAATTTTTAGCTTAGAATTGATATTACGGTTCTCTGCCACGATTCTTTTCTCACAAAGTGTAATGTTTATTGCACACATGAACCATGACAAAACAAAACAAATTGGCAGAACCAACCCGATTTTTTGGCACTGATAGCTCTTTACACATCACCACAAGCCTGTAAACATAGAGGCTTCAATGAAGAGAAAGGAGAGCATTGAAGCGCTTGGGAGCACTTTAAAACCTATTTTATACCATGTATGTTATAATGTCGCCTAGCTGGCGACATTATAACATTTGGCATATAACATTATGGCACGTTCTTATACTCTGCTTTTAACTTGGTAGTTGTCCTTAACTAGCTACTGCACATGTGTGACTCCCAACAAGATGGAACAGAACTGAGAATTTTTAGTAGTTGGACAAAACAAGCATTGTGGTGGTGTCATCTTGGGCTCTGAGAACTTGTGATGTCTTTTTAGAAAAATTTTACCATGCAAACAAACATTGATTAAAGCTTTAGTGAGTAACTTTTGTGATATGTATGAACTTGCATTACATTCAAGCCATTTCCAAATTAGTTGCTAAAGCTCCACCTCTTCTGAAGAGTTCATCATGTTTTTTTATCCTGCGTGTCCTCCTTGGTTACTAGCATCTGTGTGAAGGGGGCGTGGGGGCGGTGCGTGGTCAGGTAAAGCTTTTATCATGTGGATGCGCCCACAGTTTTGTCGTTGTTACTTAGAATTCGTCATGTGGGCGACAGAAACTACGCACTATAGCTTTGAGTACACAAATTTTGAAATGATATACAATGCCCACCCTTTGTACCTGTTCAGGAGGAAATTAGCCAACTCTGAGTCCTTTTTGGGCTCTAAGCTGTCTCCATCTTTCAATACATCTCAAATATTGACCTAGGGTCAGTTATGTCTTCTGCCACGCAACTGTTAGAAACATGCCGTTTTCTTTTCGGTTAGCTCTATTGACCTTGCTGTTTGTTTGCTGCTTTTATGGCTGTAGGCTACTAACGTTGCAGCTGTAGTGTGCTGAGTTTTTTGTTTTTACACATATATATCTGGCAACCCGGCCTGGCTGTCAAACTGGGCAGTTGATAACAACACACAGGCCACAACACAAAACACAAATTCTGTCATGGAACGGAAATTTCAAAAAAGGAGAAAATACTGGCATTAGCATTGTTGTCAAAAAAAGATAGTATTTCAACATTTTTGGATTTATTACAAATATATTACATATTGGACCATATTAAGTGACACTTTCAAAGCATGACTTTCGATGCAAGTAACATAGTTTTTCTAATAACCTATGTTAGCCTGTTTTTACTTAAGTAAAGATAAAGAATAAAGAAGAAGTAGTAAAGAATGTGAATATTACCTCCACCACTGACTTAACTGTGGCGATAGATAGGTCTGGCAATGACTACCACTGACTATATGAGCCTGTATGTAGGTCACAGAGTTTTATTGCAGCTGAAGCTCGACAATTAAATATTCGTTGTTTATCATCTGAAGCTCCGCTCCGTAAATTACATCCGGTGTGTTACCTACAGCCTGAAGTTACTTCCCCATTCCAAACTCTTAACTTCATTGATGCACGCGGACTGTCCATGTAGAGAACAAATGCATAGTTATTATAGTGCACATAGTCACAACTTACTCAGTGTTTCCTGCGACGGATAATACCAGCATCTCAGTCCAGTGTCTCGGTTGTCCAAAACCTCCGCTGAGCTGAGCTCGCGGCTGCTGTCTCAGCCTCGAGCCTGCTTCCTTCTACCACCGCTGCTGCGTCAGATGTGACGCCCCCAGCAGGAAGTTTGCGCTGATATGACAACAAAAGCTATCAAGCTATCGAGGAGCTGTCCTTGGACGTCTGCTCTGAGTTTGTAGTAACTGCGGAGCTTCTTATCAATGAGTTGCCCTCCTCGAGGAACCTGGTGATCCGCGAAGAAGGAAACAATCACATGCTTGTGCCTGAAGTGGGCACGTGACTGAGAGGCTGTGGCGTTTGGTATTTGTGGAATGCAACTTAATGGGTGGCATTGGCATAAGACATCCTTTGGTAAAATTAGTTGGAACACAAAATACAGCAAACTCTGGAAACACCACTACTTGAAAAAAAAACATTTACATTTATTACTATAGTTAAAGTGGAACAATATGAACAGCACACTAATACAATATTAAGGCTCGTGGGCTGGATGTTATTCACATAAACATCATATTTAATAAAATATCAAATACAATAATTACATTTAATTGCTTAAATCTTGCCTATAACATACATGGACCTGAATACATTAAAAAGTCAAAGCACTTAGCTCACAAATGTACACATTTATGGTGTTTTAAAGGTAATTTATTATTATTATTATTATTATTATTATTATTACTATTAATTATTATTGTTATTATTATTATTACTAGTATTACTATTATCATTATTTTTGTTATATAGAGATGATTACTTAACAATACCTTATAAACTAGCCAAGCCTTTTTTTTCTTTCCGAGCATCACATTAATGGAATTTAGTAGGCTACGACAATTAATTAGAGTCCCCATCATATTAATGATTTAAGTGTAATGTTAAGAAATGTCTTATTTTGAACCAACAATGTCAACACCTATGCTATTATCTACTTTTAACATGACTCATACTGTACCTGTATCATTTGGATTGTGTCCGCTGATGTTTTCACATAACTTGGGGACATGAATGTTGATTAATGTGCATTGTCCCTTTCTCAAATAAAGTATTACTAAGAGAGCAACTTGTAGCAGACATGCATTACATGTATTCTGCATGTACACAAATACACACTCACCAAACACCAGGCTGTTTCTCAGAGACTGTTTAGATGGCAACAAATCTGTGTTCTATCACAATATTCAGCACAGATTGTACGCTTTGCTTTTGAGCAGAGCAAAGTAACATAAATATTTATCTTTTATTAACCTTGCTAGGGTCAAAATGGTGCAAAATGCCAAGAGACTTCTACGTTATGGGCCAAAGTCTAATCTAATCCATCAGTTTTCTGGGATTCCAGCATTCATGGAAGTCTTATTTAAGCTGACTCCTGTATATACAGAATAAACATCATGAAATCCTCAGTGTATGCTAACAGGGCAAGGGGGCCTTGCATGTCTCAAAATGGATCACCGAGTGTAAACAGAGTAAGGCAGGCCTGGGTAACAGTTACCTCCACTAAGGAGGCACTGTCACGCAGAAGATGCCAGACACGGCGCAGTCCACCTAAATCACAACACTACTAGATTTTGTCAGAGGAAGTGATTGGCAGCAGTTGTTATCACAAGGTACAGGTTTACATGAACTAAAGTTTGCCAAACAAAACCATTTCTATGGATTGGTTTGATAAGATCCTGGTCCTAAGTCAAGGAGTTCACTAAGGCCTTATTGATTGGTATCACCTTGGTCAGTTATTACTTACAGGTCAAATACTCAATTTACTCAACAAACATACTTTGGATTTTAGTAAGCTATAGTTTCAAACTGAGTGTTTAATTATTTTTTTCCCTGGCACAAATTACATTTTTCTTGTATGTATCAAACACGTAGCTGATCTACGAACATTTTAAACTTCATTTGACAACCGAGTTCAAGCAGTTTTCTTGAGGAAGTGCAGCCCAATTCATGTTCTTTCATAAGCATGCCTGCTCTCTCACTCTTGGTTTTTCCAGATTTGTATGTGCTTTAAAAACAAAGCATGCATGCACATTGATCTAATGTGCATATGTGAATGGCCTTTGTGAGATGATGAATAATATCTTTTCTCTTCACAAGACCCCAGATTAAACGGACCAGGTGTTAAAAAGGCTGGTTCTATTCTTGATGTGTCAACACTGTTGGCCTGTTTAAAATGAACCACATGTGAAATGAGACTGTTCCTGAGGTTAATTTCTGAGACCAAACATTTCTGCTACATACATAAAAGCAAAAAGCCCATTTCCCATGAATGGAAATGAAAACAAAATTTAATTAAAAGGTACATGCTTTGGATCACAGCTCTTGAAAGGCTGCCATCTTTACCGACTCACTGTCATGAAACTTCAGTTCAAGCCTCGCTATTTTTACATATAGAGCTTGTCTGGGAGAAAGTGAATAAGTGTTTAGTCAAAAGGCAGACAACAACCTTCATCTCCCTTCTACATGATTTTACCAAGCAGATCCCAGTTGTCTATGCATCAGGAGACACTGAGCCAGGTCTGGCCCAGGTTCAGTCTGTCTGGGTGCAAAAGCGGAGGTCTGGAGGTTTAACCCCATCTAGGATTAATGTTTCCCATCAGCAGCTGTCTCACGCAGTGACAAGACAGCACTCTTCTCACTACAAAGACTTTCTCCAGCTGCTTCCACATCTGGGTCTACAGAGTGTAACAGTTTGGGTATATGAGAGAGAGTGCACGAACAACGGTGACTTCAACACTGTGGTACCTTTGTTTAAAGATGCTGCTAGAATCTGGCAGTTTTATTTATAGGTCTCTATTGAGGGTAAATCTTCTTTTCTTTGTGCTCCTGTGGTGGTGTGTATCATATCCTCTCATCTCTTTTTTTTTTTTTCTTCTTCTTGAGACCATGTGCTTCTGCAGAGCCCTGTTATAGCCTGAGAACTGCTGGGGTGTCTGACTGGAATGCTCAATGTTAATTTACTTGATGGGACTTAGCTGTTTATACAGAAGTATCCTCTCTTGCAACATAGTGAGTTTACAAGCAAAGTTGAATATTGTTTGATGAGTTAACAAACTATATAGGAAAGCTTTCCTTGCTTTAGTGCAGATTGCGGCATGAGGAATTTGTCATTTTGTCTCAAGCCTATACAAACGAATGCAACGTTTAATGTATTTGTAGATGTTTATTATGTAAACTTTTTTTTAGGAAAAAATAATATATATAGGCACACTTTACATATTAAAATAATGCTCTCCAAAAGAAATATGAACATCTCTACATTAACTATGAACACATTCAGAGGACAAATATTTATATTTAACATGTTCAGCCAAGGAACCTGCTCCTTCTTTTCTTCCACCAAGTAAGAGAGTAAAACTGTTATCAATGTTCTTATGCATGTGGTTTAGTCTAGAGAATGACAAGCCAATCTTTAGATAAGATGGTTGAATAAAACAATAAATGCAAAACATGGGTTATGAACTATAAACCATCTTCTGCACCTATGACATATGCATCTTAACAGAAACCCTGTTTTTTTTAGTAAAATTGAATTCGATTTTTTTTTTAGATTTGGGGCATTAGTACTCACATAACGGAGTCTTTTATAATAGAAATATAAAGACAAAGCAAAGTACTATATCATATAAATTATATGTATTCTGTATGTAAGTAAAAATATGTTTAAATCACTTTTTTTGTCACTCTTTTTATGTACAATACATTATCTAATTATATATGACAGTAAATCTGTACAGAATTATGTAAAATATATGTATATTTAGTACAAAAAACCCTAGCAGCATAAGAAGATTATAAAACGTGAGATCACACTGAAGATAGTGGAAAAGCTTCAAATATACCTGAAAGGAATTGTATTTTTGAATAGAAAACAAACCCTAGATTTTATATGGATGCAGGCTGCATGTGAGGACAGATGTGACAGATGGGTTCACATTGATCTTCAGCTATGCATCACTACAACACAACACTAGAGACACATACTGGTTATCGTATTCTGCAGCAGCAGGAAAGCAACGATACACACAACATATAAAAACAGCCTTTAAAAGTAACAGATTTTCCCTTTATGCCGCTTAATATGGCAAAGGAAGAAATGTTTACTTTCAGAAAAAAAAAACTGGACAGACACATCAGTAGCTTTATCAATAAAACACAACCATGCGTGCGCACACACACACAAAGAAACACACGCACGCACAAGGACACGCACACGCACAGAACTTGGCTAGTCCACACATGACCTTAAACACACCACGGTTATTTTCTCTTTGTGGAAAGGATCAAGTCAAAGTGAAGTTGACTTGTGTATGCTTCAGAAACGCTGCCTGTTCAGAGTTTTCTCTCAGTATTAGAACTGAAGATTAGAAAAAAAAAAGGAAAACTCTTGGCAGACACCGAGATAACAAACTCTTAGGTTGTACAATCCAAGAGAAGAACATATAGCTTAATCAAGTCAAAGAATGTGGACGATTATATTGCATAACTTAATACAAAACTACAAGAAAATCACATTCCAAAAAACTCTTTGAGCATATGAGGAGTTGCTGGTGAAAATAATTGAAAAGTGAACAGTGCAGCCCTTTCTATGTGTCTTGGGTAAGTCTTTGTTGGACTGGAGAAGACAATAAGGGTAGGGCCAGGTTTTAATTGTAATTTAAATATCACCATTAAAATAAAGGTTGAAGAGCTTACGTTAAACTAGAGGATTGCACTGTATTCAAGCCAAGTGTCTATTCTACTGAAGGGGTTTGTGTCTTAAGCAAGACACAAAAATCCTAACAAAGTGGTATTCTGACATCCCAGTGAAGAGCCACGGTTTGTTAAGCTTTGGGTCAAACTGGAAAAGGGTTTGTAGAGCTCTGAGCGTCACTCCAATAGCTCAGGGATGGCAGTTCAACGTTATCTTCGACAGGCGTATGCGTTAATGTTTTTGATGACATAAAATCCTATAGTCATGGGTGGCATTGCTATTGTTCTTCCAGCCCTCAATGTCTTAGGCTTCAACTCTGGGAATTTCTCATCGTCCATCATTAACAGCTTCTCCCCATTCAGCTGGACATATCTGCAGAAGGAGGATACAGAAAACACAGACTGCATTAGCTCAGCTAGACACGGCTTACTTCACCTGCTTTCTGAGACATAAATCTGGTTGTTGTAGAAAATTGTGAAACAAAGATGAAAATGCAGTTCATCACTTCATCAACAAAAGACAGCAAAATGCATCTTGAGTCACCTAGTTGAATTTGTACACATGGGGGTGCTGTTGTTACAAAATTGCAATCTTACAACTCCATAGTAGTACAATCTTGACTTCTCGCAGAGTAAAAAATTTGGAGTCAATTGCACTGAAATAGTACATTTTAAAGACTTAAAGCAAAGGAAATGTTCTTATGCAGTATCAATCACTGCTACTACTCCACTACTAATACTCTTTAAATTATAGAGCTACAAAAACTATTCTAGTTACTATTGTATTCTAATAGGATATTTGAAATACAGTTTTCAAATACAACTTGTTCAAAATATTATTTTGATATCATTTAACATGTCATTTTTTTTTAACTAACACAGGTTGCTATAATACGGTACAATAATAACATTTCAGAGTGTTAAAGTAAATTAAATTGGATTTTTGCAAAACTAAAGATGGGGGGATTAACTTTCTTTGCAAAGGAAACATAACGAGTTCCATCATCATACCTGTTTATTGTAGAGGCTAGAACCACTGACTCCTTTTTCTTTCTATTAAGTCCTAGCATGGCATCAAAAACATTCAGTAATAGTTTTACCATAAGAAAACGTTTAGAATACGACATATTGTTAAAGAGTAGCTATTACACGATGGATTTTAGTTTGAATGCTATGGTAATTATCACAAACAGATTGTACATTAACCAGAAGATCAAACTTAACAATACAGCAGGAAAATATAAAAAAAACAACGTTGTGCAGTCCGCTTGAGTAGGGTTGCCTATTTTTTTTAAAATATTGTTATAATGTAACAATGTCATATGTTATGTAATAAATCATGTTCTGAAAAGAAATTATTTCCTTATACTGTATTATCACCTTTAACACACTACTCTGAGCTGATAGTATTATACTATAAAGGTCACTAAAATGCATGTATTACAGCCAATGGTCTGGATATTTTTAAGTGAACCTCAAATTCAATAAAATATAAGATTTTCTCAGTAAGGAGACATTTTGAATCGCACTGAGTTGCTTAAAGTTTTCCTTGAAAATGCATGAACCTGAATACTTGGCAATCGTTAAAAACGTCCCTCTACCCAGACAAATTTATAGACATCTGGTATTGCTAAATTCTTCATAAAAGTCTCCCTGCGCTGCCGGTGGTAAAGGAAAGCACTTAAAGCCTGAAAAAGGCCCATCGTTAGGTTTCTCTCCTATTAATTGCCTTGCAATCCTGTTTTAACACCTAAAACATCCTCCATCGTTATGCTGTTATTGAAGGATCATGCCTGAACCTCTATTAAGGCTGCATCTCGGATCGTATAACACACACACACACACACTCTCTCTCACACACACACACACACACACCCACACAACACACAAAGTTCCCGTCATTAGACTGTTATTCCAGTATTTGAGGCTTAAGTCTGAGTCACAATAACAGCCCATATGCTTTAAGGAGAGAGGAAGAGACTGAAAGCATAACCATCATTTTTTTTATCTTATGGCAATGGGACTAATATTATCTTGAAATATGAAGTGAAATATATCATAGTAAAAAATTGTGAACGGTTGAAATTGCTTAATAATGAAAGGCAATAAAAAAAATCAATTCATAAAATATCTGCCACAGGATATTAAAAACATACTCAAACAAAAGGGCGTAACTGGAACTCTGTGAAGGACTCGGGGCTCAAGCAATATTTTCTTTTTATACTAAATTGGCAAATTTCAGTTGCAGGAAAGCAGGGCAATATCGTGCCAGTAAGAATTAATAGTAAGCCTCAATGTTCTTCATCGAAAAATAAAAAAAAGGTTTTATTTTTTATTTGCTTTTATTTTTGCATTATTCTTTATGTTGCCTTCAACTATCCACGACAGGAAGAAGTTATTGCACGTGAGCGCATTTTTGTGTGTTTTGTGGTGTGTATTCACACAACATGCCGACTCAGTTATTATCATTATGCAGCTCAACAACCACTTTTGTCTTAGAATGTATTCACGGCAGCGTTGAATGGGTCAGTGTTAAACACCCTGTTAAGGGTGAAAAAAATCAAATTGAAATCCTATAAAGTTTTTCATCCTCATTATCCCTTTACCTCATTTTAAGCCTTTCACACCTTTGCAAAATTAATAACTTTTAGAAAACTGCTTAAATCAAAGTTTTCATCACTAGAGAAAAAAATCTTAAGTGTGTTATTAATATGTAGACAAGCAATGACAGGACTAGAAGACTTTCTTTTGCTGCCCATCTTGACCATGAATCCCAGGCAGAAGAGGTATTGTATCTCAAAAGGACCTTTAGGGTTAAATACAGGATAAATGCAATAGAAAAATAAAACGACTTGTACGGCTGTTTTGATAAGCTGGGTCTCTCACAAGTGCATTTGTCACGTTTGATCAGTGCGAATGAATTGAACGGGATGCTCTATAAGAAGACCCATAGTTGTTTGGATGGAAAACAATTCTTCAATGCCGGTGTGCGTGTATATGTACACACAGTATGTGTGCATGTGTATTAGACAGAGAGTACTAACTTGGCTCTGAGTCCGTCAGTGCCGTAAGGTTGCAGAAGGTACTGATGGACGGTATTGTTCCGCAATGTCCCCGCCAACTTGATTTTCTTTCGCGACCGATGCAGGTTGATGATGTAGATTGTTATGGACCCTCTCACATAGTTAGGACTGGTGCCAGAAAGAAAATGACGAACATCACATTATTTTCATTTATCATAAGATAAGACAATCAGGAAGAAAAAATGCTCTTCTCCACATCTGTTAATAGGGAAGCATTATATATGACATTGCCATGTTAAATGAAATTCTCTATAATTAAAGATGACTACAAAGAGAAGAAAGCCTTTGATATTTGTATCACATACAGTAAGATAATCAGACCACAACTCCTTGATCTAATCTGGATCAAAAGGCTCACTGAAAAATAATAAAGTTAGATGAAGCATGCTCGAGAATAGAATTCTATAAGTCAGCAAGCTATAATCTATATTTAGTATCAACCATAATAAACCAGATTTCATTTTTAAAGCCTTTAAATCATCCCTTAAATGGCAAAAACCATCTAATGGAAAAAACCTGCTGCTCTTGTACAGTGTCCAATATTAAAACCTTTCGCTGTTTAGCCCAGGGTCATGTGTAGGGTGTGAATTTGACGGGCAACACTTCTTGAGTTACACGGACAACAACGTTTGAGTCCCTCTCCTGAGAGCAAAGCACTAGGGACACAACTTGATATGGATCCTGGCCAGAGGTAAATAACTAAGTGAGACAGATAAGACAAACATGAGAAAATCTAATAAGGGCCAAGCTATAAGGAGAAAGACAACACAGCTGTAGTGAATACCACATGTCGGCCCTGGTGTTTAGGGTCAGGTCTGGTAGACATCTCTCCCGGTTACCACCTCCAAAATCTCATATCTTTAAAGAAATCTTGGTTTTTGGTTCAATGTTTATCTTTGTTCTTTTGAGCCATTCATTTCATCAACCCTTCAAGAATGCCAATATTTACTATATTTACATAAAGAAATAAAGCAGTGTACCGTTGATGGGAACACTGTGTGTCTGGCTCTCTGTTAAATTCTTGCAGCCGTGTTTCTGAGAAACATGGACCATGGCTCTGAGTGATAGATCAGATGGTTAGATGGAGGGAGAGATAATGACCTCTCAGTCCTTTCAAATGATGAGGTTCCTAGCGATCCAAACCCGGGAACATAAACATGTGTTGATGCTGTTTGATGTTGAAGAATTGCTGGAAAGTGAAAAAAATGACATGCAAACCGCTAAAAGGGTTAAAAGGGCAGTGAAAATCAAATATCTAATCTGCAAAGACTTTTCAAACCCCTGACTGCCTGAGCACATTTACAGTCTTTGCTGTCTTACACAGTACAGTCAAACAACTGAGATTACAACGGTTCATCCATTTAAAGGCTGACTGTGTAAAACCACAAAGTGGCAGAAATAATGGTAGCTGAAACTTTTGGATTTAGGAGGGACTGCTTTAGTGCTTCACTGTCTGATCATAGGAGTCCATGGTTGATTGGTGTGCATGCGATGTGCATCTGTTTACTCCCAAATTCACCATACATACCAGGTGGCTCAGTGAGTATCCTTTTTGAAAAATATTTCAAATATTTGCATGGATGTCATCAGGCTTCATTTGTGTGTTAGTTATGCCACTCCTGCCTAGTTATCAACCATCTATCTGTGCAACGCTCCACTATTTTTCTAAGAGATGTTCCACCTGTAAACGAGCCCTGTCTAGAGTAAGGCCGTAAGTTTAGCCTGGTGCTGACAGCCACTGGCCTGGGTTAAATGATAACCTTGAACAGGCCATGGTGGCACTCTTTATCTCCTCCCGGCACAGAACGCCTTATTGTCCCTCCTCCTCCCCCTGGAATACCCCCCTCAAGCCAATCCGAGATGGGATAAAGGCCTAGCACACCTTTCAGCGGCCCTTTGACGGCAGGGAGACAGAACCCACACACCTGATAAGTGATACCCGTTACGTTTTAAAGGCTCTGAGCTGTGAATGAGCGGGTGTCTGCGGTCTGCTTATTTATGGGAAGCTGAATGGGCTGGCTGGGGATTTGGTTCTTCCCCACCAGACACTGAGCCTCAGGTGTTTGCAGGAGGACACATGAAAAACCACAGCAGTCTGTTTTCCATCTAAATCTTTAAGGACATTGAAGTATTACTACACATTGCTGAAAGGCTGACAGGGTGTGTGCTTTGTCATCTGCCAGCTTCAAATGACCAAAAATAGCTCACAGTATATAATGTGTACTCTTGTTTAAGTGCACGTTACAAACTAATCCAAGGAGGTTAAGCTGTAGCACGTACTTGTAGTAACTGGTACAGTGGGCATAGATACGTAGTTTGTCTCGTATCACTCGTCCTGGTTGAGGCTTCCTCTGCAGTCCAGCAACCTGCACAGCTAAAACCCTTGGACCAACCAGACGCTTGAAGACCAGAGAGAACCAGTAATCCTGTAAGGGCCACACCATCTCGCGCACACACACACACACACACACACACACACACACACACACACACACACACACACACACACACACACACACACAGTTTAGCATCATAATGCTCAGGAAAGGATTGACAGGGTGTTGCTGTTTTAAGATACAATGCAAAAGCAGGCATGCGTGAAAAAGAAGTTTCAAAGACCTGATCTGACCGACAGCAGGGAAACAGTTTAAAAGCGTTGCTGACTCCACTGTAGTTTAATGTGAGGGTAAATCTAACGTGAGGATTTCTATTGAAAGAGATCATTATCAAAGCAATGTTGGATTCTGGATTCCCATGAAAGAAAATATTGCTAAAATCTCCATTTTGTTTCTTCAGCCATGAAATGTCCTGGTGACTGTAGAATAAGTTTCATAATCTGTCAGAATTGAGCATGAGCAGGCAAAGCACATGCTGTGACATGGTGAAACAAAAGAGTTAAAATGTCAGCACTTTATACTTGACACTTAGTTGTAGCTGATTGGCCCATGTAACATGCTACGTTCTAACAACCACTGACCTGTTTAGAATTGACAGGTCTTAAATATGACATTTTACAAAATATTACGCTCCATCATGAATTGCTGTTTTTTATGATTTTTGTTGAGTGGTCCTCCATACTGTGTATCACTATATAGACTAAACAGACTCAACACCTCTCCAAGAGACCCAGAACAACATGTGTTCCTCAGGAAGTTCCCATGCAATCCTGCATATGGCAACATTTAAGGGCTTCTTTTTTCCATGCAGGCTTTAACTTAATTTGCTGCCAAGGCATCGAAGAAGCAGAGCACAGTATGGAACTGTATAGTGTTGGCCAAAACAGAGGGATGGAAGGTCGTATGAATGTATGGCCAGAACTGTGATCTATGCTTATTACATGGTGTATATAAAACAAAGAACAGTTACGAGTCTAGAGTTTTATTTTTGCAAGATGGCCGCAGTGATGCTATTCACTTGCTTTGTGTTTAAATTTCAAAACTCAAGTAAAAGCAACCATCAATAAATGATATATTTAAAACTATGGCTGTGTTAAAAATCTGAGGTCCTAAATCCTCAGCAGTCTGATTGCCTGCCTGTTTTCCTTTCTAATTGTCTGTCTCCCTGTCTGGCTCGCCCTGCCTTTTTAGCCCCCAACTCTCCAGACAGACAGACATCAATTAGGGGAAATAACTACTGCTAAAACAGTCTCATAAGTATTTGCAACTTGTAAAACAATGTTTTAAAACCACTGTTTTAGCAACATAAACAGCCATCACTTTGAGATCCAATCAAAATACCATAAATGTAGACCAGGAACCAGAGAGGAAGACAGGCAGGCAAAAGATAACTAGTGGACTAAAGGATTCAAGAAAAGTAAAAACATACAATCAAACCTCAGCAGCATAGTTATTATAGAACAAGTAGAAGAACACAATTAACCTTTAGTGTTTAGCTAAATAGGGTAAATGAGAATTGTCTGGTTAAGACCATGGTAATCTCTGAGATTAAAGTATGAGCTCATAATATTACAATGCATTTAGCAAAAAATGAACCATCTTTAGCAAGATTTAATTGGGGTTAACAGTTGTAAAAAATGAAGAGAAAAAAATATCCAGGAAATGGTACTAATAGTAATACAAGTAGGCTTTATACCCATATTATGTAGAATCATGAAGGTTTTCAAGTCGGACGGTCCAACATGGGGAGAAGGGGCTGTTAGAGAAAGACTAAATTGTAAGCGTACTGCTTCATCTCGCTGATTTGTATCTGAGATTTATTTGAGGGCAAAACATAAACGGTATTCACCAGAAATATTTTCTCACTTCAGAGCATTTAAAACCTTTCCAGACAGAATCAATATGCCTTAGCCCACTGGCAGACACTAAATACGAACATTTCCAGCGTTTGTCAAAGAATGAATTTTACTTCACTTTAGGAGTTTACAACCTAGGAGACAACAGGTTGTGCCATTGTGCAGAGTGTAAACAAATCAAAACAGATAAAAAAAAGAGAGGATGATTGAAATAGCAGACTTAAGTCAAAGGGAAGGGAAAGCTGTGGAAAAGGTGAAGTGGTTGAGTCATTCAGTGGGCAGGGTTTAAACTGGATTCTACCAATGAGGGACTCATCCGACAGGGGAAAAGGGCCAGGTCATAAATTTACCAACAGAGGACAGGTTGACCCTGCAGTGAATTCTCTCAGCAGGTAGGCTGGTGCAGCCTTTAGACATCCAGCCATGTTAAAAGCATTGTGATCCTAGCAGGAAACCCTAGTTCCCAGAAAAATAATGGAAAAGAAGAGGGAAGAAAAATGAAGGCCATCTCGATTGTTTAATATCTTATAGTTGAAGTGAGGCAGAAGAAAGTGCATGGCGGCTAGAGGGAAGTAATGAGGGATTAAGTAAAAAACGTTTGTCAGATTTTGTAAAAGTGATTATGTCAGGAGCCCAATAACAACAGCGGTTAAAATGGTTCTTGGGATTGCATGGAATTGCAAATACTCAAGAATAAAACAATCTTGAATAATAACAAATGTTTGATACAATCTTGTGTTTTATTGTAGAAACATCCCCTTACTGTAAGGCTCTCTACCCTGCTCTGCCTCAGTTTAATATAAACCCTTTTTACGAACTTAATAAATCTTTTTTATGAACTCGGCATATAGTAGTATTTTATCACTCCTTTGCACTACTAATTAATTTTTTCCCTCAGGAAAATGAGATTAGTTTAACACTAAGACGAGACTTAAAGGTACCTTTAAAAAAAGACCTTTCACCTCAAAAGAAGGCCTTCAACACATCTATCTTATTAAAATGATTTTCCCCATTCTGTTACTGCATGATTCCAACCAAACCACGGAGGAACTTGGAATGGGGAAGTTTTATTTCACACAGTGTTGAAGGCTATTTTTTTTTAAACAAGCCTGTGTATCAGCATCTCAGGTTGCAGATCTCTCACCGGCCGACTGTCCCGCACAGAGAAGCACACAGTTGTGATGGGGGTAGAGGGAAGCAGTGACACTGTCCTGAGCTACTGACAAAGGGCTAAGGTTACATGGCATTTCGCGCCCGCGACTAAGCACTCATCACTACTAAATGCCTTTCATCTCACCTAATAGCTCCCACGGGAAAGAGCAAGAGGTGCAATCGAGGCACTGGGTCCGGTACAGAAAAGGTACAGAGCGTAACAGGACTACTCAGGTCAGACATTATTATGATGATGAAGGGTGAAGGGTGAATTGAGGCCCTGACAATTAGAACAAATTCTATTCTATCTATGACATTCTAACCATGGCTGAACTGAAATTGAGAGACTCACAGGTAAAGGGTTAAAGTTCTGGTCCACAAGGTGTGTGTATCCATAGTCAAAGAATGAGTGACGCAAGACAACATCAATCCCCTGCACAGCAGCCATACCCAGCGCATTCACCCACCTGGAATACAAATGAATGCACGCCACACACACGCACACGCACACGCACACGCACACACACACACACACACACACACACAAACAGAAAATAAATATTAGAAATGCAACAGCAGATGCCTTTGATTGTAATAATGCATTGGGATAAACACTTTTTTTTTAATCTTGTGCAGCTGGTTTCCTTCATTATTATCAAACTGTATCATTGCCTACAGAACACACCATAGTGGTTTCTTAAGCAGCTACATCACGATAACAGTACTTACAGAAAGCCGGCAGCGTATGTGTCAGAGAGATTACTGATGCCTCCTGCCCACGCTGGTCCCAGTCCACCTAGCCACACCTTCTTACCAGGAGTATGTGTGTTCACAACCTGTATTAGGAGTGAAATCATCAAAATCCACATGGGAATTAACATTGTGAAAGCTCCAATTGAAATTCACTTTTGTGTCTTAAAATCAATGCATCATTTTCATTCAAATGTTTTTTAGGACCATTACAAAAGGATCATACATTTATAATACAAGTAAACCAAGTAAATTGGTTCTAAGGAGCTATTCTGTGTTTTACTAAATCCTTTTCCTGGTACTGACTGAATTTTATTGACTCCGCAAGCTGATGAAAGGTCATCAGAGCTGGCAACAAACCACTTTCCACATATGCAAATAGACACAGAAAAGTAAAGATGCACACAGAATAATAATGTTTAGGAAATGATAAACACAAAAACCTGATCTGACTTCAACTGAGTGATACTGCACCAAATAATCCCACTCAATTACATTTCATTCAATGTTTTAAATTTTGTTCTTAGGAATGATTGCTTCTTTTTCCCTGAGGCACTTTGGCACTGTTCATCTCTTACAACTCAGCAAGTCAACCACAGCAGCTAGTGTTGATAATATTACTTCATAGTGGACGCAACCATTTTGCCCTGAGGGTTAAATCTTGCGGTTAGCACATGTGGCTTTATCATCACAAATGCTAGATGCATGACTTGGCAAACTCAAATAAAATGCAAATATAACTCATGATTAAAATTCGTTGTTTCTTCATATCCTCCCTCGAGGTGGTGTCAATGACCTGAGATAGGACCTCTGAAATATACACCAGACATTAATCAAATTTTGTATCTACAACACAGCTCGAAAACTTACCCGTGGTTTGCATCAAGCAGCTGCATCAGAAGTAGTTGATGTGAATATATATATATATATGTATATATATATATATATATATATATATATATATATATATAGTGTGTAATTTACATAAATCAGCTTAGATTATTCATAGTAGAAGTCAAATTCTAGGACTTTAAGGGACACTAAGGTACCTTGGTGACTTTAGTGATCTGCTCTGTCAGCGTGTCCAACAGACGAGTTTTTAGGAAGTCCTCCACTTTGTTCACCCTGCCATCCATGTAATAACTGTAATGGAAATGGAAGGAAACTGCTGTGAGAGAAACACTCTGTACTGTGCAACAAACATCATTATCGTCACATTATTACAGAACAGATGGTGAAAAATAAACTAAAATTTACAAGCTTCATTTTGATTCTCAATCTAAAACTCACCTCTGTTTGATTTTGACTAAGTTAAATTAAAAATGATCTCCATATTCTGGGTCATTAAATTTTTTTTTGACAGTTGGCAATCTGAATCCATCTACTATTATCACTTTGGTAAATAAAATGTTATTATATTATATAACACTACCAGTCAGGTGAGTGGCCCGTTGACTGTAAAACAAGAACTCATTATAGAACGCAGTTTTTTTTTTAAATGAGTGAGTATGATAAGTATGATTTTTTTGGTCTCACACGTAGTACACAATACATCATTTCACTTCAACAGCTATGATAAACATGTACTGACATATTCCATTTTACTTTAGCATCCTGACAATCCAATTCTATGAGGGAATTGGAAGCCCTGAGATGTCAGACTATCTAACAAGGCAGACATCCTTGTGTGTGTGAGAGATAAAGACAAATCAAGATGGTATTGGGAGAGGAACATCTCATGTGGGCAGAGAAAAAGTCTCTCCAAGAGAGCACACACCCCACTTGTGTTTCAGGTACCATAAAACACATCTTAGATCCTATTTGCAATGCAGAAGAAAGAAGAAAACTGTTGAGTCTTAAAACTGCAATGTGTCTTAAAACAAATTATTAATCAATCAGTCAGCTCATTATTTAGATGCCTTTCCTAGGTGAAGTTATTTATGAAAAAAAAAAAAAATCATAAAACGTTGAAACAGTCTTTTTTACTCTCATTAGTCTGGCTTTACAATTTTGCTGAACCAATCTATGTTAGTCTACACTACTACACTAAATATTTGTATTTACTTTTTTGTGGACAGCAGAAGGATTCCTGCTAACTTCATTGGTATAAATACTGAATGCTAAGCATGTAATAGACATCCTCCCTGTGAATATCCAGCCCTGTAGGATGATCCTCAAATTATATTTGTAAATGTTAAACCCAGTGATGTCATGTAGGGGTAACAACACTGGCCTATTAGACCGTAGCATTTTGCTGCTTTTAATGTGAAAACAGAAAACCAATACAAGCATGAGAGTTCATGACTTATGTAGAGGCATTATCTTGCACAAAACTCAACCAAATGTGTTTACATGAGAACAACTAATTGCCCAAATCTTTCAATCATCTTGCATTTATTGGTATTATTTTTACAGCACCATGATAAAATAAAATTACAAAAACAGATGCAACACCTTAATGAGAGTTAGAAAAGCTGGGACTCATTCCGAAGCAGATTTCCCTTCATATTATTCTGAAGCAACAAATGTTATTAATCAACTAAGTGCACGATCAGCTCAGCTGAATCCTGCTCAAGGCTGCAAATGTTTTGTTATAATTTAGTTTATTTTTTTTCCTAAACCAAGAACACTATGATAGGCAATTTACAAAATAGGTTCAACAAATTAAATGTGGTGCACTAATTTGTGAATAAGGATAGTAGACAAGGAGACCATATATTCATAAGAACTACAGCATCAAAAGATTCCAAAACAAAGGTTAAACCTATTGTATGTAAATCTGTTTTAAAATGTCTGATCTGTCAAGAAAACTGCTGAGAACAGAGCTGAATTTTATTCATGTGTGTTGAAGCAGTGTTGCAATCTGAGCTTAACCTCGTTGACAATTTCGTCACTGTGTTGGAAGGGTTCCAAGCTCCTGGCCTCAAACTGTAAACAACGCATGAGTTAAGTCATGGCTTTACACAAATTATTTGGTTATCCTGTCATCTTTCCAGATAGCTCACAATAGCTCTTCAGTCCAAATCCCGGAGAAAGAAATTCCAGTTCATATATGGAAACAGAATAACAAAAAGTTATTACAGCTATATTTTGCACTACCAATCGGAATTTTGGTTGTTCTATAAAACCATAACGTTACAGGCCAGATTTGCTTTCTTTACTTAAGTTTAATGGTTCGATAGAGCAAAAACCCCATAAGAAAATTAAAGAAAACAGTTTAAGTATGTTGACTAGGACTGAGGGGATCATAGCTTGGTATTCATAAAATTGAGTCCAAGCTCCCAAAACAGATCAAAGAGCTTTTCCTTGGTTCATCCAAAATTTGACATGATACTTTAGCTGCCAGCTTGACCACAATTTAATGAAGTGCAAAACTGTGTCCAGTTGTTTTCGGACAAAGATCCACTTGGAGAGCTTATTTTACACAGCTCTCATTGTGCCAGCACAGGATCAAAGACAGCTCACTACCAAAACTATCTAGCACCCTGTTAACACATAAAAATTGAACAGAACTATACACTACAGAAGAAATAGATATGATCATATGTCAAACAGGGACGCATGACAACAGAGATGCAAAAGTATAAATACCAGTAATGGAAAGAAACTCAAATCTACTAAAGTTTTAAAAGTAAAGAAGGATAATGGTTTTATTGACACTAATGTTGCGTGACTAGATGATCACAGAGGACTTGGTTTTAACTGTTTGGTGGCAGTCGCACATCTTCTCCAAACCAAGTGCCTTGTGTGTCAGACATGTCTTAGTTGTGTCATGCTGCATATTTTAGTGTCACAAAGTGTTTGTTTCCTGGTAATTAATGTTAACATCCTCTGCATGGATTACTCTACCTCTATCATGTATAAAGAACAAAACAACTAGTTACTACTGTAGAGCTGTAGTGGAGTTAAATGGGAATATTTAAGTAAAGCATGAGTAATCCTCTGTAACTGTTTACTTGTAATAACATCAAGTGTCAAGGAATGGCCATCTGGTGTAGCAAGAGATTTGTGGTGATTGGAGAAGTCTCAAAGTCAGAAGATGAGAAGATAATGTGTTCCTTGGTATGGACCAGCAGGTTATCAGGAAATCAATCATGACATAACAGTTTAAGGATATGTAGCTTCCCTCAGGAATGCCACCAGTGAATTTACAGTCCCACTGTGATTTTTAGACTGGAAAGATCACAAATCTTTAACACATCTTTTTTCTCCCCTCAGCTGTAAATAACCACCGCACCATGCTGTTTGGGCAGTACCACAGTCAATGCTGACTATGAAAAAGACATATGTGGGTACAATGTGTCATACTGGCCCAGTTAGAAACTGACTCACTTTGAGGCCCCAGTGCTTAGTACAAAAAGTGTTCATTTTCTAAAGCAAGGGTCATTAAGTCGTGCCTTTCATCCCTTCATTATTAACGAGTTTAGCAGGGCGCTTTTGCTTGCTTGTTTCACACTCAGATGTTCACACCACTAATACCCCAGTGTTGGAACAATTAGGGCTCACATTAATGGTGTTGCTCAGGGGCATCTAAACAGCTAATCGTAAATTTGTCTTCACTTTTCTTGCTAATATTTTCACAGCTAGAACTAGCAGCCGTCTGGTCACACACTTTCGCTGATTCTCACCAAGCAGCAGCCCATTATGTAATGCATAACATGTTAAATAAGTTAAGGTTAGAGGGTGTGGGTGTTATAGTTGGGTGTTTGATTAAGAAATCTGTCAACTACCTTACACATATTTTTTCACCTGCATCTAATGGTATCCAATCATACAGAGTTGTGGTTTTACTTGCACAGGTTGGAGATGTTCATCTGAGATTTTGAGGGCCAATAAATGTCTGTAAAAAGTTAAAAAGAGTTGTTGAGATATGGCATTCCGGACCAAACAGGTGGATAATGGTGGATAACATTGCCAAATAGTTAAAAAAATGTATGTTTAAAAAAAATTCAACAGGAACATGTCTTTCACAGTGTCAGACACAATGTCATGGTTAGCCTGGATAATTCACATGACACAGAGCCAATGGTTCAAAATGAGGTCTATGAATTATCCAGAGTATGTGGTGAGTGCACCACAAATGACAGGAAAAAAATCACAGAGTTGATATCTCAAATCCTGAACAAATTAAATCAAAACAGTCTGCACAGCATGCATACAGACCATTTGAGGTACGCCTAAGTGAGAAATGAACCCATTAACTTATATAACAAATCAATGGGTAAGGGTTAAAGTGCTCTAAAAAGAAAAGAAGAAAAAAAATGTGTACATCCAGAAAACCAAGCAAACATCATTGGGAAAATGGGCACATTCCTTCTATGAAGTGAAAGGAAACCTCGGATAGCAGAAAGATGGAAAAAAAGACAGAAAGAGAATGACTACATACACTAATCATGCTGTGTTGGTGAATCCAAAAAGCAGTTACTGAGACAAGATGCTGCAAAATGTCAAACTACAGTACAGTGTTGTGAAAAAAAATGTCATAACATAAGCAAAACCACAAAATGTTTTGTGATCTGGGGGTACAGAACTATTTCACTACAGAACCAACATGTTTTATCACCACAAGCTCCAACAGAAGACGTTTGACCTTCAGCCACAGGCAGACACACACTCACTAACAAATCCATATGATTCTCTCAACCAGTTGGTAGTGAACACTGCGTTTCCAACCGACTACGCTTGATTCACAACAACTTGAGCCAGCTGCAGTGGAGTAAAACCTGTGTCGTAGACGTGTTAATGAGCGGTCTCCACGTTTATACGTTTGGCTTCTTTTGTAGAGGTCAGAGTTGCTGTCACGCAGGCTGGTTAGAGTGGAATCTGGATCTCTAGTGTAAAACGGGCTAATTGACAGGGCAAATGCGCCAGAGCATATGGTTTGATTTTAACAGTGTGGGTGGTGTTTTTCTAAGCCTTACTGACAGCCCTGTCTCCTTCCGTTTCTTCTAATTTCTCCTAATTAGACCTGACCTTCACCTTAACGACCACTCACTCAGTCACACACACAGGGTTTTTCTGAGCATAAAGTGGGTGTCTTTTTGTGCAAGTTTAACATACGTTTGTAAAGAGATTCCGCTAAAACATGGCGGAAAAGATCAAACCATTGATATACCCGTATGCATTCCTACAGGATGTGCAATAGACAAATGTGACAGGTGTTACTAATTTAACACACACACACACACACACAGGCTTGTTCCTGTTTTTCCATTTACAGGATAAACAGAGTTCTCCACATTACAACAACATTGCAACAGCCTCTCTCAGTAACAGTATAATTTATGGTTGATAACGGCTGCTGCGCACACACACTGTGGTGATAAAGGTACAAAAACACAACCTGGCCATTGCTGTTTAATTTATGGTTAGTTAAGTGAGTAGTCTACTGTTTTAAATGGCTTGAGGGATTTTCTACGGACAATCTAGTAATAATAATATAATAATAAAATAGAAAAAAAGGGTAAAATACCTACTGTTGCCACGTAACTGCATCTACAACAGAGCCAGCATTCTTCATGAACCTAGAACACAGAAAAACAGAGCTATATTTACCTGAGTGTCACCTTTTCTTCAAACCTCATGTATTATTAAAATTTATTTTTGCAGTTATAGGCATTCATTTTATAGCATTTTATCCACCAACTTAACTGCCAATACCTGGGGATGTGGTATTGTAAGAACCTTGCTAATACAGGCAGGCAGACAAGGTTCAGTACAGGTTGTCAACATATGCTAGTATGCCCCAAAATTATTTGGAAAATGCAAGCAAAGGTAAATTTACCAGAAATTTAAATTTAACTGTATGGTAGCTTCATGTTGAACCAGGAAGTGAATATTTATTTAGTTTATGGCAAGCAAAATAACTCTTGATATGTACATCATAGTAACTGGATTAATTTGTAGTGTTAATTCTATTAAGTAAAGTTATATAACATCAAGTGTTTTAGGTAATATGGTAAATCAGTTTAAATCTAGTTTTGTAAAACAGTAAACAGTCCTAAAAGTGTTGTCTGCAGCGTGCTAACCCTAACCTGCAGTTTGCTCTCAGTCAACTAAATAAAAAGTCCTGTACACAAACACAAACTCAACATATACACAGTCCCTCCTGTTGTCTGCTTCCCTCTTCCTGAGCGTTTGCATCTGTGTTGTGTGTGTGTGTGTGTGTGTATGTGTGTGCGCGTGTGTGTGTGTGTGTGTGTGTGTTTCCTACTCTACCTGACCCATATCTCTCCATATTTGGGGGTAACAGCTTGTCAGACATGCCCAAATGTGTGTCTCTAAACTTTCACAGCTCTGGCTTGTTTAGTCTGTCCAGCTCTGATATTTGGACTGTTGAGCAGCTCAGTGTCTAATTCATCTTATTTCCTGAGAGCAGCAGAGTAGTTGGGCTGTCAAACACAAGAGCCACCCCTCGTAACAGTGTCAAACACACAAGAATCACCCCGTCATTAAATGTGTCACCCGTGACCTGCGGATACTCCAGCTCTCTCCTCTTCATCCTCTCACTCCTCCTCTTCTCACCACTTATCTTCTGCATCCTCCCTTTCCTTTGAGTCCACTGCTCATCAATCAGTCTGAACTGTACAGTACACATACACACATTGACAAACACAAACACACCACTTTTTTTCCTGAGTAAATTTGATCTGTCAGTACTCGATTAGATAAACAGAGTACCTAATGGTTTCACTGATGTAAGTAGCTCAAGCACACAGAGGAGGGAGACCCATATCACATTTTTCTACCTTCTCTGTCTTCCAACTACCTGTCAAAATGTGTGTGGTTGCAGAGAGGAGCTGGAGACAAATTCAGGCTGAGATATACTGAGACATTAAACTGTTCCTACGTATGTATTTGCACACAAACTTGCGAACACGCACACACACATCTTTAGCACACTTTATTTCAACTTTATGGACTCTATTTTGGTTCAAAGCAATGCTGTTTCCCATTTTTTTAACAAATTCAGTTATAGCCAGAGCTGTATATTTCACCTCTTTCACTTCTACATGTCTTGGTACCTGTGTTAAAGTAACAGAAATCTCTGGTGACAGACAAATAGAGCATTAATTGCAGCCACTCAAAACAGAAAGTTTAATAACCTCATCTGTCTACCTTAAAATCGTAAAATGAATAGCAGTGTTTATCAGTATTTATTCGACTATGGCTCAGAGCAAATCCATATGCAATTTTATCAACATGAGGCATTTCATCTTTAAATTGACTTATTTGGTTATACTTATTAGTATAAAATAATGTCTACAATTATTCTATATTGTCATAAATATTCTCTTAACAGGTGTTTACAAGTTTAAGTAGTGTGTGAAAAACACTGCTACATATGTGCTACATTTGAGAGTTAAAGTAAAATGTTAGCTCTGTTTAAGATACAATTTTAAATACAAGTGTAATGTTCTTTATAGTATTGAGGTATTTTGTTATTTAGGAATCTAAGGTCTTCATAAGGTCACACTGTTTTTGGAATGTGTGTATATCAGTGTGTTTATTATACAGGGCCACTGATGCATCCATTTTAGCCAAGTTTGTTTCCATTTCAAAAGACAAAAAAGCTCAGAAAGGCTGAACTTTTTTGGAAGTGATGAATATGTTTGAGAGATGCCCTCATCTATGTGGTCAACAACTGAGAAAGCATTTTTGCCTGAGAGGAGTTTAACAAACTAAGGCAGTGACTAAGTAACATGCCAAAGTAGCCTGCATCCCTACATTCAATGTCTTGTAAACAGTTAATCTGAGAGTTGTGGTTAGATTTAATATGATCAGGGTAGAATGAGGGGTTGTGTTACATGCAGCACAATTTTGGGTCACTCACTTGATTGTCCATCAATAAAGGACTGTCCAAATTAAACATTTTTTAACAAAAGTTTTTTGTTGGCAATGTCTGTGTATTGTTTGCCTTCTGTGTTTTATTTTCCAAAAAACACAACATGACGTGAATGCTATGTTTGTTGGCCAAAGACTAACATCTCGTACGCCTTGAAAGCATGAATAAAAAACTACCTTATCAATGGAGAAATTATATAACTTTGTCAAAGCAAAGTCATCAGCACAGCAAGTTTAATGTCTCAAGTTGGTTTGCATGACCTGAATGAAATCAGCCCAGAAGATAAGAAGTTCATTTAATAAACAAAACAGTAAATAATTACCGACTTATCAAGCAGAAAATAAAGCTAACTACAGTTCGTACATGCCTTTTTCTGCAGTAAAGGTATGACTATGAAGTATGATTTTACAAGGGGACAGGTTGCAATTGAGAGAGGGCAGTTAGATCAGCCATCAGAGTCAGACCGAAGCTGGTGGGGCTTCTGCATTAAACCAGCAGGTGGGACATTGCGCCGTCACGTTATCAATCAGATGACACCTTATTTAGGTTGACATGGTATAACTGGAGCTGAGACACTGAAACCTGCAGAGTGGAAATCCATAAACACTGAACACTACCTAAATGTGTGTGTGTATGTGTGTGAGCATTAAACACAGTAAAGCTCTGTAAATGTCCAAAACCACTGCAGCATACTTTCCACTACCTTAAACCCTTTCAAGGAGGATAGCCTAACAAGGCCAGAAATCCTGCACAATCAATGTTTTACTTGCTGACTCACCCATCCAGCAGCAGGATGGCGTTCTTCCTGGGTCGTCCTGCATTGGGGCCGTAGAGGTGAGCTCGGTGGTAGTAGCGCACAGATTGAAGCAGGGTCCGCAGCTTGGTGTAGTCTTGAGCCAACTGGGTGCTGTTGACCGCCCGACCCACCATGCTGCGGTAGGCATTAGGCTCTGCGAAGAGGAGATGCAGTACACTGAGCCAGAGGCAGAGTTTGCAAAGCAACAGTGGGGAGTTGGAGGAGAATATTGTTGATGTGTAGTCTGATCTTGCTCCAACAGCCAGTAGAAAAAGGGATAATTGGGCAATTCGCAGTAATATAGACAGATGGACTCAGTGTCAGGAAAATGATCCAAGCACACAGGGTGGCCTTGCAGAATCCGTGACACAGAGTGAGGGAGCTAGTTGCCCCAAACGGAGAAAAACTCAACTTTTACAGGCCGACTGCTCTTTATCCACCCTAAAGAACAGCATTGTGATCTGTACCAGGCTGTGTTTGAGCTGTAAAACTAAATATTTCAATAGATCGGTTTTGTCTGTGTATGTAGCTGTGTCTGTGCTGTATTCCTTAAAACTACAAGGAGAATATAGAAGCAAAATTTCAAAGGATCACCTTTTCACTCAACCTCCTTTCAACTTTTTTTACGCTCCACACTGAAATTTTCACATGGTTCAATCAATAGATTTTATATGGTGCTTTTAGGCTTAGGCAAAAATAAAAGTTTCTATTGTAAGCTTTATTGCAGATGAAATGAAAATATGAACTGATGTGCAACAGGGAAACAGGGCTCTGGGTGCACTGAAGACCTACAGGAACACAGATGGTTAGGATGACATGCGGACTAGCAGTTACTTTCATCCCTGAAAGAACCCTCACTTTAACCCTTAAACTCTCACTAACAACTCACCATCTAAACAAGGTCTTTATCGAAGCTGTTATAACCAGTAGATGTTAAATGAACAAAGTATGAAACAGCTTTCTAATAGCAGTTTAACTGGAGAAAACAACTTGTATTCTGGACTTTAAAAATATACCTTTTTAGACTAATCCTTTAGTAAAACTGAAAGTCCTTCATTGGAATAAAGTTAACTACGTATGTATTAGAGATGGCATGTAAAAGTATTTATTGAATGTTTCTGAGTGTTTCTAAATGTTGTAGAAAAACAAAACAGCTGAAGACAGACCTTTTTTTTTACTCAATACTGTAGCCTATCATGTTATTTAGTAGGCAGTGGAGCTGGGTGATATGAATAAAATCAAATACTATGATATTTTTACCAAATTCAACAATGTCGATATTTCTGCGATATTGTAGGGTTGACTTTTGGTGCTTTCACAAAAAATGCACACAATGATATTTTAGATAATTATTCATAAATAATGTGGATACAATGAGTTTGTGTGTAAAGGCAAATAACAGAACAGCTAGAACAGTCTGGTAAATTCAGAATTCAGTAATTACGTCACTTTACTGTAATGCAGCCTTTGTGTAAAATGTACAATGATATCTATATGTCTTATATACTGTATCAATGTCAACATACTATCAATATATTGCCCAGGCCTAGAAGACAGCATGTGGTGTGTAGGTGAACTGACCATTGCCCAGCTCCCAAGAGATGTTGTACTTCTTGCCAGCACCGTACTTGAGGAGGCTCAGGGTGGAGGAGGTGTTCCAGGAGTTGTCTGGGTTTCTGTGCAGCGCATTGAGCCCCAGGATCAGGTGCAGACCAGCACAGTCGGCAAAGTTGTACAGTTTGTCTAAAGACCTGGCTGGGAGAAACCCACAAAGCAGTTGTAACTTTGATTCTTTTTACGCAACTGGAATCACATGAACACAATGGAGACCATGTGGAACTTATTGATTCACAGATTTGCATGTTTAGGTACTATAGGATTCTCCTTCTCCAGCAACAACTAGCAGCTCTTGGTACCATAACAAACTATTGTAACTAAAGAAAATACTAACAGACAGAGACTAGGGTTTTCAATTTTGAGTACAAACTAAAAGTCTTGTTTTTATTGTGATTGTGGTACTGTGCACCATATCTAAACAGAAATATTGTTATTGTCATGCGAATAATTTGCTCACGCAACATGGCTGGCTAAAAACTGATAAACAATATGGGGTAAACTGGCTTATAAAACACTACAGGTTCTCAATGCTGAGAAAAAGTAAAAAAGTTGTAGATCACCAAATGTAAAAAGGGCATAGGAAAAACATTGGAATTGTCTTTTTAAACAAACAAGCTCTTTCTCATGTGACTCTTAAAAAAAGAGTGGCTTCTTCTAAATTTTTCAACCTCAGTAAATTGTAATGTAAACAATTAGAAGATTCCATTTCTCAGCGGTATTGTGAATGGAAATTTTGCGTACTGCATTTTGCATAATGGGTGAACTACAGCTGGGATTTATTCTGCAATTAAGTTGTCGTGTGCCATGTACTGAACTCTGTGTTTGTGCATGTGTGTCCATTTTATGCAGAAGACAGCAGAGTCTCTTCTTTAGCAACATTCAGTGAGAATCCAGAAAGACTGCCTTTCCCATCATGGACTCCTGTGGTGATTCACTTCTCAAAGCTGCGAACACAGGATCGCTCTGTTCCTCTGCGGCTGACTACGCACTCACGTTTATGTCTGCTGGTTCCATCAAAGCACATTATTCTCACTAAGCAGTATCAGAGAAGGGCCCTACCACAGATGCTGGGTACCAAACGTGTTTGTTTATATTTCAATGTAGGACTGCAGGCCGCTCCTGGATACCTCAGGCTCTTGTTTTGAAATTTAATCAGTTTAGAGTCATTCCATTAACGTAAATATTAACCTGACATCTGACCCTTACTTCCTAGGTACAAGAGGTAACAGATGAAAACTGTGTACCAGTCTGGTTCAGGCTAGAATTTGCCCTCAGCTGTGGGTTTGGCACCAGCTGAGCTTTACAATGTAGAATGGAGAACAAAAAAAGACCATGGGTGCATGTGAGGTTATTCTTCTGGATACATGTCAAGCTTTTATGCTGTCATGTGAAAGGTGCAAGGTTCTCCAATATTACAATATTTAATAAATGGATGTGAGTGATACAAACGTCTGGCTTTAAGTCAGAGTCAGAATACACTGGAACACAGAACAATGCTTATTAAGTCAAGCTTCAGCACAAATGTGTTTTTTTATGCAGCATTTTCTATAAGCCTTTATTTCCAATAGAACAGTGGTTATGTAAAATCCACGGAGCAAATACAGAGAACAGAAAGATTGCTTGTTGCACCTGGCATTCATTCACTTTCCAGCAATGGCAGGACAAAGCCTGAAAACAAAAGAAAATGCCAGCAGTAACAATGGTTGTATTACACACAGCGCTCTTCTATGTCTCTTGTGTAAACTGTCTGTTCTCCATCTCATTAACAACCACCAATAACGTTATTATCATAACTGCTATTATCATAACTGCTATTATCATAACTTCTTTCCTCTGTGGTTAAATCAGAGTGGTGTATGTTTGCAGGAGCAGAGTTGAGGGCAGCAAGACAGAAAAAGTAACGCCAGATGTGGCTGTCAGGATGAGTGATTCCAGGCCTTTCCTCACCTGAGATCTGAGCAGAAAGCAACCAGCATTGCTCCAAGACACAGCTAGCAGCCCTGCACACACATCATAAAGGCATCATGAGATGCCCCAAGTAGCTTAAAATATTGTTTCTCTACTAGAAGCTGTTTTTAAAAGCGGTATGTAAGATCAAATACATACGTATACGTACTACGTGTTTGGTTTCTGGAGAATTTTACTACTGATGACCAGTGGCAGACAAACTTTCTTCTGTCTTTGCAGCTACAAGGTATGTTGAATGACGAAGTCAAAGGTAGTGCTTGTAATCAGGAAGTGGATTAGAAGTTAAATGATTTAATTTTTTTGTTTATAGGGATTAATTTAAAGGCCATACATCAATTGTTATATGTAGTAGATGGAGCTGAATTGATGAGATAATTAATTATTAGTCGCTCAACAGAAAGCTAATCGGCAACTATTTTGATAAGAAATTGTTTAAGTTTTAAAGCAAAACCTAATGAAAAAAATGGTTCACATCCTCTGGTTGAAGCTTCTCAAATGGCAGTAGTAAATCAAATATCTTTGGAAATTGTCTAAATCTAGGGAAACAAGAAAACAGTAGTAAAATTCCCTGGGAATCGTTTTAATGGTGCATAATTTTCAGTTAAGCAGTTTATGTTTCGGATGCACACAGCTTCTAGCCCGAGGAGGAAGTATAGTATTGCTATCCTATGTAGCCAAGCTCTTGTTTATTCCCTGACAAGAGCAGGGCATCATATGCTTTATTCCAAAGAGTAAAGGATGCTGGGTAGATTCACCCTCCTGGTGTCAGGAAACTGCAGATCACTGAGGCCAAACATGAAAGAGCTCCTATGCAGACACTTGAAAGCCCTGAAGCTACAAATCTGTGATCTCAGTCAGACGAAAGTAATGACATTACCAAGACACTCTGACTTGGTGTGTGTATGCACATGCACACATACCGAGTGTGTCTTTGTGTATGTGTGCTAATATTATCACATCTGTGTAATGCAGAAAAGGAGAAATGTAGCATGATTCAATTAAATATTGTGGAAAATGGTGAATTTAAAGTAAAAGAGCAGCACTTAACGTTATTGGACAATAACTCTCCCAAATGATCTAGTGTTTCACAAACACAGACATAGACAATCAATCCAAAACAACATTGCCTTTACATCTGTTTAAAGTATCAAGCCAGAAAGAACTGGTGCTCATCCCAATGACAATGAATAATAGCTAAGTCAACAACATCATTTTTCACCCTGAGGAAGGCGGTGTGTGCCACTACGCTTGGGTTGTTACTAAGCTCTATTTTACAACATGTACAAGTCTATAAATAGCTAAAAGTTTTTTGGGACTTTTTGCCAGAAGAGTGCCTTGGACCCGTTTTCTTTTTTGACTAATATTATTTTAGTTTGCTGTTTTTTTTTTTTTTTTAAGAATGAGTATTTTATGTTGTAATAGGTTTTAAAACTGGTTTAAAAATTCCCAATTACACATAACACAATGAAGGCCTGTCTAAGAGGTCAGACTTTACTGTACTCACTCAGCTACAAAGTTCCCTTTTATCTTACAAACAGTCCAGCCAGAAACAAGCAGAACAAACCCAGAAAAACAGTGTGTACATGCATGTGTGTGTATGTGCCTGTGTGTGTGTGTGTGTGTGTGTGCATGTGTGTGCAGCGGAAAGAGTGGGGTCTGGATATTGTCAAGCTGTCTATCTGATAGAAAAGCCAGTTCTGTGAAGCAGAGAGGCCGGCAGCATCAGTCAGTGCTATGCCTCATTTCTGCAGCTCTGCATATTCCCTTAAACACTGAGGTAGACATAGGTCTATGTACACTGGGCCTGTATGCACTCACACAAACAGTGTTTGCTGGTTTATATACCACCCACATGAACCAGACACCCATCTGAAGTTTCCAATGAAATGAGTCTTTTCTCTGTAGCTGCACGTTTAGTAAGTTATTGTCATCACACAAGACAGGTGTATTTTTACATGACAGTGTCTTCTGGTGCAGTTTTAAATTATGATCTGATTTGGTTTTAAGCTGCAAGAATTATTTAATCACACTTATAACCTCAATTGCGTGCCGTCACTTATTATTAGACAGACCTGCTTTGGGGATCTTTGGAAAGTCTTCAGATTGAAAAAAGGCGTCACTTAGTTATGAAAAGCAGGTTGCAAGAGGTCAACACATTTTAGAATTGTTTGAGACAGTAAACCACAGTAAAACCCGGTGCCCTAATGCTGTGTTGTACATCAACTGCCAACTGCATCCGTCCACTTACATTTCACACATTAATATTTCACTTCACAATGTTGCCAGAAAAAGGGAGGCAGGCCAAACATTTAAAAATTTAATATTTGAAGCAAGATCTTTTGTTGTCAGGGATTTGTTTTTTTACCTCGCTATAAAGTCAGTTCTTAATGGCTTCTTCTTTATCTACTGTGGCATGGAACGTACCTCATTAGTAAAGATAGCTTAAATGCGTTAATGCTTAAACTAAACAGTAAAGGGCTTGAATTTAAGATTTTCCATTTACACCAGAAATAAAAGTATATACTGTAAATAAAAAGTGATTTCTTGAATTGAAGAAAATTTATTTAAATCTACATTTATAAAATACATATTCTATTTGATCAGTCAACAGCATAGCGTACAGTTCTTAATAAATGAGAGGGAATAAGTCGGGCTTAGTCACCTTAAACCTGCTCTCAACCAGGTTTACCTGGGAGAGCAAAATACATTATTAATGGCATCCATCCGAGCTTGCTTAGTGAAATATCCCTGTGTACTAAGAGGAAAGTGAAAGCAAGAGGGAACAAACAGCATCTTCTTACACTTAAAATTCTAATTCAGATAATTTGTGAAAACAATTCTGGTCTTGGACTTTAAAATCTAAGTTTAGAAATGTGGATATATTCCTACACTCCCCATCAGTTTTGTTTTAGCAAGGAAAATAGGCAGCAAAGTAAAAACTTTGTTTTCTGTCTCTGGTTTCATTCAATACGGAAATATAATGACTTGCTGCCAGATGTAGCTTACTGCATGTTCAGTCCCATCAAAGTCAGTCTGGAACATACAAGTACACGCACATGCACAAACACACACATACACAAACACACACACGTTTACTTAGGTTACTTTTGGGGACATTACATAGACTTACATTTATTTCCCGGAGACTTACCCTTACCTTAACCTTAACCACTGACCCAAAAATCAGCTTTTTCCTCAATTGGGGATATATCCTTTGTCCCCAATTAACAACTCTTTAGACTGAAATATGTCCCTGAAGGTAGTCAGGAATGATCATCACAAACACACACACACACCCACACCCCCACGCACACACACACACACACACACAAACACACACACGCACGCTCACACACGCTTGCTTGAGCTAAGTTCTGGCTTGCTTTTAAAGCCAAATCAAAACCGAATCCTCAAGAGACATGTGCAGACAGGGGAGAAGGCTGTTTAGAGAAATTATTTCTGAGCCTTTTTTCCTGTTTATGGATACAATGTGTTTTTCCATATCTGAAGATGCATATGTTGCAGTCAAGCTTCCAGAGCTCTTTCAATGCATGTGTCCACAGTCACTCCCCCTGCTCAAAACAATTCTCAAAACATGGACTTTTGCAATAATTACTTTGCACTTCTTTCAATAAGAATTCTGTTCATTTTCAGAATTGTGATTCTGACATAAGACATGTTCATAAAATGACACCATTTCACTGTTCCTATATTTAAGAGCATAGATGCTTGTGATTTTCTCTGTCAGCTGTTACAACTCACATTACGTCATCTTGAAGTGGTTAGTGGAACACATGCAGATATTAAATGTGCATTGTGACCTAGGTAGGGAAAGTATGGCGTAAACGTCTAGTCTCAGACTGTCCATCAACCAAACTGTTCTCAACATGCTTGGAACAATTGTGGATGACATTATTTACAGGTCCAATATGTGACATATTTACTGTTATAACTCTAAAAAATTACCCCAATGCATCATCATATATAAAGGAAACATGCTAAGTTGAAATACTGTGTTTTCTGACAACAATGCTAATGCCAGTATTTTTTGCCAGAGTTACCTGTAAAAATGTAAACCCAGCGTGCTACAGCTGTAACATTCGGGATCAACAGAGATAGATTCTACCCAACCTAAAAAAACAATCCAGCATGTTTTTGACAGTTGTGTGACCAGAGACGTAACAAACCCCGGATAAATATTGGAGATATATTTGAAAGATGGAGACAGCTTAGAGCCCAAAAGGACACAGAGTTGGCTAATTTTCTCCTGAACAGGTAGGCTAATTTATCACAGCTAGTAGGGACAGGCATTTTATGTCGTTTCAACATTCGTGTATCTACTCACATTGAATTTTATTGCTGAAGTATCCGAGTTGGTTACTCGCAAAAACAATTGAGACAGCCAGTAAAGTGATCCTGACGGGTCCTGGCTAATGCCGCCATGCTAACCCTGCTAACTGCTAACGTTACAGGAGGACAGGTCAAGTGGGCCATGGCTGTTTACAACGTGCAGCGTGTTTAGCGGCCCGTAGCCGACAGAGTTATTTCAAGCCAAGAAAGGGGGGCTGTAATCATTCAGAGAGTTCCATCTAATGTTAGCTACTCTACAGTGCTGTGGAGTAATGTCTGGCTATGTGAGACAAGCGTCTAGCAACATTGTTGAATGCTGCGGTCTCATTCTGGCATCTAACGTGACCTTTGAGTCTGGGGAGGAGGGGGCGGGGGAGACAAATCTCTCCAGCATTTTGAATTTGTACTGCAGTAACTATTTTAAACACTAGCTGTCAGTTTTACATATTGGACCTTTCACAGATAATTTGAAGAGTATTTTTACATTCATATTTAAAACACACCACGTGAACATGCGGTCATGAAACACTTGAAATTGAACTGCTAAAATATCCAGGAAAACCCAAGTGTGGCACATTTATCATCTGCTCCTCCATCATGGCTTCAATCCCTTTTTTCCAGCAGCTCAATTGATTCATCTAGCAACTCTCTGCCTTCTGTTTCTCATTGGCTCGTCATTTCTACACAAACCAGATCCTCTGTGGCTGCACAAAAAGACACTGTGACTGAAGGTCATCTCAAGACTGACATTTCCAGTGCGCAACTTTTAAAAAAAGATCGTTGAAAGTTTAAGAACCGCTATCGATGCAGTTTGATCACTCATCCATATCGGTCAAAGCCAGACCAGTATACTGTTACAGACGCCGTATCAAAAGCTATTCAATGTGGTGGTTTTGTATGTTCACATGGTGTATCTGCGACTTGTACTGATGTTAACTTGACACTGCATGTTAGGGTTGCGCAGAGGGAGCAATATGGTTCCAATATTTTGTGAGTCTGTGCTGCTCCACCAGCGTGCACAGAACCCAACGCCTCCATGTTTACACACATACATCTCCACATGCACTCTTCTTTCATACAGGATGGCTCCACTCCAGCGAAACCATTCAGGTCAAACCACTTTTGTATTTTGGAAGAACGCTAGATATGTGGTGGGCACCTGTTTTCAATTCTGTTAGTATAGGGGGACCCGTGTGTGTGTGTGTGTGTGTGTGTGTGTGTGTGTGTGTGTGTGTGTGCGTGCGTGCGTGCGCGTGCGTGTAAACAAGTGTGTAAGAGAGAGATTACCTCAATCTGTGAATTTGCTGTGACTAGACTTGCGTGTGGCCCTCTTTTGTGTACCCAGTGTAAGGAATCAGAATCAGAATCAGCTTTATTGACCAGGTATGAAGACACATACGAGGAATTTCCTTTTGGAGCGTAGTTTCTCACAATGTGCTTACACATTCAAAACAAACACTAATACAGACACACTAATATATACATACTCTAAACAGAAACAGTGTAGAGAGATGAGTGCAATGAAGAGTCCAATAATTATTATTAAAATGTGGAACATAGTGCAATGGGTACTGGGATAAATAGATTCAGAGCTGGTGAGTTAGATGAGTGGTATGTTAAAGTGCTCATATCATGCTCATTTTCAGGTTTGTAACTGTATTTAGAGGTTATATCAGAATAGATAGGTTTACATGGTTTAATTTTTTTTTTTAATCTATTTTTTTGTTGTAGTGCACATTGCAGCTCCTCTTTTCACCCTGTGTGTTGAGCTCTCTGTTTTAGTTACAGAGTGAGGCATAACACTTTTGTTCCCTCCATCCAACTACCCAGTTAGAAGTAGAGTATAAGAACGTGCCATGCTAGCTGCTAGGCGAGCATTATAACATCTGTTGCAAAGTGATGCACGTTTTTTCACGGAAGTAAAGGCTGGACTACAATAGAGCTGTTTGGAGCAGTTTGTGAACAGTGTTTTCTGTTGGAGATGGTAAGTGCCTTTGGGGTGGACTTTGGGATTTTTCACTTTGTAAACCTATTACATGCACAAAAAAGATATACAAAGGAAAGGGGGAGGGAAGCCCAAAAAGCATTATATGTGCACTTTAACATTGTTCTCTAAAATACATCCACTCTCTGATGTTGCTGCTGCTGTTTGTGTGTGCGTGTGTGTGTGTGTGTGTGTGTGTGTGTGTGTGTGTGTGTGTGTGTGTGTGTGTGTGTGTGTGTGTGTGTGTGTGTGTGTGTGCTTCAGACTAGGCAAAAGATTACAGTAGACAACAAATCAAAGACAGAGAAGTGGACAAAATAACATCAACTGCCTTTCTTTGGCTTTGAGCCATGTAACTCAAACCACTTGTTAGGGGAACAGGGTGTGAGGGAAATGCATATGGGGTGTGAGTGGTTTTCACATCTGTTTGGCAATGCTCGCCGCCTATCAGACCCTAATGAGAAAAGTACGCTTTTTAGATTCTAATGACCTCACTGTGTTAGGCTTGTAAAGAAACAAGGTGTGTGGAAGTCCAGAGAGAAACATCATCATGTTGTATCTTCACTTTCTTTGCATTATGGAGCTACCTACAAACCACAACCACACACATCCAAAGGAGAAGGAATTTACTAGTTATTACCATGAGCCAAAGCTGTTTATGAATAATCCTGTTATTACAAACTGCCAGGTTTTAGTAACTTGTGAATCTAACAAAGGTTCATATCTATCGAAGGCAAACAAATCTCTGTCAAAGTGATTTTGATAGTTACCGTCATATTAAGCCTGCACGATTAATTTTATAAAATCTCAATCTCGATTCACCCTGTTCACGATTTAATTTATAAATAAATTAGATTTATTTATTTTGTAATCTTTTTTTTTAATAACTTAGGTTCTCATTTCATTTTATGAGCCGAATGCATTCCAAATTAACTACTTTCTTTTTGAGTTTTAAACAAACTGTATAACATAGTTTTTAAAGCGCTCCCAAGCGAACCAGTGTTCTCCCTTCTCTTCATTGAAGCCTCTATGTTTACAGCTTGTGGTGATGCGCAATGTGTTATAGGTGCCCAAAAAAAATCAATGTTTGGTTTAGATAAAATGATCGAGTAAATTTTAATTAGTTTTAGTCTTCGTCAATGTCTTTCATAGAGCAAATAACATTATATATTTCCGACTGTGATATTTCCCGTAGACGTGTATAGTTTCCGACTGGGAACCCAGAAATTCCAACATTCCATGTAAAATTGAACACGACACTCCGTGCCCCCCGCCTGGCCTCTTGGCAGTACCAAAAATCGGAAGTAAGTGGCAGAGTCCTATTTGATTATGACTGTGTCAGATAAAAGCAAGTGCCTTGCAGTGTAAAGTGGTCAAATATGTGGACAGTTTATTACAGGGAAACACCCCACGAATTTTGAAAGTAGCAAAGACAAGGAAGCTAACTTAGCTTACCTTAGGTACAGGAGAATGCCTAGTCCCCTTCCCCCAAACAGAAGCTAACCCTGGTGCGTTACAGTCATGGATGTATTGATATGTAGGACCAGCAGCATGACAGAGACAACCGCAGGACAGAGAACACTACAGGTGGGCTTTCACTGGCGACCCAATGGCTGGTTAGTAAACACACAGGAACACCAAAAGCGGGAGGGACTGTGGGTTAATATGTGGATGAATACTGGGATGTCTAGACAACTGTGTGAGTTGACTGACTTTAAAAAATTTGCCACTTTACTCAACCCAAAGTTCAAAACACCTGTTGATGTCTGTCTTCTTTAGTCTCTTGGTCGTTTTTTTTCCTGGAACATGTCAAACACATTCTGCACTTACTGCGGCGTCTTGTGTTAACTGTTTACATATCTGTGCTCATCATCATATGAACATTGTTTGTACTGGTGTTATTGTTGAATACGTGGTTACTATATATTTCTAAAATTGTATGATGTTTTTGTTGAGTTATTATTACACAATACTTTTCTGACCTTTTCTAATCCCCCAACAGATAACCCATATTACAAAAAAGACTAAATTAATAAAAACTAAACTAAAACTATGCATTTAAAAAAAATCCAAACTAAACTATAATAGCTAACCCGCTTTAAAAACCAATTAAAACTAACTTGAATTTGAAAAAAAAAAGTCAAAAAGTCAAAACAAAACTACAATGAAAAAATGAAAAACTATAATAACCTTGGTTTGATTTGTTTTGTTTTGTCATGTTAAAAAAAATTGACGCTGAGAATCGTGATATCAAATCTAAGCAAAGCACTTGTGATTTATTATTTTCCCCAAATCGTGCATGCCAACATCATAACATCTAATTATTGAAAGGAAGGTAACAAAAAAGGTCTTTTGAGATACGTAAGCTATGCTCCTTAAGCATTCAAGCCTCTGAGTGGGCGGTCCAGTTGACATGTTTGATTGACAGCTTAGCTGGCAGGGGGGCAGGGACAAAATGTAAACAAACTTGTGTAACTGTAGTTTAAAAGCTAAGGACAGTGTTTTTATTTTATTTTATTTTAAGACAGAAGGACCTGGAGGGACTTTGTTTCTGTGCTATGCACCAGCCGGCGCAAGGAGGAGACAGTATTTTCTTAGCAGTGGTGTTGAAGAATATGGACTACACCATTTACCATTTAAACTGAATTTTTTGTTAAGCTGCACCTATTTATATTTTATGTAAACAAATAATTAAATGGCTGTTTAATTCGATGAAAGCACTCATAACTGCGAACCCACAAATAAGTAACACTTTACTTGAAGGTATCTACATAAGATTGACCTGACACTGTCATGAACATGTCCTAAACATTATAAACAAGTCATAAACGTGTATGGCATAACGCTTCTTTTAGTAAAGGTCATTTGGTTTTGTCATGACAAGTTAGGGTTAGGGTCAGGGGTCATGACAGTGCCATGTGTCGTGTCACTCTCATGTAGAAACCTTCCTGTAAAGTGTTACCAAATTATCACTAATTCTGCAGTTTCTCTCAGCTTTACAGAGCCATCTAGCATCTTTCAGCTCATTGTTTCTCACTGATGAGACTGTTCTCCCTCTCAACAGTCTCATCAGCGTCATAAGCTTTTAAGCTTTCCACAACGTTACAGGCTAAACTTGATGTATAGAGAAGGCTATCAAACTCTTAATAACAAAAATATATTGTAGGCCATATATACCTGTAAAAGAACAGCCTGAAGTTCAACAGATTGTGTTTGAACTATATGTTTTCTTAGTAGTTCTGTATTCGCAGCATCTCTTTGAACACATAAAATGTGATTTGTGGGTCAGACATTAATGTTGCTTTGTTTAAGGAAGAGCCATTAAAGATAGGGAAGTGAGGGCCACACCTGACATTTTTACTACCAGAGATTAGTGACAGTCGCCTCCAAAGAAGGCAGTTGTAAAGCTTCCACGTCTAATCCGTTTAGCCATCTCATCACACACCTCTACTGATGCTGTAATTGAGCTCTGATTGCTCTGTAATTGCAGTAAAACAAGACTCTTGCGGGCAGACAGACGGAAACAAGACGGCGAGTAGCCCAGGGCTTTACTGCCCCTGAACCATCAAAGAGTTTGGATTTAAAACAATATCTGTAGGCCTTCCCACGAAACACCTGCTTAGGCTGCAAAACACATTGCAGATCACTGATCAATGATCCACAGGAAAAACATGTTTAGGTTCTTAACAAATGCCTCTTTTAACACCTTGAAATTCATCATTTTCAAAAGTCTTAAGACTGACAAACAATTTGTTTATAGGGTATTTAGGACATCTGCTACATTCCCAGCTCAAGTAGGGTATCCTTGATCCCAGGCCATATGATGGATGAGGGTTATAAAGACCAGATCTCTAGGACGGCAGCAAAGCAAACACATGGTGTCCCAGACTCCCTTTCACTACTAGAATAATCACCATAATCACAGCAATCATCTTCCACTCTCATACCATATCCACACACATTACTTATGCTTCAGTTAAACTGAAGGTTCTTTCTTCAGCTAACCGAGCAGAGCCAGATTAAACAGTTACAGAACCACCAGTTAGCCTTAGAACAGTTGTATACATAATTATACATTTATAATATCAGATGATGGGAAAAGGTATAAACTGTATCTAGTACATTGACCACACCGACTACTTAAGATATTTGTTATTTTGTAATTTAAATATAATGACTTATAATTACCTTATTAAATTAAATTGAATGAATGATGGCATGGTATTTTATAAATGTATGTAATAATTTCATACTTATTCTCTGATAATACCTTAAACCAAACGTGACCAAATGTTTGCCAATGGGTTTAAGCCAAGGAAAAAATGCATATGCACAGTCCCTTAACATATAAAAGAGCCAGATTTTCATATATAACTTTATTGAATGTATAACTCATTTGAAATTCACATTTTTCGTATTCATCTGTAATGCAAAAAATCCATGTAAAAGCTTGAACTATCAATGCAAAACTATTTTTGCAATCAAAGAAAAGTTTTAAAGGCTTTAAATTAGTGAAGTTTCATTTTAAGTGACCCTATTACTTTCTTATCACAGTGGTAAAATACTGATTTGTTGCTACAGCAATGCAAAAGAAAAAGAAAAATAATCATCACATCAATCCTCCAAATTGCTGGCCAGTATAGGCCACACTACAGGGGCCGATGCCTCAGTCAGTCCAACAGCCTCTCTTCCAATAACTCTTAACTTTTAAGTCCCACTTGAGTTTCTGCAGGAATATGTTAAAATAAAGCTGGGATTCGTCCCAGCACCATGATGGATATTCCTGCCATATGTTTATGGAGACCAAGAATGGGACCATTCACCTCAACAAATATCTCCCAAAGTCTCAAAACTGTCTTCTTCAGTCTTGTGCTGCTGCTGAGTTTTCCTGATCCGGTCTGTCGAACACATAACGCTGCATTATAAGAATCTTTTCGACATTTGAAAAGTTTTTTTCTCACCATTTGTGATTTCCATCTTCACTAAAACATGTTGACAGAGGCTTGCACGCAAGTGAGACTTTGATTTGTTTTAATTATTGTGTTTTGGTCAATTAGTGTGCTCAGATGTTTGGAAAGATCACATTGTGCTTCAGTGCTTTGTGGTGACGCTTTCAACTGATGCATAAACAATACTGTACGCTAAAAAGTTTGAAAGCAACTCCACACAGATTCTTTCAGTTATACAAATAAATACCAATACATTTACACCCATTATGGGAAATATATAATAAACTGATCAAACAAATGTTACTGCAAGTTCAAATATCTGAATAAACACAGCGTTTATTTGTTTCATTGATTTGTTTTTCACAATTTAGACAATAATGTATCCATGACCCCCCCCCCCCCAAAAAAAAAAATGTAGTGGGATGTAGTGATTTTTTGTTAGATTATTTTTTTCAAAGTCTCATAGATTAAGTCTTAAAAAGTTGCATCCAAGATTAATTGTATGATTACGGTGGCTCTGTATTTGTTAATATTCCACAGTAGTTTGGATCAATCTGCACTGAAGGTGGGAGGTTACTGTATAATAATGTATCTCCTTTTGTTTGCGGTGATAAGATACAAAATATCATTTGGCAATGGTGAAAATGAAGCACAATAATTAGCTATCTGACTAAAGCACAGACTACAAGTGTAACATGGACAATTGGCTAGTTTGTAAAAGGAGTAAACAAAAGAATTGCAGGTCACACCAGGAATATGTAGGTATGAGCCTGTGTATTCAGACAGATACCCTTTTAAAGGGGTTTAAGTCAGTGCAGAGAAACTGGTTCACATCTGGTAAGAGTAAGATGTTTAAGTTACATTTGGAGGATTTAAAAAACGTTTCATGTTGGGCGGATAAGAACCTAAGCAGATGTTTTACAAGATGAAAAGGCAAAGTGTCCTGTAATATCTTCAATGCCTAGTATCGAACACTGTTTAACACAGAAAAGAATTGTATTCAATTTGTTTACAACACATAAACAAAACATCTTAATCACCTGAATCATCTTAACCCTGCGGATTATTCAACATTTTTATATAACGGTGCTGTCTGTGAGTTTTGTTATCATTTAGAAATAAAAGAGTATGAAGTCTTTGGATTAAAGAGCACTCATTTGCTACTTAGGTCACTCTTGACAAATGCAAGTCTGAAAGCAAATAACTTTTTATGCTATTACAAAAAAAGTTTTACTTGTTTTTCATTTTTATTCGCTCATACATTTTCGAAATGTAACTTGTAATAGGTGATGTACTTTGCCAGAGTGTGCCTTCTGCAAAATATTGCTTATTTTGAAACTCCTGGTTGAATTTCACTTGAACGCTACACAACAGCTAACAATAAACTTCGAAGAAAATTATGATAAATCCATCAGTTGTCCAACACTACAACGTTATCACCTGCAGCATCATTTTAGTGTCGAGATGCTGATGTTGATGTGAATGTGCAGGAGTTCTCCTTGGCTTGGCTCTCTTCTGTTTTGAAGACAGTGGAGTTCACCAAGGAGAGAACAAGTGATGGAGAGCCAGGCTATTAGCATTGCGGGTGGGGCATTCTGGCTTTATCAGACGCCCGGGTTTCCTACTCTGCCAGGGAAAGGACCAGGCCAAGCCAAGTCAAGCCAAGCCAAACATCTGCTCCTGGTTAGAGGTGTCGGCTCCTGCCATTCAAATCAGAGGTTCAAAACTCAGGGAAAGGTTTCACTTTGCCTCCTCTTGCCTGGGCCACTGCAAGCAGTCCTGTACATTCCCTTAGGGAATGCAGGTCTGCCGAAAATACCATAGAAAATTCAATTCCACTTTTCCTTTACGCGCTTCACTCCTCTGACCGAGGAAAATTTCATTACACACTTATGGACTCATTAAATTCCTTCAATAACACAGTGCTGTGTTGCACACAACAGAATTTCAAAATAAAAGTGCTTGGAAGGCAAATAGCTGAGGTCCCTCAATGCATGAGTACCAGTCATGAGTCTTGTCCAGTTATTTCTTTCCTTCTTCCCTCCTCTCTTCCTATCTTCTTTATATCTTTACAACACATAAACGGCTGTATATTACAGTTAAGACACATATTTAATACGCTTTGAATGTGTTGCGCTGCTTAAGTGATGAAAGCCCATAAAATAGTTTACATATTTTCTCTGTCATCTTGTAACCATACATCAGCCGGCATCTAATAAAATCTCCAAATAAAAACCCAAGGCATCAATTACTGGATACTTAGGCCAATTAACAAAAACAGAAACAAAGAGAAACTTTGGCAAATGAGAAAGAAAACAATTTGGTCACACATCTAACATTAAGCTTCCATTACTCTCTAATGAGCTAATAAACTTTTTGGAGGTGACTGATCTTCAGATGTAGCCAAACCGCTATCTGTTGTTTGTCTCAATAAAAGTGGGTTTTAAACTGGCTTCCACATGTGTCCGGTTTCGTCTTACTTTTTAAGATTTACAAACAAACAAATTCCCAGGCTCTGACAGAGGTGTGGGTTCTAACTTTAAAACCTTTTCAACACTCTGTCTGACCAAAACAAACAAACAGTCCATCATGCTTCTCTCCCATCAGTTTACAACAGTTTTTTCATCTGACACAAACAAGTGTAAATAAAAAGCCGCACTGTAATCAGTTGCTAACTAAAGCTGTTCAGAAATCAGTTTCTTTTAAAACAAATGGAAAAGCAAAAAACATTTCTGCCACAAAGTCAGTTTCCCTTTAAGACTTTACATGTCAAATCTTTCCTGGAAATCTGGATTATGTTGTTTGGACCAGGGTTGTTTGGTATTTGGATGGTTGTTTGACAAAGTCTGCAGTGAATCATTGTTTTGGAAGGTAGCTGGGCACCTGTAGAGTTTAAGTTTCTTAAAGGAGACATGAGGTCCGTGGCTAGTTTTCTATACTGATGAATCAAAAGTTTTTCATTGGGGGGAGCAAGAATACAATTCATGAGCTTAATGCCTGCTCATAAAGCTTACAGGTAATTAGACTTAGTATCTCTCCCGTGTGCATTATTTGAGGTAATGTATGCAGCTTTTCATACTAGTTAGCTATGTGCTTCCTTTGAATGATGTTGCGTGACATGAATTTGAGAGAATAAACGTGTCAGTTTGTTCCATTTGCAAGCCAAATAGTTGTGTTGCCCGACTGAATAATGCATGTTGATCTTGATCCGTTTGAATCAAAATCACTTCATTATGTACAGCAACTTATGAGCAATTATGTGCAAAACACTGAACCAACTTGTATAATGCTAACTCTCTCCATTTAGCCAAAGAACTTAGCTTCCAAACTCTCTGATTTAGCAAACCAGTTTCCATCTACAATAAAGCGCAACATCAAATTGTGATGAAACTACGCTTTGCATAGTCTAGTTTATTCGCTAAAACCAGTTGATGGAAATGCTTCTAATCATGTTTTCTTTTTTGCAACATTTTAAAAGTTTACTTAAAATCCACTTGACAGATAGATGTAAACATGACTCGTGAGGCACCGATTTTAGTAAGTGTAGGAAAAATGTTTTTTTCCCTTTATTTAAGCCTAAATGCAGCTTTGGTGAAGAACATACAGGTCACTATGGTATTATTAAAGCCACTTTTTCCATCTGTCATCCCTACTCCATCTCATTAATATGCTGTCTGAATTCACCATCTCTAGCTATCTTACCATATTCAAGACCCTATCGGGACACAGCAGATACTAGAAGACAAAAACATCTCTTTGTAAGTAATTTGTGTCTCATGCTCAGTGAAATCATTTTAACTTTCAGTTGTAACATACAGCTGTTTTCAGAGCTCTTCAGACACCATCTCCCACAGAATAATGCCGGAGTAGCTTCTTCAGAAATCCCTCTGAGGCACATACATGTTATTGTTTTATTTGTCGGGTCAGAAGTCAGTTACGGCCAGGAGCGATGCCTCTGGAGCAGGTAGAGCTTTAGTCTTTTTCACATCCCTTCAACATGGAAGGACATGTTTTCTCAATTATTCTGGGTTTCTTTCTCTGTTGATTTTGCATAGAGTCAAAGCTGTTTAATAAAGTGTAAGAGAAAATCCGATGTCTTCCCTTGTGTGCCGCTCCTAAATGTTGATTTTACTTTCTCCACCCTTTTTGCTTTTGACTTGTGAATTTTGAAGTATTTCCACCCTTTTTTTTTTAGCTTGTGTCTTTTTTTGCTTAGCTAATTCTTACTTGTACATTGACAACTTTGTATTGGATCTACCTGTGTATATTTACTTTTCCCAACAAGACGTTTGTGGTTTTTGTCAATAACATAAAGAAAAAATCCGATTTGATATAGATGCAACCAAGAATATTTTTATCTATTGAAATATAAATACACCAAAAACCATAAAAGTTGTCACATTTACAAATATGCAAGTTTTGTATCATACATATGAAACATGCATTGTCCTGTTTCACATCTGTTTGAGTTTACCGGAAATTTCAAATTTAAAAGTTAGTGGCTTGTGAAAGTTTTTTTGGAAACGCCCTTTTTTTAAGATGTTTTCTTAAGAGAGGTCTGAAGATGTTATTTGTGCTCTGAGGCTGTTGGCGAGTCTAACTAGTGTGAAGCTACTGAACCCCGAGCACTTACAACTTTGCTCAACCTTGAAGACACAGTTTTACACCTCAGGTGCCGACTGGGTTGGTGGGTCTGAACTACCACAGCTAGCAGCGAAGGTTAAAAGATCGGTTCAGGAAAAAAAACACTGAAAACTGTCTTTGTTCGTCTTATATGAGAACAAACGTTTTACTCATCTTTATATTTTGTTCTTTCTTTGCTCTTTTTACACCTCTGCTTTTCCCCCCCAAGTATGTTGCTGGTATTTAACTTCTCCCTCTATCCCCCTTTCCCTTCCCTCTCTCTTAATCTAACTTTGTTCCCTCTAGCTTTTGTTTTCCCACTTTGAGGGCTGAGACCCGAACTGTGAATCTCCAACTCAGCAGGACACCAAGGAGTGATAGATGGCCCCTGACAAGGTCCAACAAAATCCCAAAAGCCATATGCTCCAAGTGAAAAAAGAGAAGAATTAAAGAGGATTCACAAGTGTCCAAAAGAGAAACATGCCAAAGTCTTATGCAAGCAACGTTTTCTGGAGTTTACATTAATATTAATGTCCCTGGTGCTGAACATTGGCTGGCATTTCTTCATTAAGTAGGCAAACTCACACATTCAGGGAAATGATAAGGAGAAGAAAGAAACAATCTATTTGATGAAAACAACTTATTCAACCTTTGACAGAAAATGTAAGATGATGGATACAAACTAGAGGAGGAACAGATTATGGTGAAGAAAGAGGAAGGACGCAAAGTACATGTCCCAACAATGTTAATGGAGAATTCCGGTTGATTCCAACACCTACAGTAGCTCTGTTGTTTGTAAATCTGGAGTGCTGTCAGTAGAGAGAAAAACGAAACCAATCGGTGCTGCCTACACCGTGTTATCCTCCTGCTAGCGTTAGCACCCAACACGCTTAAACAAGACAAGTTTTAAATGTGATTTTAGCCTCTTAACATTTTCAAAATGTCATTACAAGTGCCTAGCCATGTGCAGTGATTCCTTCCGAGTGAACACAGTGTATCTGACTGCAGTAGATGTGAGAGAAAGGCATGAAAGTTCAGCTAATTCAGCTCTCTTTAGTTCCTGTGTTGAGACAGCAGTATGATTGCTAACCTACATATTTTTGTTTTCTGTGTTGTAGTTTGTAGACGGTCCCTAACCTCTCTAACTGCAACTACGCAACACAGGAACTAAAGAGAGCTGAATTAGCACAACTTTCATGCATTTCTTTCACATCGACTGCAGTCAGATTCAATGTGTTCACTCAGAAGGATCACTGCACATGGCTATGCACTTTTAATGACACTTTGAACATGTATAGAGGCTAAAAACACATTTAAAACTTCCCTTGTTTAAGCCTGTAGGGTGCTAACGCTAGCAGGAGGATAACACGGTGTAGGCAGCACCGACTATTTTGATTTTTCTCTCTACTGACAACACTCCAAATTTACAAACAACACAGCTATGTGTTGGACTCGACCAGAATTCAGATAGATTTTGCGTCTTTGCGGATACATGCATTATAAATGCACATATGATTAAAAAAATGAATTTATGTGACATTACGTTTCATATTTGCTGTTGCAAATTAGTATTACATACACTTCATCACTAGGAGACAGGGTTACCAAGGAAACCATTATAGAGTGCAGAGAAAAAATCCCTAAGTTAATCTTAGTCAAAGAAAAAGTGATATGTGAAATTATAAAATATATATTATAAAAAATAATTTCATTAGTCTTTTCATGCTAACAAATGTGTTTAAGTCTTCTGATAATTATTGAAAATGATGATGATAACTACTACACTGTATTCACTCACTACGAGGAAAAGGAGACTCCTTGAACACACCCACACACAACGCACGCATGCAGAAATGCTGCAAACATTTATGTGATGCTAATGAGTGTGTTAAATTCCAGTCTAAGTAGTTGAAAGAAGAAACATTAGCGTAACATTCTTAAACACTAGGTCAAATTGCATCCCTAAACAGTGGTTACAGCTTCCTAGCCCCTTACTAGCCCCTACAATCAGTACAAACTTTGCACACAATGAATACACATGGACAGGCACACACACACAGATGGACAGGCACACACAGACATACACAGACACACACACACACACACAGGGCAGCAATCTCATAAATAACGGATGACAGCCTGAGAGTCAAATTAAGGAAATAAAATGTGTCTCGCTGGTAATGAAGGCGGCATGTTTCCCCTCAGGATAACAACTTCATCTGGACACACACACACACACACACACACACACACACACACACACACAAGAGGTACCAGCATTCCTGCTACAGGTCCATCCCATTGGTACAAACTGGCTCAGAGCAGTCAAGAACACTGTGCCATGACTTGAAATTTGACACAAAACGTATGTTTTCTAGAGTTCTGAGGAAAAATGTGGAGGTTGGATGTCATGCCAAACAATCATAGACGAGGAAGGACTGCTTTCAAACATTTCCCATGCATCAGGCTATTAAAATGACATTCGTTTGCAGGTTGCTGGCACTTGTCTCAAGGCATATTGCAAACACATGGAATTACATGTTACATCCATCTATGATTTAAACACTAGGTATTCTTTCAATGAAGGAAAATCCGACACTTCTGGATCTGAGCAGACCATGTGAAAAGAGTAAGGGAAAACAGCAGGCAATATGGCAATCAAGAGTTTGTCACGCTGAGCTTACGTCACTGCTGATAATTGTCAACTGACAGGTAAGACAAAAAAATGCATGTACTAAATTCAGCCAAACACAAGCGGGATATGAGTTCATGTGGTTTATTGTATTCAGGTTCAACCAAAATACTACATAGATATTTACTACTACTCTGTGTTACACTGTAAAAAGCCTGCATGTGTGAAACTGTAGTAATCTAATATATAATCTAGTAATCTAATTATATAAGTTATTTAAGGAATGATTCTTGTTAGAGATGCACTTAAAAGGACTTTAAACATAACTGTGCTAAACAGATGCACATGGTGGCCGAGAGGACAAATGAAGCAAACTAAATCTTTGAAAACCACAAGTGAACTTTACTACAGGGAAGTTAAGTTGCAAAGATAGTTTTGAATTACTACACAAAACAAATGAGCATGTCTTGTTTCACACGGCCAGATATCAGCAGATGAGATCAAATCTAAGTCAGTAGATTGATGTAGTGCAGAAATTTAGCTCAACTGTGCAAATGTTTTTTATGATTTAATGTTCCGATGTACTAACTAAGTTGGGGTTATAATAATCTCATTGTTTTCTACATAAGCGGGTTTTTTTGTTCAGTAGCTACCCGATGGGTTTGGCTCTGACGGTCTGACTTAGGTAGCCATTGTCTTTGGTGTTCCACCACCACATGCCAAGCTCTCAGTTTGTTGTGCTTGGACCGTGTCAGCAGCCTGTTTGGCCATTTTTCATAGCAGCATGTGGTCTGGTTTAATACATCAGCACCAGTGTGTTGATTGTTGGAATCTTTTAATCTAGGCCTAAAGCCGAAAAATAATTTGCCATGAAACCCTAAAACCAAACTGAGCAGAGACTAAAGCCAATTTGCAAAGGATAGCCTAGCTCACTTAAAGGTCAACTTGGTATTTTCATGGATCCCTTTATAGGCTTGTCTTAGTTTTACTTCAGTTTGCCATTTGTATCAGCAATCTCTTTTCATGTCTGACCAAAGACCTGTTGCATATATCCTCCTGTTACTATTTGTCTCAAGTTTCTTTTCGCTCTTTGTCAATTATTAATTAATTCAAACAGGAAATAATGTGCTAAAAACAAGAAGAATCTACATTTTTAGACTCTTGCAATTCAAATTTATACGCAATTGTTTAGTTAAAATTATTTTGTTTTGTTTTAACTAAATTATAGAAGCAAAGATCATTTAAAAATGCTAAAATAGAAAGAAGGACATTACATTAATATTGAATTACTAATTTATGAGATTAATAAAAGACTTTGCTTCAAAACTAACATCTAAAATCCATTGCAATTGGTAAATATCCACTCCTAAAGAGAAGGATATTCATTTTACTTCACGTAACTGTGTGGACAAGTCAGAGACAGAAAATCTCTGCTGAATAACTCATTGTTTGGAACCACTGATCCCAATTACTGTATGTATTTGATGATGTTCCAAAGCGTTATGTATTTGTATAGAAACAATGGGCATTCTGTTTAAAGCAGATTTAGGAGTTTTGATTCACTCTGTTGCTGACAGCACAGCAGATTTCCAGGTTCATTTCTTTAAAAAGTACAGTAAAGCAAACAGTCGGGGCAATCCGTAATATGTAAAACATACACACAATCTTTAATCTTTGTTTTACCACTTTACTTTCCAAGATCCACAATGACTGCTCATATTTAATATTATCTTTATGGATATCAACAAATCACAGCAGATTATATCTATTCTCTGCTGTGATGGCAACTGAATGTACTGCAGTGTTACAGTGTGAAACTTGGCAGGAAAAAGTCTCATAAATCTGCATTCAGCAGTGAGCTGGAGATGAACAGGGTACTGAGGCAGCTGCAACACCAAAAACTAAATCCATTACAATTCACTGCAAGTGAGCGTGTGGGCTGATTCACTAAGGGAATTTTAATTAAGTTGAAGAAATATTTCTACTTCTTCCTTACAGAATATATTTGAACATGAGATTAAAGAAAGAGTGGACAACAGGCAGAGAGGAGTGATATAGAAGGATGAAGCATGTTACCCACTGTTGGAAGACAATATGTTTGGACTCAAATGAGTAAAACATAAAGCTATAACTAGAGGCTCTCTGACTTTAGACAGCTGTGCCTGTTTGTTTTGATGAAAACATTCAAGCCTTTCACATATGTTAAGCCAAATCCCCTTTCTGTGTCTGCTCCTAATATTTGTCTTTCCAGATTTTTAACCTTCAGCCGCTCTCTATGTCATGTTTAGTGACTCATAATAAAGGATTTGAATTTCCCTAGAGCCTTCTTCATAACTGTACTGCACAAAGAGCTTTGCTCATAAAGATGCTGATTTAAATGAGCAAACACATTTTGTGTATGCTCTTTAGTTACCGGTTTCCCATCAAGCGCACAAAACTGTAGTATTCACAAGGTAGAGTAGAGTAGAGTAATCTGAAGTGGAGCCCAAAAAGCATTATCCATCCTACAAGGCAGCTAATGGATGCTGTAAACTATGTAAAGTAGGAATTTAAACCAACACTGTATTCATTTTCAAAATTCGTATCCCCATCCTATCTAATATTTTCTGCCACACTTAAAGGATTTTTATTCCAAGTCCTGGTAGGATCAGAGAATAGTTCAGACAAGCATAATCTAATCTTTTGCTCCTTTCTCCTCTACGCAGCAAATCAACACTTGACAATACTGCAAAGTCTATGTTCAGTGATGCTGTCCACCAGCAACATTTGTTAAGTTCTTGCTTCCTACAACATCTGCACATGGCAACTTAGACGTGATTAAGTTAGGGAAGGATTGTGAACGTAGCAAATAAACTATGTTTAAGGTATTATTTTAAATGTTTATTTATTTGATTAGGACAATGCACATTAATCAACATTTCTGTAAATGTACCAGTGTTAGCCACTTGGCTAATTTTCAACTGTAGTCCTAGTTACCTAGCATGCATGTCTTTATGGTGGGAGGAAACCGGAGCACCCGGAGGAAACCCACGCAAACACGGGGAGAACATAAAAACTCACACAGACAGGCCCGGTCCAGACCGGTGATCAAACTATGCAGTGCCAACTGGTTAGGGCCAGGAAACCAAAACAGTTGTTTAAAATTGGGGAAAGTTGTTAATGGTTAATAAAAAGGCAAACGTCAATTGCAAGTCTGTGACAGAATGCAAACTTCAGTCTCTTGCGTGAAGGTCAGACGTGCTACACACCCATCCAACATCCAACATGACCTGCAGATTCATCTCCTGTCAATACCAGAACACACATCCTGGAGAACAGCACATGTAGGCTCAAAAATTCCATTAGGTAGCAATCGGCACTCGTAATGTTAACGCGCATTAAATTACGCATTAATTACATGAGAGGTGATCGGTTCCTTGTAGAGGGAAATCTATTTTTCAAACAGATTTGAAAGAGCAGGGCAGCAGCAATAACAATGCACAACAATAAATGTGAAACATAATGCTTATTTACAATCAGAACAGTCACAGTTACCATTAGGGCTGTACTTAATAATTTAAAGGTTTATTCATAATGTTGACGTTCAAATTCTAATTCAACAACAAAAAAAGCTAAGAGCTCGAGTTTCCTCATTAACCCCTTGAATTCTCTCATAACAACAAGTACTCAGAGAAGGATCCATAACTCGCGCCCATCACTAAAATTTAGATTTAGATTTTGGCCAGATAACCTGGTGGAAATTCAGTACAGTGCGCCACTCTGCTCTCTCGGCTTGTTCAGCTGCTGGGGAACTCTAGTTTCTACTACAGTTTAAAATAATGGCTTTGCTCTGTTGCACTTGCACGTTTGTTGTGAAAGCAGGGTTGCATTAGTATTGCTTCACACTTTTCTATTTTGTCATTCTTCTCAAGTTTCCCTTCAATGGAGCCCTGCAGCTCTCAGTAAGAGGCTTCTAGCTGTGACTGCTGGACCTCTGTGTCAGTTCAAAGAGAAGAGCTCAGGTATTAGTGTCTGATGTGCTCTCAGCAATGTTTACTTAAACCTAACAACTGATTAGACACAGTAAACAGTTCTGTCACTTGATACTCTACACGTGAGATCACACTAAGAAGGAGAGAAAGAGGAGAGTCTAAATCATGATGTCTGGCTGCATACCATCTGCCTGATCATGAAGCAAATGGAGATGAAAATCCATCTTGTCAGGCTTCAAATAATGCGTTTGTTTCCCAACAGCCATGGTTTGGACCAATCAATGTCTTGTGAGGAGCTACTGGCATTTATTATTTGGTGTGATGAGACAAAGGCAACTATTTGTTCAAAACAACACTTTTGGCTCCTAAATATGTTAGCATAGATGCTGCAATGGCATCAGTTATGTCAGAACTGGAAAGTATTTATTCACTGAAAGGAGATCAGAGAACACTCTTTTGATCGAAAAGGTGTTTTCACTCAATGGAGTGGTTAGCTGATTTCATGGGTTGAAGTTAGCCAGTCATGGATGGTATTAGATGCTTCACCCAATACACCAATTTATTTTTAAGATTATTTTTTGGGGCTTTTCCCTTTATTATAGTGACAGTGGATAGACATAAAAGGGGGAGAGGGATGGTGGGTTGACACGCAGCAAACGGCCACAGGTCGGATTCCAACCCGGGCCGCTGCAAGACTCAGCCAACATAGGGCGAACGCTCTTAATGGGTGAGCTAGAGGCCGCTCCAACAATTATTTTTTTAAGGGCCTGCCCTTGATTCTATACATATGAGAACAGACAAGAAAGCCAAAGAGAGAAAGAGGAAAGTAAATTAGGATGTCAGGCTGCATACCATCTGCCTGATCATGAAGCTAACATCTGGCTCATGTAACATAACATAAAATATTGCTCATTTATGTGATGCCCTTTAACCACAACCTAGGATATCAATAAAAGTATGACCTCGTGGATCATGTGGTAAGATGGAGATGGCCTACTTAGCCCCTCCATCTTATCCAGATGGCTACTCCTCCTCTTCTGATGTCCAGTAGCTGGCTGTGTCCAAAAGACTTTAGTATAACTGCCCAACAGGAACATTACTCCAACGTCCAAGTTGTGAGTTTACCTCCAATTAAGAATCCCAATAAAAGCCTTGCAGTTAGATTCTCCTAATGTTGTTCTTTTTTGTATTTATAATCCTAATATAAAACTCTCCTTATAATTTTCATTATTTATGAGGTTGCTTGTACCAAAACATACTGTAGTATGACTTATTTTTCCTTCATAACTGTACATATGTGAAGGAACTCTAAAACAACTAACATTTAGACAAACTCTACTTAGACATTAAGGCGTATCTACCATGTAACATTGTGTATGCAGCATTTCTGTTAGTGCAGCAATTTATAGCAAGATACATATACACTATTGCTCCAATTGATTAAATAATGTGTCCTTTTTCAGGTTTGCACAATATTTCCTATCTCCTAAAAAATCTATAAAAACATTTAAGGAGATTACCTTATACTTCCAACAGAAATAGCAAAACATGTTTCTTATTCACTGTCTCACGAGCAGCTGCAGACCTTATAACTAAAAACATCCTATGTTTGACTCTTGCTTCTCTAGTTTCTCTGCTTTGGGAGGATTTTCTTCTTGTCCGTGTTCTCAAATATTGATCAGCCGTCCTTAGACTACAAGAAAAACACAGTATAGGAATTCCTAAATTGAGTTGTGTTTATCCTTTGAAACCTTAAACACACGGACGAGGCCTTTGAGGTCACAGGTTGAGCGGATTGACGGCCTCATTCGCTGAAGTGTCAAATAAACATAGGACTTTCACATGAAGTCACAATATACACAGCTAAGCTAACAGTAAACATGAGAGAGAAAATGAGGGAGAGGTGTTAAGTTGTGTAGAAGACGGAAATGATGGAGGCAGAGGAAAAGAAGACAGAACTGAAGAAGTGATGCCTGATGGAGGGATATACTCCAGCAGAGAGACATGAGATGATCCTGACCCTGTCCGCTTACTTGGGGTATTTTCTCAAGTGAAAGTGTGTGTGTGTGTGTGTGCGTGAGCTTGGAGTGGCCCCAATTATTGATAGCTCTAACAAGCCTAGGTCAAAGGTCAGACAGTGGTGAGTGGAAAGGGTTGGAGCGAGACTGTTAAAGGTCCTTTAAACACCTACTGCCTGCACACAAGCACGCACACACACACACACACACACACACACACACACACACACACACACACACACACACACACACACCGTGCATCTTGGCTGATTGTTACCAGACCATGTTTAAACACACATCCCTAGTGCCTCTGTACCCCTTTTACTCTCAACCACAGAGATGTAAGGTCTTTGCATAGATTCTACTTCACACAACATGCTTGGAGTTCAAGTGTGTGTACTAATAAGACCATGGGGCAAACATGTTTTTTTAGCATATTCAGTGCTTATCCAGGTAAGTTATTTAAACAGTCAATATATGTATATAATATAGTAATATATGTAACTGCAGCTTTTCCACCTTCACAAATAATCTTGGAAAAATATCCTTCAGACTTTTGAACCGCATTTCCCAGGGGGCAAACCTGTAGCTTGTGTCTTTGCTAGAAAGAATGAACGTGTCTCTAAGAACGCTTCACAGTAAATCAGCTTTGGGTAAATAAAGTCCTTCTGCTTGGCTTCCTCCCCCACTCCCAGCCAACCAGTCTGATAATACCTATGGCACCTGCTCAAAAACAGCAAGGCGCCGTGCTCTGTCTCTCACCTCCACTTCTAGCCCTTAATAGGAACCATCACACCAGGAGATCACATTTAAAAAGACAAAACGTTCATCATCGGTAAAATGATGCAAAAGATGTCTAGTGTGTGGGGAAAAAAACATTCCGTTGTGATTCATTATCCCCATAAGTGTTATTGCATCAATATTTTCAACTTATATTTCATCATATTGACACCCGTGAAGTCAGTTTAAATATTTGCATTTCAATTTTAGGAATTTAACCAAAGTAATTTGAGTCCACACAAGAGCAGAATAAGCTTAAAAGGTACACTAAACATTCTACGTTCATATAATTCTTCATTGAAAGAAGAGCAAAAAAAGGCACCAAAGACTTCCCTTGAAGAAAAAGATGTCGCTCAAGTGGTTGGTTGATCTGATTTGGTAAAGTTAGCTGATGATACACTGATAGACTGACAGATGCTTCATCCAATTAGCCGCCAAGTATTGTTTAAGTGCCTACCCTTTTCCAAACAGTTTCCAGTGACAGCTTCTGAGATGGTTCTGTGTAACAAACCATCTGGCATGTCAGGTTAGGAAGCAGCAGGGTTTATGGGAAACGTAGTCTAAATTTTGAGAAACTTAGCACTATACCACATGTATAAAACAGAGGCTAGTTGTATCTACCATGGTTTAATGCTACTATATACAACGATTTAAATAATAATGATAACTAAATTAGGAATAGATATTGTCTGGGTTATTGTAGTTTTTTAAGGTCTTTTATGATAGTTAAGAAATATCATATTCTGTGTGTCTCTGCCTGCCTGGCTATCATATCCACATTAAAAAATATTTCTGCCTGTGCTGTTTCTAAAAATGTTGTTTATGTAAACACCATCTAAATACAACCCAAAAAAAATATTATCAGATAATAACTATCAGCATGCTTGATCTGAAATATGTTTGAATGATGAAAACTACAAAGTCAAATGTAAACATCTGAATAGGCAGGGAATACATTGTGAAAATTGTAACGTTCCTGTGGCTGCAAAATTAAAGAATGTAAAGGTCATAGTGCCTTTTAGAACAAAATTATACATGGCTGCGGAACTGAACTTGTGAACTCACGCCTCACAAGATCAGGTCCAGACACGTCTTATATGTATTTTCCTACTTTGATAAATGCAACAAAGCCATGTTTTGACTGTTGTACTTGAGAGTATGTAAAGATACGCAGCCAATAGATGCTGTTTCACATATATCACTCATGTTGGCAAAACACAGTGCAGTCACTCCAGGGAAGCGAGACCTTCTGAAAACATGGAGAACACATTGCAGACCCACTCAGGCCACTAGTTCTGTGTGTATTACCAAATATATTAGTGACAGAGATTTGGATTATTTGTTTCATGCAATTCATCAGTCTTTTCAAAATACTTGGCCAAATATTTCATATTTCTCTGGATTTACAGTGAACGCTGGATTGTGTACATTAATATAAACTTTTAATCATTTAAATGCTTTCCAAGTGTGACCTTAACTCCCAGTCAGATAGCACAACAAATTAAGGTATCTCTTTGGTTGGAATAATTTTTCCAGGCTCTCTTCAGCCTTAAGACTTACTTTCTGGGTGGTTCTCTTTTTTAGAAAAAAAATGTTGCCCACCCAAGAGACACTCTCCACCTACTGTCTTTTCAAGATGCTAAAGAAGATAGGAAGTATGTGTGTTTCTGTAAGAGGCAACAGAGTAGTAAAGACTTGGAACAGCATTAGGTCCAGTATATTCTTCTAATGATGCAGTTCCATTTGTATTGCTCATGGACTATAGTTAAACATTATTTTTTACTATTACTTCCTTTATTTTCTGCCGTCTTTAGTTTGGTCTTCTAAATTCAAAATATGCTCTATAACCTTAACCAACCAATTTTCTTTTACTTCTCAGCTCCGAAAAAACACTCTGTGTTTACCTAACATTTCTGACACTGACTTCATCTTTTTATGCACTCACTCATTCACTTCTACACATCCAAAAACTGCGGTAATTTTAACAGACAAATCCTTCATTTACTCTCTTCTCCTATAGTTCCTTATTTCCACCCGAGTCAATCACTGTAACAGATAAGAAATGCAGCCCACCCAAAATCAGGACTCCAGAGTTCCTTCTGCGGTCAGATTGAGTTAACTGTAACCAGTGAAAATGTCAGTACTCTGTTTACTAGCCTTCTTCTGCTGCACTCCTCTATCCATCCCCACATTCCTCTTTTACAAATTGCATTTGTCATTTTGAAAGCTGATGGTTTACATTGGCATGCTTTGAACCATATGTGAGTGCACATAGGCATCTGCATGAACGTGCATGACCCACAAAATCCGGGCTATGGTATTTGAACAAGCATAACATGCTTCTTAGGATATGAGTATGTGCCCCAAAATCTGTGTGTGTGTGTGTGTGTGTGTGTGTGATCTCCTACCTGTTATTGTAATGTTGCTGTAGATGTTGGACAGTTGCTCTTTCAGCAGGACGAGCTGTGTCGTGGCAGCCTTCTCCCTCTGCAGCTCCAGCATTATGTCAGGATGGTTGGCCACTTTGCAGCCCTTCTGTTTGTCCAACGCAATGTCACTGCGCACTATATCTGCAAGTGGGCATAGATGAAAGAAATCAATGCTACTTTAATAGTGTTATTGTCATGAATTTGAACAATGTCATAATTATGTTGCTATTTTTATCAAAACATTATGTGTCACATATTCCTCCATGTTATACTTTGCAAGTAAAACCACAACCACCTGTTGATACCTAAAAGGTTGTGTCATTTTAAACACACTTTCCTAAAATAGAACAGAATGTGTTATTTGTAACAGATATTTTTAACCATATGCTGTATAAAAGTAGCCTATAACAAATGTGTGTTTTATTTTCAATTTCAATTCAATTTTATATATAGTATCAATTCATAACAAGAGTTATCTCAAAACACTTTAGATAAGATAAGATAATTTTAGATAATTTGTTTATTAGTCCCCAATGGGGAAATTACTGCACTACACTCTGTGTACACACTTTTTGTTAGTACTCACACACAGGCCTGAAATACACACACATGCTCAGGACCTATACATGCACTATACATGGAGAGATGTCAGAGTGAGTGGGCTGCCAGCTGAACCAGCGCCCTGAGCGGTCGGGGGGGTACGGTGCCTTGCTCAAGAGCACCTAGCAGTGCCCAGGAGGTGAACTGGCATCTCTCCAGCCACCAATCCACGCTCCCAACTTTTTGGGTCCATACGGGGATTTGAACCAGTGACCCTCCGGTTCCCAACCCAACTCCCTATGGACTGAGCTACTGCCACCCCCATTTACAGATGGTTAGTAGGGTTAGACCACACTCCAGAATTTACAAGGACCCAACAGTTCTAGTAGTTTCCTCCAGAGCAAGCGACAGTGACGAGGAAAAACTCCTTTAAGGAAGAAACCTCGTACAGACCTGGGCTCTTGGTAGGCGGTGTCTGACGACCGGTTGGGGTTAGAATGAAGGGTGGCAATAACAAAAATCAAGTCACGTTTTATCCAGTCAATGTTTCAAAAACAGCATCCTTAGTGCCCTATACAGAGGGACATTTTGGAGGCGGTATTTTAACGTATAGTTAAATTGTGATAGGTGCTTCGAATATTTTCGTCCAAACCATTTAGTGAGTAAATTTTACAAAGCATCTCAGTAAAACGTTGAATGAAAAACTGAACAAACCAAGCCTCGGATTAATTAGGGCCGGTGTAAGTTTAAGATAGGTGTCCCAACAAATTGTAGGCCTAGCTACTGTATAATGAAATGTATGCTGTTTAAAATAAATAAACGTTGCATTTGGAGGAAATAAGAATTCCGCACTAAAATGAACTCGCTGCGTCTGACAGAGGGGAAACACACGGGAACAGACATGTGTTGTAAAAGTCCGTCAAAAATACACAAGACAAGTAGACGAAGAGCAACGTCGTGTCTAATCACCGTCTTCGTAGTTCTTCAGATAGTAGTCTGGCCCCGGCCCTCTGAACTTAGCGAGGTTCTTCTGGTTGTTGAACTGCAGGAAGTCGGTCCGCTTTCCGCCAAAACGCAGGAAGGCAGGCGACAGGCCGCGCGCTAGGGTCACGAGCCGCTTGGAGCTGCAGACACACAAGACAGAATGGCACTCACATTTAATATGACGTCCAGAGTCTGCGCGTTATTAAAACACAATGTATGTGTGGCTTCAATTTACAATCATGGTCATAAGAGGAGCAGAAACGCGATTAAGCTAATATTAATTCCACTAAATTTACTAAATTTCATATTACTATTTCCACATTTGAATAAATATAGCCTAACACAGATGAATACAAATGAAGTAGGCTATTTAACGTTGTCGTGGCTGTTAAAACACCACGTGCAGGGCTGTCCAGTTTTTCTCTTTAACATCAGCGGGCCCGAGAAACAGGCAACTTCTTCTTCATCCGTCATCCTGAGACAAAAATCATTAGGAAGCAGCTGCAGCAGGTACAGTGTAACAACGGCGTAATGTTCGGAGGTTTTACTCTACACTATTTTAAATTCGAAGGACTGACTATTTCTGAAGACCAACAACAGAAAGAAGGAGGAACTGCTACCTTTATATTCCACTGTCACGAACAAAAAGCGTAGCTATTTGTGTGCTTTCTGCTAGTGAAGCACTTGCGCGTGTGTGTGTGGGTGTGTGTGTGCGCGTGTGTGTTAAATTGCCATTTTTGTGCGCTGCATTCGTTGCTTTAAAACAATGAATGCAGCGTAAAAAAGTGTCAATGTAGTTGTAGGTGACATTTCCAAAGACAATATCTAGTGCATAGGAAGTTTTGATGTTTCGAAAAACCTATAAACAAACATGGGGGAGTTTTGTTTTGCTGCAAATCACAGATTTTCTCCAACACAGCCTACGTGGCAGTCGGCTTGAACACACAATAAAATGACGGAAGATGCATACATTTACGGCCGACAGCCTGATCGAACAATTGGAGTTCATATTTACATATATATATATATATATTTATATATATAGATCAGATATATCTATATCTATATATATATATATATAGATATAGATATAGATATATATATATATATATATATATATCTGTATCTATATATATAGATATATAAATATAAATAGATGTATAGATATATAGATTATATAAAAAGATTGAGCAATAAACAACTAAGCAGAACAAAGTTAAAGGAGGCTGTGTGACAGAGAGAATTGCGTGTGGTGTTGTGTAATTGAAAATTAAAAACGTCCCTATGACTTTATTGTAAAATAAATAAACTGTTTTCTTTTGTTTGAGAGGAAGACTTGGGCCCAGAGTAGTGACCTCCTCCCTTTTTTTTGGTAAATGGTTTCCAGTCTATGAAATGCACTTTCCAAAATATTTGACCCTATAGAGCATCTTCTGCAGGCCTAGATCATATGATACGTATGATACAGACCATTATACAATGTGATTAAGAAGCTGAACTAAACAAGGAGACATTTTCTGAAGTCAAATCCAGGACATGGTGAGTTATAGTTTGTCAGTCCAAAGTTTAGTGTAAATATTACTGAGTTACTTTGACAAGTTTTGAGTTTTAAAATGTTATGATTCTTAATCCATGATCGAAGCGTGTGCCAGTGGCGCAAGTTAGAGTCTCATGATGTGCGTCCCAGTGATATTGGAGTGTTCTGAAAAATGCACTGAGGTGAAAAGTCACAAAATTGAATGAAAAATCTGAATTTCACCATGCATTCTAAAGGAACATTAAAACAGCATGAGTGGCCTTGGACCCAAGTGAAATTAGATTTTAGATGTTTAAAGAAAAAATAATAAAACCTCGAAACTAAATGTTATTTCTTGTGAAAATTGCATGTTGCATTATAGACTAGACGGATATGGGGCACACACTTTTGTCTAATGTTCATTTTTACATCAGGCTATCTGTGTACAGATATGATGTGCACTCTAACAGCAATAAACCCGAAATGGATAGCCTTTGCACCAATCGTTCACTCTTGTTAAATTATGTAATAAGTTCGGACTTTGCCAGTCGATTAAAAAAAAATCATTCAGTAATGTGAACGTCCTGGCTCATTCTATGGCAATGCAGACAACGTGGCTGCGTGCGTAATGAATAAAAGAGCCACCAACATTGTAGAGGTGGACACAGATGATCGATGTTGTCAATGAACAGGAAAAGCTCTTTGGTACCTCAGAAAGTCCAGCCAACCGTCTTTGATGATCGACGGGTCCAGCTGCAAAGAAAGGAAGTTGTCGTTGAGGACTCGGATCGGACTGCGGGTGTTGACATCCAGGAGAACCAGCGTCCTCTCCGTGAAGCCCGTTCGCTTCCCAACGACTGCAGATCTCTGATATGTAGAAGAGGAAGGAGAAGAGTAGGAGGACGAGAGCACCGACTGCACGACCAAAGTAGCCAAAGATGCCAGCCACAGGGAGAACCATGGGAATACGCACGGTGAGGATTTGGGCATCTTCTTGGTTTGGGGAGCAGGAGAATCAGAGCGCGCAATGAGGCGTAAAGGTGAGAAGAAGAACTAAACAAACTTTGCTGCCACGAAGTTCAATGGTGGTTCTTTACCTCCGTCTCATCGATCTGGATCTGTCTTCCTGTCTAGCTGTCTCACCCCTTCTGCCCCCCGCCCCTCTGAGTATTTTTGGGAGCTGCTCACAAGAGCGCACGCCCTGAGCCAGCCTTCCCGGTTGCGAGAGCCAGAAGCTGGGAGGAGGACAGGAGGCAGCACCGCCCCTCTAAGGTTCTCTGAGGTACGAGTACAAACTGCTAAAAAGTACTTGTTAAGAGGTGAGGACACATTTTCTCCTAAATATTGACGATAAAGGAGCGTGTTTTGCTGAAATGATCATCAATCCCATTCTTAAACCACGTGTTATTTTTTTAAAGCTCTTTTGGGGGCTTTTCCCTTTATTAGTGACAGTGGATAGACAGGGAAGGGTGAGAGAGATGGGGGGTGACACGCAGCCAAGGGCCGCAGGTCGGATTAGATCCCCGGCCGCGGACTCAGCCTACTCGGGGTGAAAGCCCCTACTGGGTGAGCTTGAGGCTACCACAAACCATGTGTTAATTAGTACAACAATCAACATATACTTTCGAGAAAAACAAATTTAAATGCAGCAATAAACTGAGACCCAAAGAGTGCTCAGAATCAACAAATAGCTACACATATTTAGTTGTTATTAGGTTGATATGAGGATGCTGATCATTGTTATAACGGTGGTGATGATGATGTTGATGATGGCGACGACGACGACGATGACGACGATGATGATGATGATGATGATGATGATGATAATGATGATGCACAACCCTAGCATGAAACATGTATTTGCCATGCTGTGCAGATACATTCATTCGAAATTCCTACAGAAAAGTGATGTTAGGCCTGTAGAATCTCCAAGATACACAGTCCAAGAGAACAAAAAGAAGACATTCTACCAAAGGAGAAAATATGTTATCTTGTCGACAGGATAGCACATGTTCATGGGTACTGTATGTGCTTAAAATTGTTTGACAAACAACTGCATTTTTTTTTTAATTTCAATGATATTTGAATTGGCAGTTTGGACACATTCACGACCAATTTGGGATTTATGTTTCTACACATGAAACTCACTTCTAAACTCTTTGACTGATCAATATGTTTTGGGGCACTGGTGAGCAAGAAACAAATCAAGTGTTGTCTATTATGATTTAGCCGATCAAGTCTCCTCCGGCGTCAGTGTAGTGTGTGAGAAGTGGTCGTTTGAGGTCACTGCTGTCTAACAGATGAGCAGCAAGCTACGTAAGAAGTAAGGCCCGAATTACTATTATTCCGACGAATAAGCTACAATAAACCTCAAAATTATCCAAGGTGTTAACTTTTCAGGTTTTACGCACGAACGTTCCCATTAAACGCATTAAAAGCATCCAGCAGGCTGTGTTTTAATGACGCATCTGTAAAAACTATTCTGGTAATTCTTCAACTAAACGGGGAAAGGCCAATGATGCAGTTTGGGGTCAGTCCTGAGTGTATATACACTTTAGAAACACTTGTGATACAAAGATGAAACCAGCATGAACAGTAATCCTGCAGTTTCTCGTCTTCTTTATCCGCCCTAAAAAGAGATCTGTTACTTAGTCTGTTGCTGTATGTTGTCATTTTGGCTCAGCTAGACGTCAGAGTAAACATGTGGTTTCAATATAACCTATAGAAAGGTATTTAACTTGTATACATTTATAGGCTAAAGGCTAGATTTCTTAAATATGCTTTGACACATCTGGGATGTCACAGATAGTTTCTATAAAAAAACAAAAGAAAAATAAGCTTAACCCTAACGAAATATCCATATAATTGTATAATATTTCAAAAGGAAATGACATGGTTATCTGTGTGATTATCTTCTATCGACTATATTCTTTGTATGTTGCACCAGCTTTATTAGGATGACCTATTTTAGTGATCGAAGGCTTGAGGAACTGTTGAAATGAAAGTTTTTAATTAGTTTTTTGGGACAGATCTGAGGCTCAGATTTAAAATAAATAAAAGGAGCAGCATGACTGTACACACTTAGCTGGCCAGAATATTTTAAGGAATTACATGAATAAAGAGAAGATATAAAGATAAGGTCGGTGGTTTTAAACGTATAGGTCTAGGTTCAGGCAAGGTTCCTATTTATTCCAGCAGCCTGTTTTGAATATAATTCTTTGATTGGACGAAAACCTTCTTATCCCTGTGACACGTGTTCAGTGGGAATATTCAGTTGCGTTGTTCTTCGGACAAGCAAAACATATTTTGTTGTCAGTGTTTATTACATTTAGTGTGTATTGTGGAATTAGATTGGACTTTGATTTTACGTGTTACCGACGCTTATTTTTAGTAGGCTAACTATTATGGATTTTTTACACTGTAATAATAGCAGAAATAATAGCACGCGATCCCTGTGAAATTGTATAGTGAAATGGATTACCTCACACATACCGACCAACTGCCATTAAGGAAGAGAATATGTTTAACCAGACACACAGAGATGCTCTGTAGACCATTAGGAGTTATTTTCTTCTATTCATTCTCTTTAAAGTTTATTTGATCTGTGTGTTTCTGTTATTATCATTACCATCGACATATCCTCATGAATTACGTTATGTACGAGGGAAATAGCCTACATTTCCCGGCTTTTTTTTTAAATTATATTTTCAAAAACAAATCTGTTGCAAACACATTTTCTAAACCGTGATTCTAATTTTGTCCGAAGTTATATGAAATGTTGAAATTGGATGATAGTGCTCTTGTAGGTTATGTCCGATGCAGGCAAGACGGATTTAAAGTGTTTTTCTTCTTTTGTGCACATTCTTTTTCTCCAAATGTTATGGTGGATGTGTGACTGGCTGAGAGCAGAAAGAGCGTGTAAGTGTTTACCACTTGACAGGACTCTTCTGTTCTCACCTTCCTACCTCCTAGGCCTTCTAAATGCAACAGGCTATAGTGTCATTGAACTCTGCTGTATGAATGCTTCACTTCAAGAGCAGCTGATCAATGTGCGACAACTAATGACATAATTCAAATCTATTTTCCTGAATCTGAATTCAAATGTAATCCTCCTAGTATTAACATTTCTATCGGATCAAAATGTATTCTTCTTAAATTTGTTGAGAGATAACAACAATGATTATCGTTAAGAAACGCGAATTCTGAAAACAACATTTATTTATATTATTATTTCTTGATGATAAAGAAATAAATCCACACACGTCATGCCGTGTAATAAGTCTGAGGTCTACTAGGCTTCGTGTGTAGTACTACCTACTACTACAGAACAGATTGCACTGAAACAGGCGATAATAGCCTACTGCCATCTAGTGGATACATCAAAACAGCAACAAAAGCATTTAAGCTGTCAAATATTTGCGACTCCCAAACTAATATTCCCGCATAAATAAGCTCTAAGACTGATGTGTTCCTCAAAAATTGTCGATAGGCTATAGGCCTATGGTCTAAATTGGCGACCCTCTAAATACTGCATGCCTATATGTGTTTTTCCTCATCACAATAGTTCAATGTTGGCTTTGGTATCTTTCCTGTGGAATACGATATTTAGTCAATTAGGGGGTTTGCAAGTGTGATCTGTGATTGATCGAGTGTGTATCACATTATTTATGAATGTCTGGGCATTTTCTGCCTTCTATTTTTAGAAAGTGGAAGAAAGCAAATAAGACAGGCCTACGTCACGGATAGTCATGTATATTTAAGACTCTGGTGTCTCTCTCTCTCTCTCTCTCTCTCTCTC
>NC_048423.1:11839124-11908087 GCF_013103735.1 Etheostoma cragini | reverse complement strand
CTCTCTCTCTCTCTCTCTCTCTCTCTCTCTCTCTCTCTCTCTCTCTCTCTCTCTTTACGTGTGTGTAAATAACCCATCCTGTTCTGATATGGTCACCCAGCTGCTGCTTCATCCATCCTATCCGCAGACCACGTGACCCAGTTCTGCGTGTCCGTCAGTCGTTCATTCAGCATGATGGCTGCGGATGCTGCGGATGCTCTCTGCTGCATCCTGCATCCGCGGCGGCTCTCTCTCCTCTTTCTCACCGTCACCCTCTCCTCTCTGCCGGCCCCGGCAGCAGCACTGCTCGGCGTCCGGCCGGAAGACACCCAAAGCGGAGAGCTGTCCGTGCAAGATGGGATGCTGAGGACGATCGAGGGGACTCGCTTCATGCTGAGGGTTTACTACCCCACATCTCCAGCTGCGGAACTTCCAAACAGGCTGAACGTCAGCGGCAGACCTGATGCCGCATCTGCCGCTCCATGGATCGCGTTCATAGAGGAACCAGGTGAGGACAGCGGGGACACGGAGAGACGGCTCCGGTCAACAGGGAATCCGTGTGAAGAGGAGAATGCCCGGAGTTCAGACATCGAGCTGCTGGGCTCTTTCAGATCCACCTCAAGTCTCAACTCAGTTTTGGTGGAGCTGCTCGCTAAAGACCTGCGCAGAGGCGATGTGGTCAAATACTACTCCATGTGTGCGTTCGATGGAGTGAAATGGGAACATTTCAGCACCAAAGATTTCTGGTTGGCGGTAGTGGAGAGACCTCCAGAGGCAGATGTTTGGCTCCAGGCGGGTGTCTCGGTACTCTTGTTGGGTCTGTCTGCGCTCTGCAGCGGTCTGAACATCAGCATGCTGGCTCTAGACCCTGTGGAGCTGCGGGTCCTGCAGAACAGCGGCACAGAGAAAGAGCAGAAATACGCACGGAAAATAGAGTCTGTGCGTAAACATGGGAACTACATCCTTTGCACCGTGGTGCTGGGCAACGTGCTTACAAATACTTGCTTTGTGGTGTGGATGTGCCAGATTTTAGGAATGACTGCTCTCTCAACTGCCTCGTGCACTTTGGGGATATTCTTCATTGGCGAGATTTTACCTCACTCCCTGGCGTCCAGGCATAGTCTCGCTATCGCCTCCAAGACCCTCTGCGCAACCCGCTTGCTGATGCTGGTGTTTTTCCCCATCGCGTACCCAGTCTCCAAGATTCTGGACATCATGCTGCACCAAGAAATCAGCAACTTTTATACCAGGGAGAAGTTGGTGGCCATGTTGCGCGTCACAGATCCGTACCACGACCTTGTCAAAGAGGAGCTCAACATCATCCAGGGAGCCCTGGAGCTGAGGACCAAGACCGTAGAGGACGTGCTAACCCCGCTTTCAGACTGCTACATGCTGTCATCGGACGCCGTGCTGGACTTCTGCACCATGTCGGATGTGATGCAGAGCGGTTTCACCCGGATCCCGGTCTATGAGAACGAGAGGTCAAACATCGTGGACATCCTGTTTGTCAAAGACTTGGCCTTCGTGGATCCTGACGATTGCACTCCTCTGAAAACAATTACTCAATTTTACAACCACCCCATGCACTGCGTGTTCAGTGACACAAAACTGGATGTGATGCTGGAGGAATTTAAGAGAGGTAACTCTACTTTAAATCATATCAGAGGTCAAGTCTCAGAAGTACTCAGTGTCCTTTGTTGCCTTCTTAACTTATAACTGAGGAAGAAGTCAGTGTTGAGCATGTAATGTTCCATATGTGTTCAGGGAAGGTATAAAGGCTACCTCCTGTCCAATAGAGATAAACGTCTTTTGAAGTGACTTTGTACTTAAAAAACCAAGTTCTCAGTGTAGAAGTCAAATGTATACAAAGGTCCATTGGCTCAGAGTGGGCCAGCCAGTAAAGCCCTTTGATCTCCGAAGCAGTGGGAGCCATATGTGAAATCTGATACAGTGTCACCCAGTAAGTCTGGTTCAGTCATAAGTTATAGGCTACCAAGGACCAGAATGGGGTTATCTTAATAATATATGTGGGAAGTCATTTCCCAAGGACAACAATACTGTGAACTTTATATGACCCCACCAGCCCTGCTTGTTTCCCCATTTTATATGACATGTGTATCGGTTATCAGATCCACACTTTACTATAATGTCAAAAAGGAATTCAGCATTCGCCCTTCCTAGAATGGCAGCAGATGCAATGGATATCATCGCTATCTCTCTGACTCACACATCTTTTGTCTGGTAAGCGTCTTGCTGATAAATGCAAATCACAGTATTACAGCACCCCCTCATACACATGCATCCGTTCCCTGCCGAGCATAAGTGTGTTGCCTCTCCCCAGGGACCCCATTCAGTCATGATGATTAACATCAAATATGACTGAATTGATGCCCTGCAGTGAACAGCTCAAACTGCTTCCCCAATGGTGTCACACGGTAAAATTTAGACATATGAGAGGCTACTGGAATGGCTATTATGTAAGGATTCCATTGGCATTGGCTTATGTTGGGGGGGGGGGGATTAAGATGTAAATCTGTTTCATTGACAAAGACAGCTCAGTAGATGTCAGTCAGAAGCAGCAGTTGTCCCACCAGAATGTGAAAGGGGACACTGTGGTGACTTTGGCAGGGTCATACATTACATTGCCATTTACAGGTCAGGAGGTCTCTCAGCTTTATTTTGTTCAGGATTATAAAAGATAGCTTTGGTCTGTCAAAAATAACGGGCCTCTGTCTGACCCTGTGTGTATCTACATTGTGTTATTTATAGATAAGGTTAGGCACAAAGGTGAAATCAGGCTTGACTTTTAGATTGATTGTGTGCACCCTAATTGTCAGCCCGCTGTGACTTTGAAGCTTCTTTCACTCTGTGGGTCTTTGCCGTACAAACCTGCAGAGCAACCATGAATAATTCAGCTCCAACCTTTCCCCTCCTTCCTTCTTTGCTCTCATGGATTATTGGCTCCTGTTGTTCAGGAAGCCTGGCTGGGAGCTGTGGGGACGTCTCACCGAGAAGGGTAATGGGCTGGGACCTGGTCTGAGCTATGTATTATTAGAGGAAAACATCAACAGTGAAGAAAGAAATGTAAAGGAGGACTGCACACATGCTGTACAGGGGAAAATGCATACAAAAACCTTTTTTACCTTTCAATCAGGAAGCAAGGCTCTTGACTTCATGCGTGTATGCTTTCATGACAGGACAGGATTACAAGCAACACAACATCTGCTGTAAATCTTTCAATTCACTGGGGTAATATATTCCATTTTAGAGAAGAAATTAAGCCTATTTCTTAATTCAAAGTAGCAACACTACATTATAAAAACAAGTAAAATGACTTGATTTTGAATTGCACAAGTATTATCAACAATGTGTACTTGAAGTGTTAAAGTAGGGCTGCAAAGATATCAATGCCAATATTGGGTACGATACTGTGCTCATGTACCACTCATTAAACTGCTCCAATACGACACCGATACCACTTTATGCATTACTGCTTTTCACGCTAGGTAGCGCTACACTTACCAGCCAGTAACTTTAACCAACCTTTGGCTAATAGCTTGCATCTTAAAGCTAAACAGTCTAAAGTGTGGCTTTTACTCAAAAGGTTCCAAACACCGGGAGTCCCGGACCGGGACATGCAACAGTCTGTTGCTAAAAACACAGAGTAGCGTAGGTATTATTAAGTACTCATAATTGTACTATATCGGCAAGTCCATGTAATTCATTGTGCTTGTACTTAAAAAAAGTGATATTGTGCATCACTGCATTAAAATGATCCAGAATGGCCCTTGTCAGTATTATTGTGGTACTCTCATAACTGAAACTGAAATGGAGTGATGTAGGAATATAAAGTAGTACATGTCACTCAAGTGCAATATTAGAGTAAATATTTAGTGACTTTCCACCCCTGCATACACATCTACTAAAGAAACCCTGTAATACACTAAACAATACACAAAATAAATCCAGACTTTGAACACAAGCAAAATCATAGAAGGCCGCCAATATAAGTTGTTGAGTGTGTATGTGTCTCAGACAGAGAGAAAGAAATAGCTGCAGAAATACAAGCAATGCATTATTCCCTTTTGTAGTATTGTATGGCTGTAATGGTTATTCAAAAAGGAGAAAGCAAATATCCACATAATACACAATCATATGCAAACATATTACGCATTGTAATCTAAAACAACACATAGACTAGAGGAGCCTGGCAGACTGGCGGAGCAGAAACAACCGCAAAAGGGGCATCCATGGTAGATGCAGTTTTGCCCCGGGCATCTGTGTCTGCCTGTGTGAGTCTGGTGTGTGTGTGTGTGATTCTGCACGAGTATTATGTAACATATGAATGATGTAATGAAGTGCCAGGGCACATCAGCAGCTGATGGCAAATCTACAAATTTACCTCTGACTCACCTGAGCTCTTCAGACAAGCTGACCTGAGTGCTGAGTACAAACGTGTCACCTCCGCCAATCTCACACAGCCAGAGTTTGATGTTTGGAGACAGCTGCCCATCAGTCAATCAGGATTTTGTTTTGGTCTTGTCGCAGTAGATTAAAACATTTGATCCCCTGGCAGCGATCCTTGAAATCCCATCCCATTTGAGCCACTGATTTTGCTCAAAGTAAAGTCGAAGACTGTTGAATTCTGTGTTCCAGTGACATTGTAAAAATTTGTTAGTTAACTTATTTGACATAAGAGGAACCGTGACAGTGATGGCTATGATGATAAAGCACAAATTTATATTAAATAAATTAAGCATATTCATTAACTAAAATCATTGGTTTGTTAATGTGTTCATGGTCAATTGTTCTTCTCTGCTGGTGATGGCCCAGTGTGGCGGCATGTTTAACTTCTTGTTGTCTACATTTATTTCTTCGGCCTGTTCTTGAGACGTTGTTTTATTTTATCAGGCGGGCTTGTCATGTTCAGCCTAATTGAGCTTACTGAGAGGGAGTGCTGGGTTTGCTCATGGATGGGTAAAGTGTACATGTTTATGTTTTTAACAGAGGTGGTAGCAGCATGGGCAGTTTAGTCAGCACATGCAGGCATCCCCAAACTGCTTACGTAATCACAGTGTTTACGTAAGGGCCAGAGTCTTCCAAACTGTCAAAGTGTCTTAAAACTAAGCCCCCCATTTTCTGTTCATCTGAGTCACACACACACACACACACACAAACACACACTCTCTCTCTTTCTCTCTCTCTCTCTCTCTCTCTCTCTCTCTCTCTCTCTCGGGGAGTCATGACATTGCAATCATCATTGCATTCAAAAGATAGATCTCTTCTTTGTTTGATGCCTCTCAGCTCCAGCTGGTGTGTTAATGCTGATTTTCATCTTGACTGCACAGATCCAGTTGAAGGCTGTTTACTCATGTTATTTTAATTTGTCCAGAGACGTTGCTTCTCAATCCATTGCACGGGACAGTTTTTTAGCATAAACTCTCATTGTGAAAACATTTGAACTCACCCTTTTTTCTTTCTGGCGAACACAGGTAAGTCCCATCTGGCTGTGGTGCAGAGGGTGAACAGCGAAGGTGAGGGAGACCCCTTCTATGAAGTGATGGGCATCGTCACCCTGGAGGATGTCATAGAAGAGATCATCAAGTCTGAGATTGTGGATGAGACAGACCTGTATAGTATGTATGATGCTTAAACACTCTGATTCTAAAGCTCAGACTTTTCAAAGTCACTGTTGCATTAGCTGTGAATCAATTTAATTATATTTCCAGTTCCCACTCTGAATAGATTTTCATTCAGTTTGTCACAGCAGCTAACAGAGATTTTCCAGCTCTGTGGTCCACAACTTCACCGTGAAATGCTCAAATCAACAACAAATGCAAAACAAACTAATATTTATATTAGCATTTTAGCATTAAAAGTACATTGGAATTTCCTTTCCAAAAAATTTCCTCTCCTGCTTTCTCATTAAACTATTGATCCCATGTTCTTTCCCCTGTTGCTCCCAGCTCCTCGCTGATGCATAATTTAATGTGAATAAATGGCCCAGTCTCAGAGATAATACCATAATCCACTCATCTTTTATTGGCTGGAAAGGCTTTCCACAGAGAGAGGAAGTCAAATGTCAAACTCCCTTCATTTAATATCTAATCTGGTCTGTGCTTTCATTTCACTCACTGAATTTTACTATTTACAACGCCACAATTGGGAAAATAACCTATCAGCCATGAACATTACATTTTGAAGTGTGCTTCAAATTTAAGTACATGCAGTGTGTGAAGCAGTCATTGGCGCACTTGCGTGGGTGTTCATAAACTTGTGTTTTGTGTGTGTCCGCATATGCATAATTATGTTCATATACAGCACAGGGGAGCTAATCTCTCCAGACTTCGCACTTCAGGCATTTATAGCACCATCTGTTCCCGCTGTAGCTACGGTTTATGAAAGGGGATATAATGTGTTCAATGCTCCTCACATCTGAAGAGAATAAGTTAATTTATCAATCAGAGGTGGGTAATCTCAAGCTATCTACAGCTGTAGATAAACTCACTAATACATGTGTAGTGTCTGTTAGCAACCAGCATCAGTGGCTCCTTAAAGTAGCTTCTAATTCCTATTTAGCGCCAACAAGAATACTGTATTTATCTAGTGAGGCAAACCAAATCAGTGAAAGAGGTACACCGTTCCCTCCTTCAGCTATTATCTGAGAATATATGAAATGTGAAATCCGACTTCATACCTTGCACTTATACAATTTGCAATCTGTATGTGTTTGTAGCCGATAACCGGACCAAAAGGCGAGTATCCCACCACGAGAGGAAACAGCAGGATTTTTCAATCTTTAAGCTGGCAGAAAATGAGCTGAAGGTGAAGATCTCGCCCCAGTTGCTGCTTGCAACACACCGCTTCTTGGCAACAGGTAGCATCGTTTGTGTGTTCATGTACTTTGTGCATTAGTATTTGTAGGTGTAGGTGTTCTTTCTTTGACTCCTGTTTTGGTGTGTTCTTGTGTGTGTGTTTGTGTGCATCTATCTTGTAGAGGTAGAGCCCTTTAGGCCATGTCACCTGTCAGAGAAGATCTTGCTGCGTCTCATCAAACATCCCAGCGTTGTGCAGGAACTCAAGTTTAACCCCAAGAACAAACACGCTCCTCAACACTACCTCTTCCAGAGAAACAAACCTGTGGACTACTTTATCCTCATTCTGCAGGTAAATCATAAACTCCACTGCTGCTTTTTAAGCCAGATAAGAATAATAATAATAATAATAATAATAATAATAATAAGCTGTCTAATCAGCATCTTGATTTGCCACACCTTTAAAGTGAATGGATTTTCTCGACAAAGGAGAAGTGCTCACTAGCACAGATTTAGACTGATTTGTGAACAATATTTGAGAGAAATAGGCATTTTGTGCATGTAGAAAAAGTCTTAGATCTTTGATTTCAGCTTGTGAAAAATGGGGGCAAAAACAATGTGTTGCATTTATAATTTTGGTCAGTGTATAACACTTCTGTGCTTTATGTTTTCATATTTTCAGTGTTTTTCTCCATATGTCTTCTATTGGAGGCTCTATTAGATGCGTGGTCAATTGATTGTGTATGTCACACCATGAGCTCAGAGCTAATGCATGTAAATGCCTGTGTTGACGTTGCAGGGACGGGTGGAGGTAGAGGTAGGAAAGGAGGCTCTCCTCTTTGAAAATGGAGCATTTTCCTATTATGGCATGCCAGCACTCATCCCGCCTCTGCCCATTGGTAAGTAAGTGCACACATGAGGCAATATAGATCGACATCACAGTGAGGGTGACGATGATGACAACAGGGACAGTTCAGGAATATTAATCAATAAACTAATGCAGTGCTGGTGGTGGACGTGTTTTTGCTGTCTAAATGCCGCTCAGTGTCTGTATAGCATCAGCCTGCAAGAGCAGCATCAGCCGTGGGAAGTAAGTAATTAAAAGAAGTGATTTCAGAGAATTTCCCAGTGGAAGGCTATGACCTGCAAAGGATTAGGCCTGAATGAAATCCAGCTAAGACTGCAGAGCAAGCAGAAATCTTGCTCTCTCTCACTCTCTGTTATTTGCGATGGTTGTTTGCTTGTTTGGAATGTGTGATGTGAGCTTAAAGCAATTTGGAAGACCCTTTTAAATATTTGAAAATCCTTCATAGGAAATTATAGAATCCAGAATTTTGTCTTACGCAGCTGCAGAATTAGCACATCTCAAAAGTGCTATTTGAGATGTGAGGTTTTATGACTTATTTTTTTACTTGTTCTCTCTTTGGCCAACAGCATTTCTTGTCACTCAGCTAGGCAGTGCACAACTTTAAACCGTGCAGAATATATTCTCACACACACACACACACACACAAGCAAAGTGCATGCAACCATAGTCAGACTAAAGTCCAGCAAGTACAAATTAATTATTAGTAGTAAAAATGTGGTGAACATGAAAACTGCAAAAAATATAATAAATAAATACAATTAAAGTATTTTGAATGTTGAATATACAGTATATTGATAGATTTGGGAGTTTTAATTGTTTTAGTCTTTTCTGAGTTTTTAACCCAATAGCAATGATGTGTGTATGAAATGTTTTTCCCTTTTTTGTTCTGTTCAGGTCCGAGGTATAGTTCTCGGGGCAGTGGTCTGAACCAATCAGATTCATTACTGAGTGGAGGCAGTGTGGGCCAGCTCACTACAGGAGGAGGGGTCTACTTGCCAGACTACTCAGTCCGACAGCTTACAGACCTGCAGATAATTAAGGTTACAAACATAAAACACTTAAAACACAACACAGAAACTATAAAAAAAAAATCTCAATGAATTGTACAATTTCCAGCACAGTAAAGCTAAAATAAATTGGGAGCACAAGTAAGAAACTGCACACTTTAAAACTCCCTCCATTTAATCTTCTAAATTCCTTCCTCTGCTGCAGCGTTTGCCTTTGATATGTCCTAATCCCTGATTCTGACTGAAAACAGACATCCTGTCTCGCATTCTCCTCTCCATACACCCTCTTTCCTTTAATCACTGGGGATAATTGAGGTCTATTTCAACCATGAATATTTGAGCCTTATATCAGGAATTTTCCCTCTCGCTTCACCTCTCCTTCCCCTTTCTTCAATACAGTCCATGTTTCCTCCTCTCCACATGCACTGAGTTAGATGTAGATAGGTAGGTAGGTAGTGGTAGGTAGATAAAGGCAGCCATACATACCTTCACACACAGATCTAATACTTGCTTTCTGTGTCCCAACAGATCACCAGAAACCACTACCAGAATGCTCTAATGGCCACCAGGATGGACAGCTCCCCCCAGACACCAGACCCGGTGGACCCTGATGCTAAAGGGCGGCCTGCAGTCCCAGAGGCCCGCTCACACAGCATCGCCCTCCCCCTCACACACACACACACTCGACTGGGGCTGGCACGCCTTGCACATCTCCATCCCCACGGTGGCCTTCGCAACACCTCCCAGCTCAATGAAAGAAACCGTATTGTTCGTAAGTTAGTTTGGACCTCCCATGTCCTTTAGATGTCCACATCTTTGTCTTACCTCGCATCACCATCTCTCCTCCCTTCCCTCTCAAATACATTTTATTTTGAACATTTCCCTTGCTCACTAGCAGGATTCTGCTTTTGGACTCACTGGTAGTCTCTACAGATAAGAGCAATGCCAAAGATCGGAAATGTAAATGACGAACTAGCTCCATAAGGCTCACTATGAAGTTTATGATTCATAAGAGTGGTAGATACTGCTTTTGAAAAGGAAGAAAGAGGAGATTCAAAGGATCAAACACAATGTGTGGAGTGCTTTGTGGGATAAGGGCTAGAAAGCTGCCTGACAGGAGCAATACATGATTAATTTAATCTGATACTCGGATTGGTCAGGGCAGTCAACCGGAAAGTTTTTTTTTTGTCTATAATATCAGTAAATAATGAATCATATGGAAAAAAACAACAATCTGTACTGGTTTCAAGGCTTAAAGGATTTCATACATACCATCTGTCTTATGCTATGTGCAATACGCCACCCAGTTTGTGTGTGTTTGTCTCATTAAAAAAGAAATCACTGGACAGATGGTTCTGTTGGTTATCAATAAAACAGTATAATCCAGTGATGTACCACCAGGTTTTATGTTAAATCACAACTCCAAAAGTTTCACAGGTAAACTCTTCTCCTCTGGTTGTAGCTCATCTTTAGCTGGAATTTAAACCTCAAACTTTTAACTGACCATCATATTTAACTTCTTACTGGACCCTAAAAAAAACCCTGACTGATTAAAAGCCAGTTCTCTACCTCCCTCTACAGGCTGAGATACAACCAGCTGCTGTTTGTGGTTACTTGCCATGTGGACTAAGTCTGATTGTTCTAATTCTCTCTTCACAGGCAGTAAATCTGATGGGCAGAGGAGTCCAAATGATACCGTGTTCCTCCGCATGGATGATATTCCCTACATCCACGAGGACCGGCCGGAAAATTATGAAGACAACGGTGAGCATTGCTACATGCATCTGTGTCAGGCTGTCTAATTAAATTACATCAAAGAAATAGGAAACAATGTTGCTGTGTAACACGTTACTGAGTCACTGAGTTTATGACTCTTCTCTATTTTTTCTACTGTCACACTTAATTTTAGCATGTAATATATTTAGTTTGGTTTCATTACAAAACACAACGTTTCCCCCCAGGGGATATGGTTGGGGTTTCCTTCTTCCAATCCCTTTTTGCTCACTCCCACTTTTCCTAATGATGCTTTTAAAGTAACTGATTTTATCTTGTAGGCTGTATACAGAACATATGACTGTAGGTCTGGGGGGTCATTTCGCTCCATCTACTCCATCTGCCTTCATTTCTACTGTCTCTACTCTCTCGTCTCTTACATGTTCTCTTTCAGACGTGCCTGCAGAGTCTCACCCCTCCACTTCTCCTCTCATCAGCTCTCTGTCTCTGTCCAGTTCGGAGGAGAACATTGGGAAGAAGCTATTGCGTAAATTGAGTGAGTAAACCATTTGTTGCAACAGCACACACAAACTGTCAGACATGCCCAAACTTCTTTGTCAGACGTAGCAGTGTCAGTTGTATCTTAGCAACAGTTTGTGTCCTTCGCCGCAACCTACTCCTTTTCAGCAGAGCAGATTCTCCAGATGCAACTGTTGGCTCAGATGTGATGAACTCTTTTACTTTAAATTTACACGTTTGATGCAGTTGCCGGGTTGCTTAGGGCTTCTGACGTTATTTCACTTAATGGCAAGTGTGAGGTACTTTAAAAACAATCACAGCAAAGCAAGATAAAACTGATGCAGCTACAGTTCAAGGCAGGTGTTTTAGGCAGTAATGACCTGCATCTCTCCTGTTTTTAGGTAACAAGAGGAGGAAAAAGTCTCGGGATGGAGAGAAGAGTCTGGAGGAAGCTTCAGAGGAACAAACAATGACGAGCTAGAGCAGTGACACTGAGGAAGAGGGATGAAGCTTCCTCTCATTCACTGGTTTTCTTTACTAAACAACCAATCCCTTCATAGACTCCGTCCATGCTCTGACACAACTCTCACAGGAGACTGAGCCATCTCATCTTGTGATGTAGCCACCAGTTGCACTCAGGTCCCAACTGGCAAGATCTGTCCCCCATCTGCCTGACTTCACACCCTTAAAGTGATTTCTGACTATAAGCAGTACAGATCTGAAAAAGAAATATTGGACAAATCTAAACAACATATTGGATTTATCCAGCCTTACACTGAATGGAGGTTTTTATCATGTTTTATAGTAAATGTATCAATGAAAATCTTGTCAGGTTACCTTTTGTTGGTAGCTTTATCCATAACTTTAACATTGATCTCATTTAAGCCATCTGGACTCTACAAGATCTCTCAATCTGGAGCCCAACAAGGTTCTTAAGTAACATATGAGCCAGCACTGACCTTTTATTTGATCAAACAATCAATACAACAGTTTGAATTATTTATTTTTATGAGACAGTTCCCATATACTGGAGATGTTGTTTGCACAGGGAACTGTCCTAATGTTGCCATAAGGGGGCCACCTACTGCCAACAGAAAAGAAGCCACGAGACAATAGCACAATTTTTACGCCAGATTAAATGAACACAATTTTTAAAAAGCCATACATGAATTCTCAGCTTACTGACCTCTTGGCAAATTTAGCAGGGTATGCGCAATTTTGAAAAAAACGATGCTTGAAATAACACAATTTCTTACCTGATTTTTACATAGAAGTACCAAGAGTAATTTGAACATGGCAATTTAAGTCATTTTACAAACTGTAATAGTCTACACACACACACACACACACACACACACACACACACACAAAGTACCACACACACACACACACAAAGTACATTCACTAAATGTATCCTAATGCATGTGTCTTACATATAGTCTGTCTGGTATGTTTTCCCATTTAAGCATTCCTTTGTCATCGCATATGTAGCTGTATATGACACAAGTTTAGTGTTTCTACTAAGCAAACACCCTCACTTCTTCACATTTTCCCTTAATGTTACCACCTTTAAAAAAAAACATTAGCCTTTGTTTGATTGCATTCAGTAGAATGCATAGGGGCAATTGACTTCATACCATTAGCTACCATATTAGCCCCTTTTCTACAGTTCTTTTTACTAAAGCTGCATACACCATATAAAATAAGCTAGGGGTTTAGGGTCTCGGGATCCAGATGCATATGAGTATTCTTGAGAAAAGACTAGTTGTTACTTGCATGTTTGTTTCTGCTGCTTTTACTATAGAATCATCCCCTGTAGAAAGTCCTCTTTTTTCGTATGCATGCTTAAGTAAAGGGATGCATGTATATGATAACATTCTGCGGTACCGTCTACCCACAAAGGAAGACGAAATCTTAAGTGAGTGTAGATTTTAAAATGGACCTGAAGTTTTAACTACTAAAGTTGAGAAAAAGTGATAGGTGCAATAAATACTGCAACAAGGCGGCAGTTTTCATGTTTTAACTGTTGCTATTACAACACAAGGGGACTTCAGAAAGAGTCAAAGGTCACTGTGTCTGCTGAAGAGACATGTTGAGACCACACAACGCTGCTTATAGATGGAAAGAATTAAGCCATTGTTCTATATGTAATCAATTACTGCAATAATGAAATAATTATTTGATCCTTTTTAAAAATGTGAGTGGTAGCTGCAGCTCAGGTTGGACTGACCTGCTCTGTGTTGTGAAATCTTGGCAGGTACACTGCGAGAGAGAAAAACATGAAAGAGGAAAGCAACATGACGCACGCTGACGTCAAGCCACCACCTCCTGACACACATACACACACGGTCTTGGGACACTCAGTGACATAATTCATTCTGCCTGGTAAGGCTATGAAAATACAAAGGATCTTGCACTGCCAAGCTATTCACATTGAACCTCTATGTACACAGAACACGCACCGGGAAGTCTTTTGATTTGACATATGACTCTGAGCAAGAGAATTTGTGTGAATCAGAATATCTCTGAGCTCCATTCTTTGACAGATTTTCAGTTGGTTAACAGATTTATATTTCTGAGAATTAATATACTGTTTGTTTGCGATAAAAAGAAAACGGTGGCATTTTATAATGTAAAATTCAGATGATTATACTGTATAATTTACCCAAAGATATCAAGAGACAGACCATATGTTCCGCAGAAGGAATACTTACATTATTAAAAAAATGACAAAACTATTATTCTTGTGTTCTTTGTCTTTCCTATTTGAATATGTCCAATTTAAACTGATATAAAGTGTGTACAGTGCCTTTTTTTTCTTCCTATAAATGCTCACTTTATATTATTTGCACAAGGGTTTATGGAAGATGTTGCATAAATACAAACGTAATCATTAAATAAATTAAATATATGTTACAACAACACTTACATACTATTTATAGTTCTTTATTAGAATAGGTCATCTCATTAGAAGGTCTAGTAAGGAGAGACAAGCTGGTTGATCATTAGTGTGTTTGTGCCACTGACATGGGGATCTTACACATAGTGCACTAGTGCTCCCAACAGACATTTTCTGTGCAAACTCAACGTTCACTTGGCAGCTGCCTGACAGAACCAGAAACAGGATAGTTTGCACTTTATTCTCACTGAACATAAACTAGAAATAGAACTCGATAAATACAGATTAAAAGTAAGTTAATGGTAAAAACCCCTTTGGGCAGAAGATTTATCATTAATAACGCAGTTCAAGTTCAAAATATCTTCCTGAGAACGCTTGATCACATCACACCCAGCAGTAACTGTAATACTGCTACTTCACTGAAACAGGAATTAAATACTTTATTATAATTGCTACCTCTAATTAAAGCTACATTGAGTCAGTTCGGTCAGTGCTCTTAACAACCTTTAATCATTCATGCTAATTAGAGCAAGTTAAATAAAATTGAAAATATATTATTAACACTTGGAATGGATGATTCGTAATAGTATGACATTAAACATTTTTTAGTTTAGTCAGCACTGCTGAGGTAATTGTAACACACACACACGCACTAACCCTATTTAAAAGGTCCTGGTAATGATGACACATAGACTAATAATACACTACATGTACAAAATCTGCAACATCACACAACTGTAAGTGGGAGACCAACGTGAAGAAAACAGGGACAAATTATAAACACAATTACTTAAATAATTAATTCATATTTGTGCGTTGAGATAGATCTAGGTCCAGTAGGTGTTTAGCCTAGCTTAGCAGAAACACTAAAAATCAGAAGAGGAAACGGTCAGTGAGCTGAGGGCTGTCTTTATATTTGTGCAACTGAGAGTTTATGTCTAATCCAGAAACTCTGCTGGATAAACACTTTCACTGGAATAAGGTGGCTCAGGGCCAGGTGGGAGGAAGAACTGACAAGTGTGGGTAGTGTGGTCTTCTACTGGACCTTGGTGACGGCCTCATGGATGGACTCAGCCACGTAGTCTATGTTGTTGGTTGTCAAACCGCACATGTTGATGCGACCGCTGCCCATTAGATACACGTGTTTCTCCTTCACCATATATTCCACTTGTTTGGCTGCAAGCAAAACAGAAGAACCTGATTTAATTATTCATTGACCATGTTGATTGTGCTGAGCTGTGTATGTGTGTGAAAGAAATGTTGGCTCCCTGCTCATTATTGTACTCACGGTTAAGGCCTGTGAAGCTGAACATGCCAATCTGCTCTGTGATGTGGTCCCAGGTGCCCGGTGTCCCCAGAGCTTGGAGCTTAGCTTTTAGCTGAGCCCTCATCAACAAGACCCTGTCAGCCATCGTCTTCACATTGTCTTTCCTAGAGTCAAAGAAATCATTCACCGCAAAACACATCCTTTTTATGACTGTTAAACCTTCTGCAGTGCGTTGAGTGTTCTTTTTGTACAGTGATAATTTGTGCTGACCATTCAGTAAAGAGCTCAGGTGAGTTAAGAGTGATGGCAACAATGCGAGCTCCCTGAGACGGTGGGTTGGACCAAGTGGTCCTGACAATCATCTCCATCTGGGACAGAATTCGCTTCAAGTTGTCTGCGTCACGAGCCACAACGGTCAGGTTGCCCACACGCTCATCTGAAGGAGCAAACGCATGTCATATGTAAAATATTATTGTAGCTATTACTTTTTTTCATTATCTGTAGGGGACATTGACATATTTACATCTACTGTCCTTTTTACGTATTAACTGAGTTTTAGTTATATGATATGTGGATGATATACAGTATTTTGCATGTTGGAAAAAAAGGAGGAGAGGCGTAAGATTACAATAATCTAAGTTAGGGGCTTATCCTTTATCCTCCTATTGAAATGCGGTCATGTAAAGCACTTGTGAAAGTCATTGTTATTAAGAACAGTACACATTATGTCACTCTTTATCACTATTTTGCAAGCAAGCGACATCACAATGCACCCAGGGTCCACTCACTGTAGAGGCCAAAGTTCTTGGAGAACGACTGAGCGCACAACATTTCAAAGTTCATTGAGACAAAGTAGCGGACCGCCCAGGCATCTTTATCCAGACTGCCTGAGGCGAATCCCTGATAAGCCGAGTCGAAGAACACAAACAGATTCCTTTTCTGGAAAATAACATAATAAAAAGATCCAACAATCATCATACTGTGATAAACAAGCAAAACCCTATCCTGTTTAGACCGACGCGTATGCTTGTTGTGTGCACGTATGTGTACAATACCATCATAATTTCTGCAATCTGCTTCCATTGCTCGTGTGTGGGGTCTGTGCCAGTTGGATTATGGGCGCAGGCATGCAGGACAAAGATAGAGTGCTCTGGACAACTCTATGGGAAACAGAGAGAGAAGTACGGTAAACTCCTGTGAAAAAGACTAATGACCAAAATGAATTAGTACTATATTCCCTATCATACACTGCTTACCTCCAGGTCTCCTAGGAAACCAGCAAAATCGAGGCCCCTCTTCTCTGCGTCCCAGTACTTGTATGAACGGATATCCTGAAAACCGGCATTGGCAAATACAGCGTTGTGATTTTCTGAAACAAACAGTAAGGAAAACTCTGACACCAGTGTTCTCACTTTATTGTTTCCTCTTAATACACAGGTAACTGATGTTTTATGAATGCTTATCACATAGAAACTGATAACAAATCAAGATCACTGATAATATGATGCAACTGTCGAATAAAACACTGTACTCTACATCCTGAGTCTACGATCTATTTTAGTATATAAAAGTCTCTGTAGAGGATTCAGAAATCAAAGTCCTTGAATGAGAAGCTTCATATGTTCATTTCCACTCTAGGCTACTCCACGGTTTGTTTGTTTGAGTGTATGTGTGCACATGTACCCCAGGTAGGTGCAGACACATAGACAGGTGTTTTGGTGTTGTTGTTTCCATTGTAGAAACGCCTTAGAAATTCTGCACCCATCTTCAAAGCACCTGTCCCACCCAGACACTGGACAGCCCCCACCTGGCAGTGACAGAAACAGACAGTTGGTTTAAATGTAAATAGATTAAAAACTGAAACACAGTGTGGACTGTTTGTACACAAACCCTGTTCTCCTGGATGGCAGGACTGTCCTCTCCCAGTGCAATCTTAGAGGCAGAGGATCTGAATTCAGGCAGGCCCAGGATGGGCAGGTACTCGTGGTTTAACCGGTCATCATGAACAATGATCTTTTCCACCTTTTTCACCACTGGTAAAACCCATGGCTGACCCTCATCTGTCCTGTAGGCTGCAAGGAATAATTTAAAGAAATCAATATTATAAAAGAATTTTTAAAAAAAACAGAAAGAAATGGTGGAACCTTGATGTATTGCCCTAATGATTTTAGATAGCAATCAAGTATGAGTTTTAAGTGGGACACCATCGCTGGGTCAAATAAAAGGAATGTCACGATGACCCTGGAAAGATCTTACATTTGTAACAGACGTGCACTTTCATCTCTCTGTGTGTTTAGCCAGCTGAACTCCATGTCACCACCTGATAAGAACTAAATAAGACAATATTCTTTTTATCTTCATAACAGAGACCATCCACATGCTTTGCCACTCACTAACACAACTGGCATGAAAAGGCACAATCATATGGTCTATAAATGTCAAATTTACTTTCTATCAATCATCTTACTGTATGCACTACTTGTTTCAGGTCCAGTTATGACTTGTCATATACTAAACATTGTGTGGCCTACATTTCCCAGCTGCTCAGTAGCTGGTGACAATCTCTGCAGCCTGTGTTGCAGGAGAAAGGGATTATAAGGCATCGGGCTCCTGTAGGATCATGGGACTAATCATGGCAGCCTCGTCCTGTCGTGCAGTGCCATAACACAGAGCTAAGCAATGTTTCACACACAGTTCCTTTGCAATGTAGCCTAAGAAGCAAGGATTACTACTTTTAATTACTACTTTTAAGAAGATTAAGACTGACAGCAGTTGCACTGAGGTCTGAAATGTGCAACTTGTTTGCTTTAGGAGAGAAGCAAGACTAACTTTAATCCATAAATATTTCAACTTCTGCAAGTAGCTTGTTCTTGTAGCATGAGGGAACAGTAATCCACTCGACTCCTTGGTACACAGAAGAGGGGGAAACAGAGGACACCAGGGGACAGAGATGATTTCACAGTAGGCTACTAATAAGTATACCATTACATAACAGGGATACAAAATCGTTTTAGCTCTGGTTTCTGCTAATAACCAACTCAGACTAGTTGGTTGCTACAGGATACCGTTACCATGGCTACTTGTGGACAACTCACTTACCTCCAACTCCGAGATTCACCTTCTTGGGAAATTGGTCGTTATTGAAATCCTGTGATAGCTTGAAGACAGCTACAGGGGCTGCTTGGGGGACATCCGAAAACACTGACATAGTTGCTATTCACTGGAGACTGTGGTGAAAAAAAGGCGACGGTACAGCTACCGGGATGGAGGAGGACTTTCAACTTAAACTCGGATTTGGGGGTATGTTGAGTGAGTGTGAGTGGATTGACCAATTGAAATCCAGCTCTATCTGCCAAGCCTATCCCAGCACTGATCCCGGTCAGGTCAAGGTTCAAGAAAGCCCAAACAGCCGCTGTTGCAACTGTTTCCACACCCGTCTTGCGTTAAGACCTTTACTGCAACTAAACAAATCGCCACAAGGTGGTGCCACAGCCTCGTTAATCATTGCACCTGGAGCCTTCTAGTAGGCACTCATACTGTAGGAGAAGGAACTGACCACATCTTCTGGTAGGCCTATCATGCCCAAAGTTAGCTTATATATACGTTTTTCTCAATGTTTTCATTCTTTCATTCCATTTTCGGGTCTGTCAGTCAAAGTGAAAAGCGGGGAAATTTCCAGCCGGGAACAGGCCACCAACCCTACGCACAGCAATGTTTTCCATTTTATAGACAACATATTTACCACACAGTGCCAGCTCTGTTTCAGAGGTCCAGGCCGTAATTCCCATTATAAATATGAATTTAAACCTTAACTGAACAGACAGCTATTATGCTTGGGCTCGACGAGTAGGCCTAAGTTCATCATGTAAGGATGTGTGAATGAGTAGCCTATGTGCAAGCATCTTCATCTGTTCTGTCCTGAGGGCCTAGGCTGAGCTGTGGTGTAAACAAGCTGGCTCCTCAGTGCTCTCCCCACAGCTGTCTGCAGGAACTCAAGTGGTTGATAAACGAGGGCCACTCCAGCCTGCTCTCCCCTACCAGAATCGTGACTCTGTTGGAAAGCTTTTTGGCTAGAGTGGGGCCAACCAAGATTGTGTTGTTAAAGCAGCACAAATTACTATTACTATACTAACAATGGGTCAAATGATTGCTAAATAATAACCCATGGATACATTATGTATTAACCATTAATAAAGTGTTATTAACTATAATTAGTAAAACCTTTTTAAATAACTTTAGTGGCACAATTCATCCTAACACGGGTTATCACAGAACACTGAGTTGCTATTTTCCTCTTCTGTTTTGTCCTAGATGTTACTCACTTTCCCCATACCTGGTACCACCCCCATTCATCTCCTCGCTTCACATTGACAGTAGATGTTTTCATTTTTTCCGACCAGGTGAGGGTGTCTCGTATGCTAGCTATCACTGTCAGCCCTGCAATTATGGGATTTGAGCATCCAGAACAAGGCTCGGGGGCCCGGGGCAGGGTTTGGTGTGTACGCACCAGGGAGGCCCCAGGACCACGTCGGGGCTGTGATGTGAAGTGTGAGTCAGAGCAAGGAGTGACAGGAGCAGCCTCTGGAAAGACAGCGCCCACGGGGGGAGTGTGTCACATCCAGATCAATGAGTTAGTCAGCCAAACATTCACAGGCACCTTCTCTGCATTTTCTTGACATTGATATGTGGAACATTTATTTTGGCATCTAGCAACGTAATGCAAGAATGACAAAAAAAAGGAGTTGTGCCAACAAGGTTTCTTTTATCAGTGTTTTGTTTTGCACGCAGGACGTCGACACTAAAACACACAAAGGCACACATTCAGGCACAAGACAGTCACATTCCAGCTGCGGCAACACTAAAACACAAACAGGAGCGTGTGCACACACACTGCAGCACATTCCGAGGGGGACGTTGCAGCGTTGCATACATGTTGCAATGGCCTCTCTGTCTCTGGGTCAGAGAGCTGTGGTGAGTGACCACCTTTTTAGCTTCCCGCCTTGTTTGTTTTCCAAAGACAGTGTCATCAATTCTCTAACAAGGGACTAGACACACCAACAACAAAGAGTACAGGACCTCCCTGTTGCTCCCTGTGTAGTCCAATGACTGATGGAGCATGCATGCATTAACAGACATCGGTGCTCTGTGCGTCTGGCTACATTCCGACTAGTGTATTTATGTGTAAGTGTGTGTGCGTAGAAGTCTCTATTTGATATAAAAACCTGTCTTTTTTTCCTTGTGCAAGCAAACATTTACACTCTGCTCTTGTAGGTACACCTGAGGGAAGAGTATACATTGGATTGTGTATTCAAATTAATGAAAACTTAAATTTTCCAGATATTAAAATAACTGCTTTGCAAAATGCAAATTATCAGACATCCCATCAGTAAAACCTTTTAACAAGTGCAGAACATGAATGTCGGCGTCGCAACCACGTTGTTTTCACAAGTGAAAAAAACATTAGGGTAAAAGCAAAGCTCTCTCCTTTTTGTTTAGACTCACCGAGACAGGCCATAAACCATCTGATATGGTTTTATGAGAGAAATCCTGTCAATGTCAATACATGGGCCGCATAATGAAGCAACAGAATAAAGGAATAGTTCAACAGAAATGTGTATTCACTTTCTTGCCTTTAGTTGGATGAGACTATTGATACTGCTCTCTAATCTGTACAACAGACAAACCGCCAGCAGCATGTCCATTTAGCTAAGCATAATGACTGAAAATGATGAAACAGCTAGTCTGCCTCTGTCCGGAGGTAACACAATCTAGCTAGCAGCACCTTAGTTTCTTTACTCTAGACAAAAACCAAAGTGTTAAAACAACAAGTTATGGTTTTACTCGAGGATAACATGTTAATCAGTGAGCTGTAGACATGCTGATAGGCGGCTAGCTGTTTTCACCCTCGTCTCCAGTCTTTGTGCTAAGCTAAGCTAAGCAGCAACTGGTCTGTACAAGGAGTCCAATCCGCATATTTCCCAAAATGTCAAACAATTCCTTATCCTAAAAAATAATAATAAACTTAATGTATGTAACACTTTTCTTAGAAAAAGTTCAAACAAACTGTTTCAACTTTGATCATTGTTTTAGACAAGCATTATAATAACTAGAAAGTTCTGCTAATGTACTTGTCACTCACTGCTTTTCACTGATATAGCCTTTACCCTATAAGGCTGGGTGGGACCTCCACAAGGTCTACAGTGTGCTATTCTAATTGATTGATGTTGTCTTTTGGCAACTCGGGCTCTCCAGGCTTCAACTTTATACAAATATGCATGCAAAGAAACAAAGACAGGAAGTGGAAGACTCACGTTTAACTTTTTTTTTTTTACCAAGACTGCTTATTTTTATGTCTGTATAAGGCCAAAAACAATGATAGGTGACAAAAAAACCTAACTGTCTATCATGATCCTTAATAATTTATTAATCCACATGGGGAAATCCTCAGGGGAAATTATGTTTTCCCATTCATAGACGCATACTGCATCGTTTGGTGTTTTATACAGTATTATTATTTACAAAAAATGAACTTTATGGAGTCTGAGTTTTGCCAAAACAAACTGTCAATTTGATAAAGATACCACCATGGTTGCTGCGGAGACAGTTGCATTTTCTGTCAAGGATGTTTACCGCTTGAAGTCAGGATGCATGCATGTTTTGATTTTACGGTAACATTGTCTTTCCCAAGAGAGCCATTACTGGTTTAGAAAATCCCTCCAGTTGCAAGATGAACTTGATTCAACCTTTGGATATTTTTTTCCAATGCCAAATAGGACAGAACATACATGCAGTATGGAAGAATCATTCAAGGCCCACACATCCTATTAGGTTAAACCCGCCTCCCAGCAGCTTCTTTATCTACATGGCCTGTGTGGCAGCCGAGAGGATAAACATATTTAGGTTGCATGTTTCCTCCCAAACTACATTCCCAACACCGTAGATCACAGACAACTGAGCCCTTACATCCCCCTGTTAGCGCTCATATATACAAACACACACCTGCTAGGGCAAGGCCGTCTGGGAGAGAATTACAGCAGGCTAATTTATGAGACCCGGGGGAGGGCAAAGGGCAGGGGACCCAGACCGGCCTGAACTCACTTCCTCATTTCATGGTCTCCGTGTTAGACCCTTGATACACAGAACAGGGCTTTGCTTCTCAAACACATTAACCTCTTACAGTATTTCAAACAAACGATCTAATTAGGGTATTTTGTTCCTAACCTGGTTAACACAATGAGCCCTCAGGGACTGGTTCAATATGCAAGTTAGCAAGCGCTTCAGACCCGGCATTGTGTATTATTTGGCACTTTCAGAGCCGAAGGTAAGTGGGTGAGAACAGGGTTTTGCTCAAAATCTGGCCTCGGGCTCGCCTCTGGCCTCCTCATTTCCTCCAGTGAGAACCCCTGTCATCCGTCACCCGGGCCCAGGCAGGGGCACAATAGCACAGTCTGGGTCCTGGCTACCGACACCATCACGTGGGCTACTGATAAGCCTCACCTTCCGGGACCCAGAAGAACTGAGCCATTACTGACACACAACAGTTGGGTCCTACAGATGACCATGAAATTAAAAAAAGTACATTATGAGCTGCATGAGGAAAGCACACTCTGCATGTAATTGTGCTTGTCTTCTTATTATCAAGGTCCTTTAATCTTTATGGCATCCTGACTTCCATATTGCAACACGCTCTCCTAATGCAAAATGCTGGGGAAAAGCTATCACACCCTATTAGATAACCCACTCACACACAGCGAGGAAAACTGATTGCGCAGACACACTTGAGCTAATCTATTTTCCTAATGTAACAATCTATTGTTGTATTGACAAGTGGATAGTCATACTTCAGTTCCTCATCAAACAAATTCAGGCTGTTATAGTAACACCTGTAAACAACCAGCTCCTTTGTAGAAAGATGTTAAGTGCTCCTCTACAAAGCTCTGTCAAGTCATAATAACACACATTTTCTGTCCACACAAACACACACACACACTGGATGTGTTGATGCTTTGCCACTGCGGTAAAACCATCAGATACCTATCACCTCTCGGCTTTACAGAAGCAGAGACCACAGGGGAAAGAGGATTGCAGTCATTAATGAGTCATCAAACTTTCATTCCGCATGCAGGGATCTGCTGTGTTTAGAGAAGAGTCAACCGTACATCTCCGTGTGGCTCGGTGTTTTGGGCCTGCAACCCCGGATGTGACTATACACCTGCCCACTCTGTAGAGAAGACACTGCTTCGAGTAGTCGATATGGAGGGGAGGGGGACAAGAAGAAACATGTTCAGCACCGCCTTTAAAGAACTCACCTGAAAGCAAATTGTGAAGAATTCATGATTGAAATGTGACTAATGCAAACGTGAAAAGTAGATTTTGATTCATTAGGCCTAGGTTTTTTTTCTCGTTGGCTGTGTGTCAAACAAATGATGTCCGGAGCGCTGCAGCCTATCCGTGCCGACCTCCGCTGTGGGCCTGACCTTACCCACCTTATCACGATGATTCTGAAATGAAGATGATGTATTGTTGCACCCGAGCAGTTCCTTGACACTCTCTGGGAGTCTGGGTTTTGTTACAGGCAGGAAACAGACCCTTCCGCTCCGTAAACACGCTTCTCTGCTTGGCCACTTTCGGGCTGTCGGTGGCACGCGAGGACCACTGACCATGGTCAGGTGAGGACTCGCGTGGATGCAGCCCAGGGTTGGTGCTGCTCGCTAGTGTGTGCGTGTGCGCGCGTGTTCGCGTGTGTGTGTGTGTAGGGGGGGTAATTACGCCATTAGCGCGGCCCCGTGGCTCTGACCCGTGACGCTTAGAATTTACATGAAAAGGCTGCAGCGGCCTGTAGCCCCGACTTCTCTGTGTGGGACAGATACTGCTACTGCTACTGCTAGCTCTTCTCGTTCATTTAACCACCACAGTCTTAGTTAGCGGATAGTGTGCACATTTACATTTAAAACATGTATTATGTCGTCTTCTGTATGCAACGGATATTGATTTGTTCTATCCGTGGTGTCTTAGAAGCACTGCACTCAATTATAGGCTAGCCTATGACTTATTATGGACAAACAAACCCGTCAGAATTACAGCCTTTTTGAGTATTTTACGAGCCAATACATTCCACTTAAGTCCTCGTAAATTCCTAGTATCTCGCTTTTGACAATGTGAAAACTAGCATATATTTAATGTATTTGTGTAAATAAATCTTAGGCTATGGGCCATGAGTTGTTTCACCAGTTTCCCGGGTCTACTAGGCTGACCATCCAAAAGCTTCTTTGTGTAGCCTACACTAAAGCCTATTTACTCCGCAGAGCTAATTCCTTACCCTGATTCTCCACTTAAACGGAACATTTTAAAGACATAGATCTCCAGAAGAGTGGGAAGACGCTGCCTTAATCTAAACAAGTCGTGTTGATGGTGAGCGGATGAGATCATGTCGACGTGCCCTCCTTTTCTTTCCACACGGTTTGGAAGCAATGGGCCTGCAGACCCTGGCGCCTGCACTTGGCAAGAGGCGACCAGGAGGGAGGTGTCCCGTTACAGCGTGGTGCCCACACAGGTAGGTCTACAAATCAAGAGATATTTCACATATTTAAAAAAAAAAAAAAAAACACACACAATATAAATGAGACAAAACTTGTTGGGAATACTGAGAGTCTGCTAACATGATTCTGTAACTACTAGTTACACGTCCAACGTAAAGATGAGTTTATTCCTAAACGTAGGCTATAACGTTTTAAATCAGGAAGCATTATTGAGGTTAATATTATCAAATTGATTGGACTGTTCTTATTTAAAAACATTTTAAAAACATGCTTTTGAATTCAAATGATTTTGCAGCGAGATTCATGCGTGCCTTTATGTGTAACACTGGCTGCGCATATCGAATTATATGAAATGAGCAAACTGTCTTGTAACATTTTACCCAGGCTTTTTTCCAGAAATACTGACCTAATGTCAAGGGAAAGCATCGTCGTGGCCAAATGTTGGTGGAAAAGAATCCTACAACTTTTTCAAATTATAAGGAGACATAAATAAAGCACTAGGCTACATTTATATTCGTCATATCTCCTTGGGTTGCCAATTTTATCCCATTTCCCACAGTTGCGGCATAGTATCTTATCCAGGGATTGCCGAGACAGGAAACGAAGATACGTCTAATCTTAAAAGCACCGTAGTGATGATGTGAAGAACTGTGATGTGGTGGGACCACTGAGAGACAAGAAGATAGTTGTGCTATTCGAGTTTCCCACCAACTACTTACCAAATGAAGGATTTAGTTGTTTAAACTGTTTTGATGATACAAAATTAAAAGGCGTGTTTGCTGCCTTTCGCTTTTACTGTTTTCTTTTGGAAAAATAAAAAAAATGTAATAAAAATGTCCTTACCTTTGTTACCATTCTCAGTTTGAGAAGAGTTGATAATGTTAATATTATTTCATAAATGAGTCTTTCTGGCACAGGACGACAGCGAGAGTGAGAGAGGCTGACTAGCAGTCCCTCCCCCGCTCCAGGACGTCACTGAAAGGGAGAGGACAGCACCTTGGCTGACCCAGCTCTTTCTCAGATAACTGAATTCAGCCAACCAAACAGGATCGACCTCTCTCTTTCTCTCTCAGCCCTCCAGCCATTAGACACACAGCCAAGGAGGGATGTCACAGCTGAATGGAAACCAGTCCTCCTCCAGCTGCATGAAAAACAAGCAGTTCGCGTCCATTATTCACGCGTACGCACGGTTTTACTTTAACGCGTCGTCCGGAGACAAATTGGTCCAATTTTGGGCTTGTTGACAATTTGTTATTTGTCATCTATCTGTTGCTGGTAATAATGCTCCCCAGCCCGCTCATAACTTCTTCCACCACGCCTTTCTCTGTGAAAGACATTCTGAAGTTAGAGTTGCAGCAACAATCTCAGCAGCACCAGCTCCAGTTTATCTCCTGCTTCGGTCTCACCGGCGCGTTGTCACAGCCGGGAGCTTGCCCAAATAAACCGTTCCGGTCTCATTCGCCACCCTCCTGCATGTTGGCCGGTATGGACAGTCCGAGTCCCGTCAGCTCCGGCCTCTCGGAGAGCGAGGAGAGGATGTCGTACCTCAACACGCTGCCTGCACAGGACCGGCTGGCGGAGTCCGGGATGCCTGGGGACATGTTCGGTAACCCGGCGCAGAACCACTCTACAGAGCTCCGGCGGGGGACCGAACAAGAGGACCAAGATAGCAGTGAGTAGGCTACACATTCCGATAATAAATATGTTAATCCAAAACTGAGTGAGGATGATGATGGCTGTCGTTGTTATTGGTAACTGTAACAGCATAGACAGAGAGGACAGACAGAGCAGTCAATTTAGAATCAAAGTCCATCAAACTTATATATTTGCCTATTCTGCAAAAAAAAGAAAAAGAAAAAATACATTAGGCTGCATCTAATTTTCTAAACTGACTTGAGATTTTGCTGTAGAAATAACTACTGGGGAGTTATTTGTTGATTCCTGTATAGATGACTAGTAAATACACACCAAGGGAATAGGTAGGCTATTGTGGGTTTTACTAATATTACAGTTTTTAAAAAAAGGAAACATCTAACCTACTAAATAAAGCAGTTGCCACCTTTCACGATGAACGCCCATTGTTGCTGCAAGCTTTATACTCAGCGACTAAGCTGCAATTCAGTATTGTTTACATCTGAAATGATTTGTATTTTTAACAACTCATTTAACAATCCTTAAACTAAACTTTCTTATATGTTGCCTTATGTGCATTATTCGTCACAGAAATCGGCAGCAATCTTAAAATAACATATTTACCTTCAACTTTAATTTCCCAGATCTAAATATTAGTTCAAATCCACGTATGAATTAAGAAATACTTCTTAATCTTTCATTAAGTCCAGTTTGAAACTGTTGATTTATTTCCTATTGCAAAAGGCTGATAAAGCAATTTTCAATCCAGTAGACCTAGAATTTATTACAATTTTGTTTTTGAAAAAGACATATTTTATTAATATTTAAAAGGTGAATATTTTGCAGAAATTGTGAAAAAATATAGTTACTACCTTTTTAAATCTACAACAACTCTGTTTCGCTTTTAAGAAAGTTAAGATTTAAAAAAGGAATACATTTATGTGTATCAGTTATGTTGGATAAATATGTTTAAATAGGCCTACTGAATAACGTTTTAGCTCTAATGTGCATTTAAATGTTTTTTTTTCCACGCAGAGAGCTGCGGTGCGTTGCGGGGGGATTCTGAGGATCCGGACTCTGAGAAGCCTGCCACCAAGCAGCAGAGGAGCAGGAGGAAACCCCGCGTCCTCTTCTCCCAGGCTCAGGTGTTTGAGCTGGAGCGGCGCTTTAAGAATCAGCGCTACCTGTCCGCCCCGGAGAGAGAGCACCTGGCCAGCTCCCTGAAACTCACCTCCACCCAGGTCAAGATCTGGTTCCAGAACAGGAGGTACAAATGCAAGAGACAGCGGCAGGACAAGACTCTGGAGATGGCAGGTCATCACCATCACCATCCCCATCCCCACCCACCGCCGCCCAGGAGGGTGGCTGTGCCGGTGTTGGTACGGGACGGGAGGCCTTGTCTGACTGGATCCCAGAACTACAACACTTCTTACTCAGTCGGAGCTCCAAACCCGTACAGCTACAACGGCTATCCAGCCTACAGCTACAACAACTCGGTGTATACTAACACGTACTCCTGTACTTATTCTAGTTTGCCTGCTCTGCCGCCCAGCAACACCACTGCTAATGCTTTTGTGAACATGAATTTAGGAAACCTCGGTGCACAGACGCAAAGCCCGGCGTCCCAAGGACCAGTCGTCACACCCTGCCAGGGAACTCTGCAGGGCATCAGGGCATGGTAGCGCAGACTTTACGCACTATCACAGCTGGGAGAGACTTCTCTGGGATGGCTCATTGGACTCGAGCGTGTAAACCTGATCGACTAATGCAACGAAAACCCAATTTGAAACTCAGTAAGTCAAGGCAGGCCTATGTGCCAGGCCTATGTGGAAACCCTAACCCGTTGACTGGGATACAAACCAGTTTGCGCATTGTTCTCTGAGCCACAATTTTTAGAAAACGTATTACACCTGCTGTTGGTTATTTGATTCTCGGACTGAATGTAGCCGATTAGCAAAGACTGTGCGTAATGTGGAATATTGTGGTTCAAAATGGATGTAAAGATGTACGACAAAAATAAAAGGGAAACGCATTTCTAAGCATAAAGTATAGCCCAAAATGAATGTGGCCTTATAGAAATCTGCAAGAAAATAACAGTAGGCTATGGAGCCCAATTGCTAATGCGTTCGTATTGTGTTTTTTTGTTTTGTGTTTATGGTGTGATTTGTTTTTAACCAACGTTGTTGTTGGTTTAAACTCTAAAAGTGAAAAAGGTTGAATCATAGCTATGCGTGATGGTTAAAATGGGCGCTTTTACGTTAGGGCTCTTTTTACGCTCAAGTTATGACGAACATTATCACCGGAGATAAAATTAAATGATACAACAAGCATAACGACAAACGTGACTGCATTGTTTTGTGCTGTTTGTGTGTGTGTGTGTGTGTGTGTGTGTGTGTGTGTGTGTGCGGAACTTAAACAAGTAGGCTGCATTAAAAATGTCTTATACCCAATTGGGTCTTTATCTATTGTATTTCAACATTTAAATTAATTTGGATGGAAAAGTTAAATACATTATTATTTTATAAGCAAATGCACAGTTTCACATTTTCTCAAATCGTTTCTCAAGCCAAGCAAGCATTTTTCTTTCGACAAAGCTTGTGGTAGGCTTTGGCCTGAGACAAGAACCAGAAACAGAATTTAGAGGGGAGCTGATGTCCGGTCAGGAGACAGAGATGGACATTAACCAGACAGCCAGCATCCTCGGGAACCACAGACAGAAGAAACTCACAGAGCTTTAATAAGAAATATGGTTGGATTTTTGAAAATCTTTTTTTTTTATTGTATACCACCGAAATATAGTCCATAGCCTAAATAAATAAATACAAATACTTTAAATGTTATTAGGCTACTCTAAATAACAATAAAGTGTAAGTAGCTTGCCATTAATTGTATGATTAGATTTAATTATAATAAACATAATCAAAATAATAACCCAGTTCCAATTACAAGGCCACGCGCACACACACACGCACACACACACACACACACACACACGTTAGCCGTTAATTGGAGATGGACTTAAGAAAACACCTTCACCTCCTAGGCATGGTCGATACGCAGACACTATTAATGGAGATGAATGGCAACGTAAACAGAGTGTTTGTCTCCTCTGATAGCCTCAGTGGCCACTTCCCCTGGCTACTGCACTGCCGGTAGGACATACCTGGAGTCGGCTCTAAGTGCTGCAGAGTCACTAGTGTAAATAGAGCTGGCGACAGGACGGCGATGCCTGAGGACGCGGCTTGGCCACGGCTGCTCTGACAGGCGCTGCGATCGCTATCTGGCGCTTCCAAAGATAGCAGCTCGGATCATCGCAGCGCTAGGCGTGGAGTTTCCCCAAAACAAAGTCTCCAATGGCAACCACTCAAGGAGCTCACAAAGGAACAAGGGCCCAAATATAGAGAAGGAAAAGTGCGTGGAGACGCTGGAGTAAAGGCGCTCCCATTAGGTGGACCTTTCAAGTGTTGCAAACGCCAACGTGGCAACAGATGGACATTTTTCCAGACTCTAGCCATTATCTTAAATTTACATAAAAGAAAAAATGCTCTTTTAATCAGGCTTCTAAAAAAATGTAAAATTAACTTGGAATGGTCTAAGTATGGAGGGTGTGCATGTTGTACAGATTGAAAAAAAAACTCTAGAAAACTTGGTTTATAAAAAAGTCTGGCTTGAGTTGATGCATCACAAATATGACTTTTCTTTTGTGCTAACGGAAAGGTAATTTTTTTCCAGCACATCATTTGTAGTAAGCCTAATTGCTGTAGATATTTAGTGGATGCACAAAAGATCTTAAACTTTGGTTAACATATGATGTATTTAGATGCGTACTGGTTATGATGGCTGCTTGATTCAGATATTATACTCAACTGTAACATAGTCAAGCATGTTTTAAGTATTATCTGAAATCCAGGGTTTTGCTGATTTTAGTTTTGGTGATGACATCTCGTGGTTTAACACATTTAAGTGTGCCAGTACTTCCATGTTTCCCATCCGGGCGTGTTGTGACACCTTGGAGCTGATCTGGCTCTGTGGCAAACAGAGAGATTTTTCTGTTTAGTCAGAGGAAGTAAAACAAAACAACACGGAGGAGGCAGATCACTGCATCTGTCATCGTGTCTTCTCATTGAAAGGTAGGCCTTTCTGTCTGTGTGTGTGTGTGTGTGTGTGTGTGTGTGTGTGTGTGTGTGTGTGTGTGTGTGTGTGTGTGTATGTGTGTGTGTGTGTGTGTGTGTATGTGAGTAAGAGACAGATACAGAGACAGAGACAGAGACAGACAGAGAGAGAGAGAGGTGTGTAAAAAAGTTTTTCACTTTGGAAACCATGCATCATGACCACACGGCGGCGCTAACCACCTTTAAACAACAAGGAGGCTCGACGTCTTTTCTTCACACTTTAAAACTTTTTGGCCATTCATTTATTCAACGAAATTTTATTAAGGGGTTTTTTTTAAGATACATTGTGATTTAATGACCTCGTAGTATCCAAAAACTCAGGCTATGGCCTGCATTTAAACTTAAACAACTGTAAGATTAAAACTGATCATATATGTCTGCAATTGTATGCGCAAAAGAGAACAAAAACATTCACCATCATGAAGAATTGTATCTTAAATTGAATTGACTGGAGCCATTTCAATCAGAAGGGTTCTGTCCAAGTACTGTAGGATTAAGTGAAAGCTTAAATCAAAATTGTAATAACAGTTGTAATTCCTATGTAGGGGCGGGCTGCAGTATTGTGAAACAATTTAAAACCACATTGTCACATGTGAAAGCCTGCACTTCGTCTTAGCAGCGTTTTACGCACGTTTAGCGAACTTTACGCATCGGGTTTTCTTTTCCAATTTAATACTCGGTAAACACACAGTGGCAGAAAGTGCTCCACTTAGCAAGAATACTTCACAACATCCACTCTGAGTCTCCAACTCATGTCCAAAATTCGCTGAAATAAACCGTATTAAAATCCACAACATTATCGTATAGCTCTCCTCGTCTCAGGCTCTGAATAATTACGGAGCTATTGAGCCTTTTTAAATAACTAACAGCGTTCGTAGTGTAAGCAAATACAAATAACATACCAAAAATACCTCGTCTGGAAAATCAGTGTCCATCGTCCTCAATCGAGCGCGCAGACCAGCATGGAGCTGGGCGGTGCGGAGGAGGGACCAGGCAGAAAAAACAGCCTATCGAAGGTTAACTGGAGCTGCTGCTGAGAATACTGTAAGAGACCTGACAGCTCCTGGTGTACGCTGTTCATTATGCAGACCGGACTTAGATAACCACAATTAAATTAAAGAAAAACTCCAGAGAGCGGAGAAAAGATCAACTCAGTAAGGAATTTTGCTTTCGAGTGGCTGATGCCTCTAAATAAATCGCATGGGAGCGTGAGGGCATACCTGTGCTCTTATTTCAATCATGGCATTACGCTTTTCGTCCTTCACCATCAAAGACATCCTCACCGGATGTGATGCCCGGGGGAAGCCCTGTACCAGGAGTACAGAGGAGCTCCACGCACCAAAGCGCAACATTTGCACCGGGCATGGTACGAGAGTCTCCGATCTGTCTCACCAAGACGTGAATGAGAAGCGCATCCACCGGGAGAGACTTCCTGCTGATCTCAGGGTGTCTGTTGGAAATGTCCGATCTGATACCTGCAACAAGGAGGCCACAGGAGAGGAGACTGAGCTCAGAGAAGGTGAACAATTTTATTCTATTCGAGAGTTAAGACTCTGTGGTTTCAAACTATTACAAAATATGACTCCCATTTGAGAACTTGGCTAGTTCCCGGGATTTCGATTATATTCTTGAAATAAGACCAACAAAGAAAAGACCATTTAAAGGAAAAATACAATCTCGCTTTGGAAACGGAGCGAATTAGTCTTACCTCAATGGCATGTTCGTGTCATCTTTTCAAAATGAAGTGTGTTTGATTCACAACAGACTAGGCTACTTGTATTATGGGATATTTTCAGCAATAATTAGACTACATTTATTTTAATTTAATCATTTTCCCTGTTTAAAAGAGCTGGTCCAAAGATCTCCAAAAAGCCATATTTCACTCATAGGGATCTGTATCAACACGATTGAGGGCCAGCAACAGCATATAAGTTTGTTACAAAAATGCCATTAAATAGTTTTATAATCTTTCGTTTTTCGCCCAGCCAGACTTGGTTGTCGGGGAAAGGTAACAGGCTGTGGCACACTACTGGAAATGTGGTGTATAATCTGAGAGTTTTGTTCGTCATCTAAAAGCAGTATTTATTTCATAATATCCGCAGAACGTCTGATTGTGTGAAAGGGATATGAGAGAGGAAAACCTCTTATTGGCCAACATGAACACCTTGTTGAAGTAAGCTCTCAGCCAGCAGCTCTAGCGTTTCGAGTTTGACAGAGAAAACACACTTATTGTCATCACAGGTTTCTATTGTCTTTGCAGAACAGCAGCCACACGGCGTGGAGCGGGATAAACGGAAGAAAGAGGAGGCGGAGGAGGAGGCGGAGGAGGAGGAGGAGATGGAGGGATGTCACCACGGCGGGGAGACGGTCAGCTGTTCGTCCGATAAGCAGCGGTGCAGGCCGGGTACGAAGAAGCGCTCCAGGGCGGCCTTCTCTCACGCGCAGGTCTACGAGCTCGAGCGCCGGTTTAACACGCAGCGGTACCTGTCAGGTCCTGAACGGGCCGAACTGGCAGAAACTCTCAAACTCACAGAGACCCAGGTGAAAATCTGGTTCCAGAACCGGAGATATAAAACCAAACGGCGCCAGATGATGGCCGAGCTGGCGGCGTGCAGCTCACCGAAGAAAGTAGCGGTACAAGTGCTGGTGAGGGACAATCAAAAGCAGTACTATGGATCGAATGGAGTACACATCCCTATGACTGTGCCCCTGTACCAGCAGGCCTACCAGTACCACCCCTACTTGCACTACTGCTGCCAGCCCTGGAGCATGGGCGGTACGTCCTGTGGAGGGATGCTCTGAAGCCCTCACTCTTCTTCAGAGAATACATGACTGGGACAAATGTTTCTCCCAACTCAAGGTGTTGGCAGCTTCTCTGTACAGTCAATGGATCCCCCTTTTGTTTCCTAGAGGGTTCCTTCTTCTCTTCACAAAATGTATCTCACAATGACTAAACATGGACATACTCTATAAGTTGTTAAAATCAAGGAGATTAAAGTAATACAACAAGTGTTCGCCTGCAGTGTGGGCATGCATTACAAAGCTATAGACTGTCAAATAGGCTCATTTTAATTACTGTGTTAATTACACAGTTAATTACTGTGTGAAGACTTCTTTTTAAATTTAAGACGAAGTGTACGTATGTTTTTTATTTTGTAATAATGTACAAAAAAATAATAATGTAAAGGTCACATGTGACTTGCTCAAACTTTCTTCCTGATGTGGTGGGTAGTTTTTTCAGAATCCTGTTTTCTATCTCCTCTTCTATTACCTTTCGTATCTTTTTTAAGACTAATAGGGGCTGTACACATATTTTGAAGGGGTTCAGAAAAGCGGTGAGTTACGTTTTATTTCTTGTTGCTGAGGGCATGCTCGGCTGACATTTTTTCATTTCATATTTCAGCATTCCCCTGCAACGTTGATTAAAAAAGGTGGTAAATTATTGTTATAGTTTGATTGCATTATATCTTAAATGATTTATGCTTTGCATTTTATGGTTTTTATTTTACTGGTGGAATAAGTTTTACTAACACATTGCTACATTTTGAAGAGGATATTGTAGTTTTTTTTCCAAATCAAAGGCAAGTTTGCAATTAAATATTAAAGTGCTGGAAAAGGTGTTTTAATTTTTTTTTTTTTAAATTAAATTTAAGATTGAATACCCCTCCACACACCAGCCATTTTCATACAAACACTGAATATCTCAATACTGACAAAGGTTTAACGTGGCATTTAATGGGTAATCTCAACAATATCCAACAATTAAGCACACTTAACATCTATGCTTTTAAATGGTTAAATTTATAAAAATAATACTTGTCTTATGTAGCACTTCAAACCAATTCCAAATTATTAACAAATTAAATCAGTGTAAATATATTAAATCAGGTAATGTCCACAGCGATGGCTCCTGTCTGGCACATATGATCTATAGGTTGTTTTTTTCCTCCTTGATGACTGCCAGCAACAGTCCATAAGCGACCAGACAGAGCAGAAAGGAATCCTGAATTTATACAAACCCAACCAGAGAAAGCAGCTTATCACGACGTGCGAGACGCATGGCCAAGACTCTGACATTTTTAGTAGGTATTTATTTTATTCATGGGACCTCTTTATTTATGATGACAGTCAACATAACACCTGCAGGAAAAACCTTTTTTATAAGGTTTGTGGACCTTTAGTAACCATTTGGAGCATGTCAGCATAACAATATAACAAAACGTTCCAAAAAAACAATGCAGCCAACAGCTATCAGTTTGTTTACTGATTTTAATATTAAACAAAACTGCCAAATTTCACTACATCCACCAGATCATTTTTAGAAGGTGAATATTTAGTGTTCCATTTAGGTGGCTTTTGTATGTGTGTTTAGATTCCTGCATAGGCCTACTCTCCACCGTGTGCTGCATGAGTCAGAGACGGTCAATAGACCGTGAAGATGTTGCACCATCTAGCTGGGGTCAAAACACAGCCCACATTAATCATGTCTTAAAAGACTACACACTCATCACAAAGACATGTACACAATGGCCACAACTGACAGGAAAACAAAAACGTGATTCCAAAATGAACTGACTAGTGCTGTGGCTCAGTTCTTAACTGCTGCCTGCTGGTATTCACAGTACTGCCAAAATTGTGTGGCATTAATGGGGCCTGCAGGCTGCTCGGGAGGGCAAAACACACAATCTGCTGATGTACTTCAGATAAATAGGTATACGTTTTCTATGTTGCCAAAAAAAAAAGAAAGAAAAACAGAACATGTTTGCACTTTGAGACTACAAGGTAAAGTGTGTGCTTTTGCCTAAAGCAAGGTAATATTATGTCTATAAAAGCCTATGGAAAATAGTATTATAATATTACACCAATAAAGACATCAAAGAACTGTGATGTAAATTAGGTACTTCAACTTCCCTTTTCCCATGGAAAGCTGCTTTGGCACAGAGGCTCACCTTGTGCCGTACGCTGGCACCAGCCCAGACCTCATTTATCTCTTTTATCAAAACACCACTTCAAGCTATCCTAAGTGGTTGACACAACAGGTTTCTGGGAGGGAGGAATAATACACACCGCGCTCCTTTTGATTGTCCGACTGTTAATCACCAGGGCACCATTAAGTCTAATTATTTTCATTTACACAGGGTGTATTGGCTATTCATTACAACTAAGACTATGCATCAGAAAATGTCAGGGTATTGCATCGTGACTCCGAGGTATGCCACGTTCTATATGCTCTGATTAGTTGCATTGTGCTGGTGAATAGTTGCTTTAGTCATTGCCTGCAACCGTGACTGACTAGATAAGATTTTCTTTTTTCTGCACCCAGTGATGTCACACTGATGTAGATTTCCATTAGAACAAGCAAGGCACTGGAAAAAGGCACAACCTCAGTGTTTTAGCTATTATTTTTTGAGCAGTTGTGATAACAATTATACTCACTCACCCAGTTAATAGCTGATTCATAATCTAATCTAATGGGACAAAAGACACAAGAGGTTAGAAATCAAGCAAGCATGTCTTTGTTAAACCTAAATGTGAGCAGACTTGAAATATATATACATACACATCCACATACAGTTTATTCCCTTGGCAAGTGTGGTTGTTCAAAGTAACCAGGATGTTTGCAACAGACTTTGTGTTTTGTTTGATGAGTTGTTCCTTTTGCCTTTCTTTTCTCTTCAAATACATGCTTGGGATTTGTTTAAAAACTGTATAATTGTCTTCTGTTTCTTCCCCGTTGCACTTCTTTGCTACATTCCCAGACCTCAGCCAGTGTGTGTTGTTGCAGGCAGTAGTCCACTGAATCTTCCAGCATTACTGCATACATGTAGTTTAAATATGTAACGCTCAAGTATGTAAACACTTTGAGTCGTGCTGTGTTAGTGTGCTACCTCATGAGCATAGAGAGAGAGAGAGAGAGAGAGAGAGAGAGAGAGAAAGAGAGAGAGAGAGAATGAAAGGAGTAGGGCTGCATGGTATGGGGAAAACATGTTGGTATTGCGATGACGATAAAAAAACAATGCGTTGTGCAGACCTAGAAAGCAGCCACACAGCAGTGCAGAAGAACAAGTTTGTCTGCCTCTTAGCTCAATCCTCAGCACTGGCTTCCACAGCTTAAAGCATTGAAGGGCAAGTGTAATTAGGACTTGGTAATGCCAGTGGAAACAGGTAATTTCCTGTTGTCTTTTTGACGCAGGTTTCTCAGCTCCGCTGGGACAAATGCATTGAGGGTTGGGCCGAGTTAGAGTGTGCAACGCAGGTATGACAGTCCTCACCTAATCCTTGCTTGGCCTGCTTTTAAGATCTAGATCTATTGATGGTGAATTCTCCCAGGGCTCCTGAGCAGCAATTACACATGCATTTCCGATGCGCCTATTGTAACAGGAATTCATTTCTCAAGGGCCTTGTTGATTTAAACAATATCATCTTCACAATAATTGTTGTTGGCACTGAGACTGTGACGGTTAATGTGACCGGATTAAGTGCTCATGCGAGACTGGGAGAGGCTTCCCTCTTTGGATTCAGATCCTGCCAGTTGTGGATTGAACTGTCAGAAACAATTTTGACCAACGCTAAATATTTTGCTTTGGCAAAAAGATGGAGCAGTAGTGTGTGTTTTGCTTCTCCTAATGTGTTAGCCCTCAGCAGACACAGGAGCAGGGATCAGGAAGGAGAGGGGTCATGGTTAATACCTCTGTTTAAAGACAGATCTGCTCCCCTTTGACCTGGTCTCTTTCTCTCTCTCTCTCTCTCTCTCTCACACACACACACACAAACACACACACACACACACACATATATAATCCCACCCAGAGGACTCTTCAGGCTTGTTCCAGAAACTATTAGCAGATAGCATCAGTGCATGTAGGAATGTAAACATTTACAGTAAAGCAATAAGACATCAACTCCCCCTGGGGAAGACACATCCATCACACCAACCGCATCAGCACTCACAAGGCCCCTGGTTTTAAGGAATTAGATAACACACCTTTGCACACAATTTGAAGCGATTCTGTATCAGCGTACATTGTTTGATTTGTGAAGTCGGTGACAATTCCGTGTTTATGCATAAGTGCAAAAAGTTAGTATTGATTTCTTAAACATGTTTATGTGCCTGTAAAGCTATGCAATGATCTCAACTCTGTGTCTGTCAGAGCAGTAGGAGTCATGGGGGGGGGGGGGATTAGAAAGAATAGAAAGATGAGCCCACCCAGAACTTTAAAAAACAGGCTCATCTGAAGGAAGTAGCACAAGCCTAGTCCACATGGCGTGTGTGGGTGTGTGTGTGTGCGTGTGTGTGTGTGTGTGTGTGTGTGTGTGTCCATTAGAAGCAGATACAGGATATTTAGGGCTGAAAGTATGAGTGGAGGCAGATTAAGAAACAGCCCAAAGTTAAAGCTCATGAGGGAGAGGAACGACCCTATACTACCAAACATCTCGATGCTACTGTTGCTACAACATATGACGACTACTGAATTTAAACTATAAAAAACACATGTCCATACAAGACACTTAAATGACGTGTAATATGTCTGTATAAGCATCAGCAGAAACAGTGTGTCTGTCTGTCTGTCCATAGATGGACAGGAAGTTTTCCAAGCTGCCACTCTACCTTCCTCTGACTCCTCTCCGCTCTCATGTCTCCCACACACATACTCAGACAGACGCACACTCCTCCAGAACCGGCCGGAGGAATCCAAATGTTTTAATTAGCGGTGATAAGCAGAGACAAGGAGAGCATTGAGCAGCTGTGACACAGAGAGACCGACTCCTGTCTGTGGGCTGATAAAGATACTACTCAGGCCCACTTACAGCCTCTCAAGCTTCCTCCTCCCTCTCCTCTCCCTGGTCTCTCTCCACACCTCCAAAGAGGGGGGACTCTCATTCTTGCTGTGCAAAACAGAGAGTATCCAAGGTCTCCTGAACCTTTGTGAAGCAAGCTTGTTCACTCCTCATCAGAACGACAATTTGAGCTACCCTCCTCTCACCTGCTTGCAGTTTAAATCAAACATTGCCTTTTTGTTCCCTCTTTTGCATCTGTACAGATATTTTACTCATCTGTGCCATGCTTTGACTCTTTTAGGCCCCGGGTTCTGCTCTTTAGACCACATCGTAAAGCAAACAGCAAGAGGAGAATACATTTCACAAGAGCAAAAAATGTGTCCTAACCTTGAACCGATGCTCTATCTCTCGAGGTCTGGAGACGCACACACACACACACAAGCCCCATGTCCACCTGTTACACACAGAGGGATACAATGTCAATTGGACAGATCCTCCCCTGAAGCTGTCAGAGAAAACCATTTTTCGACATAAGTTGATAACAAATTTACAATCTTCACCTGGACTGTCAGCGACTTCGCCGAGCAAAAATAAAATGGATTAAAATGAAATTAAGTAAAAACTAGTAAAAATAGCTCTAGTATACGATAAAGCCTGTCACTTAAGTTATTTCAGATAAGTGTGTAATGAACACTTTTGAATTGGTGTGAATGCTTGCAGCAAATAAATGAATGGCTCATGGTTTTCACCAGACCAGTTTATGCTGACTAGAGCTTGAAGGCATAGCAGTTAAGCTTATTTGACAGGAAGGGAAGACAGCTTTCTTTTCAGGATCAAGTTCAAAGGGCAGGAGGCCTGTTTCTTCCTCTGTGTCCCTGACTGCACCTGTGTTACTTTGGCGCACACACATACACACACACAATCTTGTCCACACTGCTTCCACACCATTGACAGACAGTTTAGTTTTGGTCCTAGGCTGTGTGTGTGATCTGCAAGTGTGTCTTTACACTGGCACACATGCTGGGTGTGCAATGAAAGGGTGTGTGTGTGTGTGTGTGTGTGTGTGTGTGTGTGTGTGTGTGTGTGTGTGTGTGTGTGTGTGTTAAGTTGCGGTTGCAGCTCTCTGAAGTGCTTGTAAGAAGATTTTATGACCTCGCTTACCTTTTAAAAAGGAATTTGTCACAACATTTGAGACGGAGGGAAGAGCCAAGGAGAGAAAGTACTGGACACCTGCAGTCGTCTGTAACAATGCTACAGTTCATCAGACCCTGCCAGGGCTTCACTGCCAAAGGCCCAAGGGATAAGAAGTGTGTGTGTTTGTGCATGTGCATGTGCCTTTTGCTTTGATCATGAAAGTAGCGTGGCAATAGACTGAGGATCCCTCCTTAGGCAACAAAGGCAGTTGAAATATTCCCTCTTCAACAAACAGTCCAAGCTTTGCACAAAGTTTTTCTAGCTGTGTTTAGCTACCATCATTTTGTTTATTTTTTTACTTTTATTTTTTTTCATCGTCATACTTTGGCTTTGTCTGCTCCAATGAAAATATGAATATATCACTTTCACTGCCGTTGAGTCTTATCCCCCTTCTCTCCCCTTCTCTATATTCTGGCCCATTAGCAATGGCATTTTACTATAAACACTACACACCGAGCTTTCTATTCACTGCTAGTCTTTCATGTTATTCTTTTATTGCACGAGAAGTAAGAAGGATCCTGTTTCAAACTCACACTCATGCCATAGTCGCACGAAACATCTTCATGTTGTCCTGCGTCCTTTGCAGGCTTCACATCACACATAAATGGTCATAATCAAAACAGCTGTTTTCTCTTCTGTTGCAGCTTTCTCCTAGAGGAATCGGGGGGGGGGGGGGCTGGGGTATGTGTGTGTGTGTGTGTGTGATCATCATGTACCCTCAGTGGTGGTGGGAAGAATTTTTCCTCCCCAACTTGTTCTCTTAAGTGATGACAGGAGCCGTATCTCCCCCGCATCCTAATTCTTCACAGCACGGCACTATGGGAGACATTCAAGCCACAACTGGTAGAGTTGTCTGTTTTGGTTATTTTGTAGATTTCCCCTTATCCAGAATTCCCATTTTGCTATGCTTCATAATTCAGTCTGATAATCGATGAGTAAACAGATCGTAATTTTTTTTTTACCGGACCTCTTTAAGAAAATCTACTGAGTAGGCATGTGTAGACAGTTTGGGCAACATTACTGAGCAAAGCGGGCTACAGCCTCTGGACCCGATTGCACCAGGTCGTTGTAAATTCCGTTAATGTAAATGTAATGTAAATCTGCAAACAGCAAAGTCTAGGTTTAATTGACAAAGCTAACGTTAGCTCACTAACATGTACTCTGTTTAGAGGGAAAAGAGAATTAAATATGTAGTTGACATACTGGATCTGACTTGAAACTTGAAACTTCAAAATAGTGTCAAATAACAATGTGAACTGGGAGGATTTTCAATCACACTTCACAATATACCGCAAATTACAAAACATGATGCTAACGTATTCTCAACATGTATCAATGCATAAAACAAAGTAACATCTACATTTACAAAAGACTGGCAGGTATGTTTAATATATATCACTTGGCCATCTAAAACTTCTTTGTAGCAGTTTGACAAAGTTCCTGTTTACATAATGTTTTGGTTTTGTTGACAATAGTAGAGATATAGATACTTAGATGGGGAACGATACAGTATTGCCACTGAAAATATCACAATAACATCGATTTGTCCCCCCACCCCTACTGAATAGTAAACTACTGTTGGATTAGCAAAAACTCACTATAAGAGGGAGACAGCTATGACTGTTTTGGCAGAAAAAAAACACACTGGTTTGAGCTACCAAAGCACAACGTAATTAGCAACACAGAGCTTTGTCAACTGAGAAAGATGCAATAGGTTTACCACTGTAGGTAATCACAGCAGCCAAGCACGAGGCAAGACAGCCAAGCCATGTGTAGTTTCATTGATTAAAGTGGAAATGTAATGCTGCAGAAGCTGCTTTGCAAACCATCCCCATACTTCATGGTGTGTTCAATTAGGAGTTCAATCTAGTCTGGCTGACACACTGGTGATCGGATCGCCTATTGGTGATCTCAAGTAACCATGACTGGAAGATATGAAAATAGAAGCAATCTCCCAACCCTATTCACTAATAGAGTGCTCTAGGACGGTTCCTGTATTTTAACCTTTATCTCAAGCCCGTCTTGTCTCGAGATGTTTGGTCAATAGTTTTGACCAAATACCTCGATATCGATACTGCAGCTATACTGAAGTGTTAACTACTTGTGCTTTCACAAAATATTTACACAATGAGATTTTTGATAATTAATCATCAGTAACGTGGCTATAATAACTACGTGGGTAAAGGCAAATAATAGAACAGTTACAACAGTCTGGTAAATTCAGAAAATAACTCACTTAATGTAATGCAGCCTTTAAAACCAGGAAAAGACAACACTTATGCCATATTCCGATATCCAAAATCGAAGACAATATATAGTCTGGCATTGCAATATCGCAATAATTTCGATATATTCCCCAGCTCTATTCATAAATACATTTGTGTTTATTTAAATTATACCAAACTAGGGGGTTGTCAGGGGCTCCGAGCCCACTTTTACCCCGAAGCCCCCTAGCGAGTTAATCCGGCCCTGAGTGAGGGGGGAAAGCCCACATTTCTCCGAAATACAATTCATATCAGATTGCATAAACCCAAATAGCATTTTGCTAATGGAAAAGAAACATGATGAAAATCAGAGATAATATCTTAATTCATTGTTATCATATCTGCAGATAGTTGTACAGGATCAAGTTTTACAGAATGCCAGTAAAGAATTAAGTCAAAACTAATTACACCAGCCATAAATGTGTATCGTGTTCTTTTATTTTCTAAATTTATGCACCAAAAAGCTTATAACTTGCTTTACTCTCAGTGCAGTCTTTAGCTTTAGTTTCTGGTCTCTCTTCTCTTGGCTTCTTTCCTCTCCTCCCCTCACATCTGCTGTATCTGCCCAGATTGGGAGAGACTGCAGCAGCCAAAAACATTATAACAGCAGCTCCTTTATCCAGCAGCACCACCAAGGAGCGTGAGATCACAACCTGTATGTGTCTGTGTGTCTCCCAGTGGGTTAGACGACGAGCCTGTGTTCACACCTCATCCATTAGCTGCTGGCAAGGATGGAGTAAAGTGGACGTTATGGCATAATCCTGTATCACTCTCTAATTCATGTTGAGTGGTTCAGTCGTGATTTGGTTTAATATATAGAGAGGGATCAGACAAGAGACGCAACAAAAGAGACATAAATGTGGAGAGCGCAAGAGAAGGCGAGCGACTGAGGGAGAGTTGTTGTAGAAGACCCGAGTCTTTCAGGCATTCACATTCCTAAGTACCCTTAGAGTGTGTGTTTGCAACCATGTGTGTATGTGCGTGTGAAATACACTCTTCCACAGGTGCTTGCTGTAAGGGGCTTCGAGCGTAGGCTTGAGTTTCCAAAACACGGGCTTACACCAATTTCACAAGGAAGTGTGTGCATGCATTTCTGCCAGTCCTTCATCAACTTATAAAAGTCTTTTCCACCAAAAAAGTGTAAATTGTGACAGTGTAAAGTGTGGCACTCTGATGTGTAATTACTACTTTCTCTTTCATGTCTGTATATCTAATTAAAACGGCCTACTTTGTTTACAGGGTGGAATTAAAGATCACGACTCATTATCGTAATGGTAGACAATGTTTTATTGGCAGACCTCTTTTAGGATATGTGAGGGTTGAAGTGGTTAAAATAAATCAAACAAATATTTACTGTGTATGTAGTAGCTCTCCACAGGCAAATCTCTGGTTAACTACTTTACAAGTTTTGTTAACAGTGGTCTGGCTCAACAGGATAAAGAATGACATCCAGCACGTACCAGGGCTAGTCGCCATCAAGAATGGTTGTTTGTTTTAAAGGAATCCACACAAGCCAGAACATATTTTACCCCAACCGCAGAATAGTTAGCCGGAGTAGCCAGACCACACTCCAGCACTGACGCAGCGCTGTGAAGATAGAGCTCTGGCAATGCGAGACTTGCTTTGTAAAACAAATCCTATATATTTATCTGGCCAAGCTACTTCACAGAAAAAGAGAAAACATTTGAAAGAAGAATCATTTTTTTGTTTGTATTGTTTTGGATGTATTTGTGTAGGTTTGAGCATGTCTCTGTATTTGTGTTTAATGATTCGTCTATGCACTCCGAGCCTTATGAATTTAAACAAATTACAGGAGACATTTTGACCTGTAACAGCAGGAAAAGCACCGCTATCACTGCTAACTTATATCAGTGCTCTGGAATTGGCATACTTAAATGAGGAGCAGCATCATTATTAATATGTAATTACTAACATCTTGCTAAGACATGTTAAAAGATCACGGGACTCATAGAACTAACAACTCCAGCAACAAACTCATGTGTTGGCATTTGCTGAAACTAAAGCCAAGAGTAAACAGTTTTGTCTCAGTGGCAGAAAGGAGCGACACAACACATACACACACAACAAACTATAAGAGTTGTGCCTTTAATCCCAAATATGTCTGTGATAATCAGACTAAAAATAGGTCTACATCGATCGGGCACAGGTCAAAGTCACCAACCAAGAGTGGGTGAGCGAGGAAGTACAAGACAACCACATCTGACACCAACGTCACCAACTGACACACATTACTACCTTAAAGTTACACACAAACACACACACACACAACAAAGTTTCTAGTGGACCTTTGGAACCCCAAAGTAATGAAAGAACTGCCAATGTTGTTGATTTGATACATGAAAAGACATATTTGTGAATGTCTAGTGACAAGAAGCTGGTTTTAATTTTCATACAGAGAATAGAAGAGAAGGTCAATATGAAATTCTTCAGATACTGACACTGCTTGCCTTTGAATTTAACTCTAGTAATGGATATTGTACATGTATGCCTTCCCACTCTCTCTTTTTCTTATCTCCTTGCAAAAGTGGGCACCCAATTTGGGCAGGACTGTAAAAAAATGGATAGCCTAGATATTTTGTTCCATGATTTTCCATGGTCATCCTGCTATCCCAAATCTACAAAGGCAAAGTAGGCTAAATACATTTTGGATATTTATATTAGGTACTACCATATCATGGGCACAAATTCTAGTAGGCCTAATATGCACTTTGTAGGTGGTAATAATTAGCTCTCAGAGAAATGACAGCTGAGATGTAATTTACACCTCTAAAAAAACAAAGCCAAAAGAAAACCAAACCACCCAGACCCAAACACACTTTTTAAAACACACACCATGAAGCGGTTTAGAATTTCACATGTCCTTTTAAGCAGAATCATTTCCGCTCTAAAAGCAAAGCCAGCACATAGACAAACAACAAGCAGCACCTTCAGTCACCGCACCATATTCACATATTCGGTACGATGTCATTCAAGGGCCACGGCGGGCATACAGTTGTTTCTTACCGTGGGTGGTTGTGGCGGAGTTGCTGCCTTCTTGATTTAAATAGCTATTTGTCATTGGAAGTTTGCCAAGGAGTGGCTTTATCTTTAAATAGCTTGGGGGCAAAGTAACGTTAACGTTACATTCATAACGGACGAGCCGTGACAATTCCCGATTGTTTTTTGTGTTTCAGCCCCTCTGCTGTTTTAGCTAGCTTAATTTATGCTAGCTATATGGCCAAGTCCTCACTTGTTTCGAGTAGCCAGGCTTCTTCCTCTTTTATCAGTGGTTTCTTTAAATATCTCGCTATGGCCATTTGCTTCAACATTAACGTTAATTATAATTTAGTTTCTGCCTCTTTTTTATTTCATTGCGAGTTCGAAATACTGAACACACCACACAAACATTTCCATACGCACTTGTCAAAAGGTTAAAGGTAAACCCCGCCCACTCTTTTAACTACTTGAGTAGTCAATGCCTACTTTATGGTATGTCACTTTACAGCCTACTTCTACAATTTGGAAGGCAAACATTTTACTTTTTCTTCACTACATATTTTTGAGAAAACTATTTTTTTGCTGATTCAGAAAATTAATACAAAACATGCATCAGCTAATAAATCATGATACAATATTATGGATTAAGGTACACTGCTGTAAGCCTGTTTAAAGTATTAGTCAGTTACATCAGTGATGTAACGTTAGCTACACATTAATGCAATATTCATAATCCAGTGTTCTAAAATGGGCCAATTAGCCTACTACTTATACTTTTGGTACTTTAAGTAAACTTGTACTTTTGTACTTTTAGTTAAGTAAGATTTTAAATGTAGGACTCTTTTGTAACAGAGTATTTTTCTACTGTGGTATTACTACTTTAAATGATCAAGTACCTCTTGCAGCACTGCATAGAACATCCTTATAGGATTGGTCAGGGTTGTGGTCTGTGGTGGCAACTTGGACCAGACAGGCTCAGTCCTAGTCTTCTAAACAGACTGACTTTCAGTAAGTAAGGAAGACAGAAAGTCAAAATAAAGCGGACAAACTTTTGAAAGACAAGTTACATCCAGTTTTTAACTGGTTGTACCTCTGTATTTGTATCACAGTATTTCTACACACACATGCACTTTTTACCCAATAACTTTTCTTCTCTTGTAAAATCAGTCTCTCACAAGTTTCAGTACTGGAGACAGATCAGTACTGGAGACAGGACAATCTCTAGCTGGCTGAGCATTAGCACACAAAAGAGAGAAATACAAATACACCATTCTAACAGTTTATGACAATGACAGGACACACATACTGTACATGCATAAATAGTGGGGGAGAGAGAGTGGGAGAGAGGCGGTTCATTAACACTCCTTGTTTGAACAGGTGCTGCCTGACAGGCATAGGTGTGTGTGTGTGTGTGTGTGTGTGTATATATACAGAGGCTAAGGTGTTGGAGCTGTCACTCCTCACAACGATTTGTCAAAGCATTAAACTTGCTGCTTTAAAAACCGACGTGTCCATAGATTCTAACTGAAGGATTTTGGTGTTTGTGTAGGCTTTTCATATTTAAGATAAGATGGAGAAGATACATTTTTATTGTCCCAAAGAAAGTTTGCCTTGGACACACACACAAGCCATATCTGTTGTTAAGAATATTCAACACAACAGTGCGTACATACATACACACAGTACACAGATAGTACCACTCCACATGAACATACTCGTAGTTAATGCACAGACTGCCACCAGCCAACAAAACAGTAATTACACTAGTGTACATAACATGTGCGGTAAGGGTAAGCGACCTCATTGACATAAAGTCACGATCAATCGTCAGTTAATTGGTTTATAGTCTGGATCGATGACAATTAATTTCCCAGATAACCGCTGAAGGTGGTAAGCAAGCATCCGGAAACCTTACCTCCTATGAGGAGATTCTTAGGCTAACAAGTCTTCAACGGTCGTTAGCATTCCATTGACTTCCATTCATTTTGGCATCGCTTTGACAGCAAATAACTTTACATCTGAACCATTTAAAGACTATTTGTCCATTGTTCATTTCTAAAGAAACATTACAATGTATAATAGGTTCCATTACCTTGTATGTGACAGTATAGCTTCGTGGCAGCCGTTTTTGTAAAAATTTGTTACATTTTTTGTCATAATCATGCAACTTACTGTTGCACAGTAGAGAAATTATTGTATAGTCAGGAATGACTCGCAGGCGGGTTGGACTTATATTAACTGTTAACTGGTTAATGTTACTTAGCATTTTAGTTAGCCTTACATATACCTACGCTCTCCGGCTCTGCAAAATTAGGAATGATTGAGATTTCTCTTGGCACAGCTACCAGAAGACTTACAACTTTTTAGACCGGTTTCTCACGTCACAGCTACGTTGTCAAGCTCAGTTGGAGGCTGCGCAGAAGCGGTCAGCACTCATCGGAAAAGTGCTTCTAATTGACTTAACTGGTCTCCGTTGAAGTCCAGGGCGTCGCAGTGTCTTTCAATGTCTGTAATTGCCTGTTCTTTCGAGGAATGATTGCAAAGATTTACAAAGAATAGTATTTACTATCTGACTGGAACTTTTTGGCACAGATTGGTGGGGATTTGCTACGGACAAAATATACACAGTGTTACACTGGTAGAAGCCAATTACCTTTAACCATGTATCCAGCTAATTTAAATAGCTTGCGTTACAGTACTGTGTGAACAGTAAACTTTATCTAATAGTTTTTGTTGCGTTTTCTTTCGCAGGAGCAAACGTTCCACCAAAACAAATTCCTTCCCGAGACTAATTTGCAGACACACCATTGCTGCGACCGGAGCTTAGTGCCGGCCAAGATGTATGTGAATGGTTTAAAAAAAAATGCAAACAACCCATGCCGTTTTTTCTTCTTTTTAGGAGTGTATGTGTGGAGGGGCCAGACCTTACTCTGCAGTGCAGTGGCAATTGGTTAACAACCTCACCTAACCCTGTTATAAGCAGACACCATTACAGGAGTTCTGTTATGTGATGTATTTTGTACACAGATGAAGATCAAAAACAATAACATTTGACATAGACGTTTAGGCCACAAGTAAGATAATAAAAGTATATACTAGCACTACAGCATTCTTCTCATACTTTATTATATCCTAAGGATGATACTTTCAAACGTGATGTACTCACCCCTACAGGTTTAATGATTCTAATGGATTCTAAATTAAAATGGTGTTGTTGACTATTGTTGGAAGTTGAGTCCCTACATTTTTTGTAAGGAAATGTATTTGACTCTTTATTCCAACACAATTATTGTCCCCGATGATTCTCTTATGTCTCAAAATCCCTTTTCTTCTCCTGCAATTTTGACCATCAACATGATCATTAGTCTTAAAGGAATAGAGGCCTGCTAGCTCTAGAAGTCATAGCATAATAGGACAGGTCTTTGTGTGATTTACCATTTTAGGCCCTAAAGGCAATATAGTTTTTCAATATCCAATCTACTTTTCAGTCCTTTTTTGCTTTTTAAGGTGATCAACTTTTACTTTACCATGCATCATTTGCTGAATTCCAAAGCTTCACTCTACCGGCTGTTTGTAGCAGCCAATGTGTCCACAAGTTTGTTTTCACTCTTACGGGTCAAAGTTGAAATCTGCACCTGTGTTCAAGACTAAACTGTACCTGCCTCAAACTAAAAATAAATAATACCTGAAAACACAAAACAAACTCACTTTGTGTTTTTGGCAGTACAGATGTGGCTTAGGGCACTGTCTCGTTCATCCATCCCATTCTTTAGTTTCTATTCAGCACAAAAACAAAGATTAAAGAATTTTTTTATACACACCCAGATTATACAGACAATATGGACTTGTCGTGTTGTATGACAGGTGAATGGGCAAGAACAATCTAACTCATCTTCACATAGCAAAGTATTCAGGACATATTTTAAGAAATCAAAAGAGGGCTTGCATTATTTATGAGCAGTGAGTAAAGCCTCACTGCACAGTCTTTATTCAATGAGTGCAATTCAGTGTCCGAAACAATCAGACATCAATCAATAAGAATGACCGCTTCCAATGATGTGTAATTAATGGGGGAACAGATACGTTATCTTGTGGGATATTGAACTCCTGTTGGGCACAGTGCATTGTACACAACTGTTGCGGTCAAGTACAGATATTGAAACTCAGTAGTTCACAAGGTGAAAACTGCCTGACAGCTACAGTTAGAAATAACCGTCTTAATATTGCCCTGGTCTGCTCTGCCAAACACGTACACAAGGCATTAATGGTGTGTGTTGGGGGGAGGGGGATTTCATATAGTGACCAAAATTATTAATAATAAATTAAACACTTTTCAGATACCCCAGAAATGATATCATAGGGAACAATCTTGAACTTAATTTGAAAATAATTTGAATCATTTATAACCAAAAGCAAAAATGGAAGCCCACATCTGGTCTATGGTTTTTCTGTTATTCTGAAACCATCAAATACTACTGGACTGCATTTAAAGTTACACATGTCAATTTATCAAGATCCACACAGATGACCGAACTCTTGCTCTCTCTTGTGTAACAACACAATGTTGTCAGCTACTATATTGGGTAAATTTGCTTTCGATTCTAAATGGCTGACATACATTTAAATTGGATCAAATAAAAGACATGTTTACTGAATCCCTGTGTCTAGCCCAAACTAGAAAGTGAACTTGTCTAGGATTACTGTGAGAATATTCTGTTATGATGTTAAAAAAGCAAAACAAATGTATTCATAAATCTAGAAAGGGGTCCGTATCAGGAGTCAGTTATAATTTTCATATGCAAACTGAAGGCATGGATGGGTGAAAATAGTAATCTGGTTCTAGAAAAGCAAATCTTATAAAACTACAAGAGAGCTAACAAAGTGACACTAGTGCCCTCTGCTGACTACCTTTCCAACTTAAACTGTTTGGGATCTTGACACTCCATTTGGACAAATGAAGTGTTGACTAGAATGGCTTAAAAAAAATTATAATACTATATACTATCGTACTGTGTAAGTGGAGAGAAAAAACATTACCCAAACCATATCTAGTCTTGAAATAGTGTAGCAGAAATACAACAACTCAAACTGTCTTTGAAGTGGTCTTTCTTATCTGCTATGTCTGAAAATGATGGGACAACTGAGGTGAATTTTAGTCAGATTCTATGTGCGTATTGACTTGATCTTCTCCTCACAGGGAGAACAGAACAATATTAGATGAGAATAAACATAGGAGATCTCAGATCTCTAAATCTCAGCCTCCATGTGCTGCGCTCTCCTCTTGTTGTGCTGGTGCTTGGTGAGTCCATACTTGAAGAACTCATAGACCGACCAGCTGATGGCTGTGGAGGGCATCTGGTAGATGATCCTCGCCTGGACTCCCCTGAAGAACCCCTGCAGGCCGCCCAGCCTGTAAACCGTCCGAAAGGCATGGGCCAGGCCTGAGATGTGTCTGTGGGCTCCTTGGCCCTGGCCCAGGGTCAGAGACTCCTGGGTGTTGAGCAGGGTCTTGCAGACATCCAGAGGTGTGGTTGCCGCAGCTGCAATGGCTCCAGCCAAAGCTCCGGACAACATGTGGGATGAGGGATTGTACTGTCTGTGGGGGTTGAGCAGCTCCTGGAGGTACTCATAGGTCATGAAGTGGAGCGCCTGGAAGGGCACGTTCATGGTGAGCTGGGTGGTGTAACTGCGGTAGAAGGCAGCAGGGCCCTCTTTCTGCCACACGGCGCGTATACAGTCCATCACGCCGCCATAGGGTGAATTATACATCTGCATGCGCTGCTTCACAACTAGATACACATGGGTAGATGTATTGATGAAGGAGAGGCCCAGATGTGTCCAGGGTTAGCAGTATGAAGGTGACAAAGATAGAAAAAGAAAAGAATTGAGTAAGTTGTTGCATGCTGTAAACATGTCTTTAAAGCACATGAAGTTTCAAAAAACCCAAAGATGTACTGTGTCACTTTGATAGCATTTGCTCAGACAGCTGCACCCCATCTAACAGCTGCACACGAGGACTCTGACCAGTGTCCTTCTACTAACATATTCGGGCAGGTGGACAAGAAGCAGCTGTAAAGTCAATATGTGAGACTGCATGGTTAAGGCCAACATGGGAAGACGGTTGGCCCAGGCGTGGCACCTGTACGTTTCTTCTCAGAAATTCCTGTATGGCAAACTTTTGTTTTGAGAAAGAAAATAGCTTAATACCCCTCCTAATTCTGTGGTGAAAGATGTTGTTCTTACCTTCCGCTGGGTTCATGACTGCATCGTGAAGCAGTGTGGCCGCACACCCAGCTGTTCCTGAAACAAATACACCTCATAGTTACTAACAATTAAGATAATTATGAAGAATAAAGAAGGAAAAGAGAGAATGCAGTAAAAGGGCACAGAAATGAGAATGAAAAATAAGCTGCACTTGCAACAGAATGAATCCCTTTGATCATGTCCCAGTCTAATTGCTTAAAGCTGCAGAGGTCATGCTGAAAACAATATGTCATTATAGCAGAATTGTGCAAATTCAGAAAATTGCATAGGTGTAAGTAAATTAGAGATCACGCCTGACTTAAAACAGGTGGCCCAACCTGAGCAAAGAGAGACACCTGGTGGACGAGGCAGTTCATTGCTCTTTTGAGAGGTTTAGACCAAAAGCTTAAAAAGACAGGACCAGCTAGGAGAGAGAGCAGATGAGATGGGAGAAAGAGGACTTACCCAGCCTCCCACTAAACTGGAAAAGAACGAAGAGAGAGAGAGAGAGAGAGAGAGAGAGAGAGAGAGAGAGAGAGAGAGAGAGAGAGAGAGAGAGAGAGAGAGAGAGAGAGAGTATGGAGAACAAGGAATAAGAAAATGGTTGATATTCAGAGCAAGGTTTTCAAATTGAATCTTTGTTTGGAACTTTCTACTTGTAGCCAAGGTTACCTTTCTGAACCTGACTCACATAAGAAAAACGGTTTACCTTTTCTAAAAGCCAGTGACAGGCCTAACACTTCCTAACCCTGATTTTTCCACCAAGAGAGACTGTGTTGCGTTCCGGCAGTTTTGTTTCGGCTACTGCCACACCCCATACCGCAGCAGGAGCGTCTCAGAAGCGGTAAGTTGACTGGATGTTTTCGCTGTTTTACTTCCTGCTTGGCTGTCTGAACTCCCCATGGCTCGCGTATCTTTAGTGGAGTGGACAGCCGCTTCACACACGCTTCTGGGACATGCCGCGACGCGGATATCACGCTTTAACTTGAATTTCCGTGATTGCTCATGGGGCACGCGGCACCTCCGGAACGCAGCACAGACGTGCCTTGTGGAAAATAGGGGTAACAGTGTACAACTATAGCCACTATAGCTAGGAAAAGCTCTTTCCAATCTGATTGTCTGTTGTCTGATTGTTGTTTTTTTAGAACTAGTCAGGCCATGTCTGTGCTATACACGGATTAGGCCGAGTCAGCAGCTCCATCGAAATCACACTGATGGTGTTTGGCATTAGGGTTGGACAAGTCCTACATATCAACCTATCTTAAAGTATCTCAAAGTTGAGATATAGGATCTGTACATCTACAGTACATCTCACTGTTAATGTGTAATGTATGTTTTATGGTACCATTAGCCAAATGGCTGTTAGCCCCTGGGTGTATGACATCACTTAGAGTCTTTTTGAGTTTCTCATAGCTGGCAAAGTAGAGGGCATGGGCAGGTCCCGCTCCAATTGCCGTTACATTCAGCCCTCTCATTGGCCGCCAGACTCCCTCTGTGGCTACAATTCGGCGAAGAGCATCCATCACATTCCTGTAGCGGGCTGCGGGCTCAGGCTGGAGGCTCTGCATGCGTGTCTAGAAAAGAGGAAAAGGTGAATGTAGCAAAGTCAAAGTCAACAGTGTTTTTCCTTCCTATTTACCCACCAGGGCTCAGTATTAAGTTTAGTAATATCTTTACTGAATTTTATATAGAAATAGAATGTCACTAATAATTTAAGTCTTGGCATATGTCTGCCTTATATAGCAAATAATGGCACGGCAATGAAGAGAGTCCTAATTAGACTGCAGTGTAAATAAGGGGTCAAAGGGAAATGAGGTGTTCGACATTGTGTGTGGTGTACATGCAGAATTGAATAGAAGGAAGTATGGAGTGACAAGCTCCAAGGTCACAAGAGGACATAGGCTGACTTCCTGTGAACTCTTTTTTCCTACTGACCCTGAAGCACACATTTCTCTCTTCCTCTTAACACACACACACACACACACACACACACACACACACACACACACACACACACACACACACACACACACAAACACTGACATAAATCAAAAGATTATAAAAGCATGACCCAAGAAACAAGTGCAAGTAATCGGTGTTGCTGTAACCTGCCATTTGGATGTAGAGAGCATTGCCTGGAGTCGCACTGAGTAAGCGTGTCTGTCTCTGAGAAACAAACAGTGACATTATCTCTGAATACCAAACTTCCAGCTGAATGGACAAACTCTGCGGACAAACTTTGTGCCTAGTGAAAACACCACATCAACCACTCTTTGGAGCAAACCCCGAAGACTTCTTGATTTCTTCATTGACAAATTTAATACTGTATTACTGTAATTCTAAAACTGTAAATCCAGTAATGTGCATAGTGCAGTACAAACACTGGCAGACCTAGAAATGCAACACGCTTTTTAAAATCCACAACCAATTACTGGGATTAAGGATGCTTTTAGGAGCAAATAACAGCCAATTCTAAACTATAATTACACAACAATCTCTTAAGTGAGAGGCTTATTGTACAGGAGTAAAGTCTTTATTTGGTGTAGGGGAAAACATCTAGATAAAAAAAAGGCATATGTCGGATGAATCTCAAATATTTTTTCAGTTTTCTGCAGATTTTTCTGTGTAAATGTGTAGCTGTTTAAGTGCAGTAGACTTCATTTTGCATGCTGCCACTAATCTCTACTGGAAAGATGTTGAGATACAATAGCAGAGTAGCAGGCACTGATTACATTCTGTAAACTATATGAGTAAATAAGTATTGTCCAGGTTTAGGGCTGGACAGGCGGCAATAGAGTAAGGCTACAGGTGGAAGAGACATGGCTGTACAGCGTTTCAGTCTGACATTAACAGCTGACTCTACTAAGCTCATTGCCACTTGCCCCATCTGTCTGACCCTGTGCCTGCGTTATACAATGATAACTGCTGCATGGTCCCATCTAGTTGACCTCTTGGCTAGTTTATGCCTCTATTGCTATGTTTAAGTTAAAAACTAAATAAACTTATACTTAACATAAAAAGACCATATCGTAAGAAGAACTGTCCTAATGAAGTTGCATGAGATCGCATGTGATCAAAAGACCTTTGTATACAATTGGTTATGGTAAGTGAAACTGTGCAGCCAGACTTTATGAAACTAGCAAACTGTGTGTTAGGAATGTAGCAACAGATGGACTGAAGGGCCAAAATGAATCAACGTTGCAGTGTAATTCATTTAAGCTGTGTGTGTCTTGTATTGTAAGACTAGTTACAGAAGGTTTAAGTTACTCAAAACAACATTAAACCTTCCCCCATTGTTTTGTAAACAGAGTACAGCTTTGGTCTCCCAGAACTACTGTTGCAGCTGGAAATAATAACGCATTCCCCTTATTAAGACTAACGTTAGCTAGTGAACGTAGCGTTAGTTAACTTCCGATACACATTAATTAACTACGTAGGTACTAACCTATTGGCCTGAGGCACTGACAACATATTGATTTGATGTTTAGCTAGTAGTTTTACTCAAAGACCAAATTAGGTCGTGTTTGACCTTGCTAAAAGTTGTCATAACTAGCCACTAGCCAAAGTTTGTAGTGCTTAATTTATAAAAGCATGCTAACAAGTTAGCTAGCTAGTAGGGATGTATTGAACACACTGACCTTGTCCTTACAGCCGTCAGTACTGCAGCGTGTTAAGGTTAGCAAGTAAGCTAATAAGCTATGCTAACAAACACGTTGGTTACAAGAATAACGTGCACAGAACACAACAGAGATCAGGCTGTGAAAGCACTGGACATTCATAAAAGGTTGTGGGTCAACTGGTTAGCCACAGAGCTGTGCTACCTTGACACAGTCGATTGGGAACATGAGGCAATGCTCCATGATCCCCGCCACGGCTCCAGCCAACATGTGGGTGCTAGTGGAGGCTCCCTGTGGCAAACCCTCATAGTCTGGTTCAGTGTCTTCTGTTTGTGCATCTTGTGCACTACGGATAAAATCAACAGTCTGTAGCTCCGTTTCCCCTCCGATCCGGGGTGTCAGGCTTCCCACGATACTTTCCGAAACTCCCCAGAATCTGCCCCCCAGCCATCGAACTTCTGCCCCGGCAGATGCACCAGCAACCCCGGTATCATTGCCTGTAGTCTCCGCTGTCATCCGACGCTTTCTCACAAATCCATCTGCTTCCATTAGAAAACAGGTTAAATGTTCGGTATTTAGGCACGCATACACGGCGTATTGTGAGTGATCGCAGACCTGAAGTTTTACATTCCCGTGTGGTGGTATGGTATCGCAGAGTCTTGCTTGCTAGACAGTTCCCCGCCTCTTCATCCCTGCTAGGTCCAAGCAGGAAGGGAGGCCGCGGCGGACAAATACAAACCGATGCCATAGCCCCACTACAGGCCGCGATGAGGAAATTGTCTCTGATTGGTTACTATGCCCAAGTCCTACTGACACTATTGGGTAATGGACATGCCTTTCATGATGATAGCATTTTGGTGAAGACTTCAAACCCAGTTATGTGGCTCTCACTGCCAGAACTAAAGTTATATCTGTTCAAGTAATTTATGCTTTTATCTTCTCCAGACTTGACTACTGCCTTTCTGACAGCAACGGAAAGTCACTCTCGCACCTCCAACTAGTTCAGAATGCAGCAGATCAGGCTTCTTACAGTTGTTTTTGATTGCTAGACGACAGTGGGCACAACTGGAATCACAGGTGCAAAACTCCAACTTCAGTCAGCACTGCAGCAGTTTATATGGACCAAACTCTAGTTTGTTTTTCATTGCTTGAACACAGTTTTCAAAGCTCTACAAACTTAACCCACGGCTTAACATCAACCCACACAACACTGTGGATTTACAGCATTTTGTTAAAATGCTAAAACACGGCTGTCAAAACTGTTAACAGAATATATTTCTGTCTGGTGCCTATCAAACACCTCTTATTTCAATTGTAGCTGAAAGCCTAAGCAGGTGTCATGTTTTATACTACTTAGTGAACATACAGGGTATTTATAGAGAGAACGCTCAGAAAGGCTTTTTTGTACACACAAACACCAAATAAGAATTAAACAATTATCTGTTGGAGAAACAAGTAAAGATACCACTATGCCCAGGTCAGATGTCCAAGGTTATATACAGCTAGAAAAAATTTGAAAAACACTCAGCCGTTACTATAGTAAAACTGCATTCTTACAATTTAGAAAGCAATGGAGGTGAAATTGAAGCAAACTGCTGATTTTCATTCCTTCATGTTTACCTTACATGAAAATTGGAAAATGTTGACAACTATATATTTTCTTTAAAGAAACTATCGAGTAGTGTGAAGTCACTCAAATTGTCCAAACTGTAGAGATGAAAAGTTAGTAATTTCTGTATTGGTGATTAATGCTAGTGTTTTTAGTGTCAGTGTGTTCTGAGTGACAGTGTGTGTTACCTCAGTGAGGACTGTTCATAGTGTTTTGTGCACTGAGCCTGTTTTGAGTCGTGTTAAGAGTTGTGTTTCTTGGAATGAGTTTGGCAGGAGATGTGGAACGTTCAGCTCAGGTGACTATTGCTAATACAGACTGTAGTTTCAGTTTTGCACATGTAGCTTCAGTTGTGCCTACTGTTGCTTAACAATTGTAAAAATCTGTACTGGTTTTAACAGATGACAGCTCATCACCCCAATCCTGGCCTCTCTCCTATGGGTCCCTGCATCTTAAAATCAATTCTAAATTGAACATGTTCAAGATGTCCTCAGTGTAGCAAGATACTCACAAATGCACAGTAACACCTTTTATGATATGCTAGCTTATATTTGATAATTAGTATTGCTAAAAGCTGACAGATAAATGTCTCCAGGCTTAACATCTTCACCAGTGAACCTCTCACCGTGAAGGAAAATGGCTCACTTTTTTTTCTCCAGAAAATGAGGTAATTGTGTTTTGGTGCGGCACTGTTATAACATAATTACATTTTCTCCTTTTATTGCCTGGGAGAGCCTTCAAGGGCTGTAGTGTTGAATTTCTGCCGACAAAGGGGAATGATGTGTTAATTTCTGCTTACAAGAACAAATTCTCCTGCTTCTGATCTAGTTAAGGTTGATTGGCTGTTGTCCGCAGACGTTCCTTAAAGAAAAAACCAAGCAGAGAGCCTATCAGGATAATTTCTCTTCCCTGAAACTAATACTACTCTAATACACCAAGGGAGAGACATGTTAGGTCTAGCAGGAAACTCTAGATCACCATAACACCTCATTTTATTCCCTCCACCAAGAGAGTGCACAATCTATATAAGCCTCAGGAATTATTTTACACTGTCTAAGCAAAACATAGTCTAAAATCAACATTATATAGACAAGATGAGACGATAACTTGATTCTTTTCTGCTGTGTTTGGTTGTTTTTGTACCAATTAACACCTTGATCACTGGCTCTGTCTACTCCTTGGACTGCTGCTCAGGCCCACAGATGATCTATGGCCTCTTATCTTATTAATGCACAATAAGTGAACCACTAGGCCAATATGACATCTTCAACAGCAGCACTAAGAAACCATTATTTGTTAAGAGCTCATCTTAAATCTCTAATGGTTGGCCCTTACTGTGAGATGACTTGAGCCCAATCCCTAAACCAACTGAGAGAGAGAGCTTCAGCTGCAATGTTTCAATAAAATATATATATTTTTTAGATATTTTTTGTAGGCCCATATTGTCAGTGAAAACCGAAAACAAACGCCTTCACAAACAAGTCCCATGTGCATTGATGAGTTAATGTTTTTTTCACATTTTGGTCACATTGTAGTCTGACATATTTGTACATTTCCCAAAAAAGTCTGGATAATAAAGTCTGGAGAGTTGTGGAGTTTTTTTCATGAATGCCCATGTCTTAAGTCATATTTTACAGCACACACACACACACACACACACACACACACACACACACACACACACACACACACACACACACACACACAACACACACACACGCACGGGTGTCGTGTGTTGCTTGCTGTATGTTGTGTGTTTGTGGAAAATCTTGACACGAGGCTTTGGAGCTGGATTAAATAGAACAACTGCGCCACCATGTGGACAGTGTCTGAAACCGGATCTTGCCTAGACTACTTAAGGCAGCAGCAAGAGAATAAGGGAGGGATTGATGTTATAACACACCCTTGCAATGGCTACAGCAATGTGGACTGGTCGTGGACGGAGGGCTGTGGCTATTGTCGGGACAGTGACTAGATCCAGATCCAGCCACACCGCTTTAAAATCCCAGTATGACGCTCTGGTCATCGGAGGAGGTGAGATCTGTGGACTGGGCAGAAAAGTGCAGAAAATACAGAGGCTATGCTACAGCATTACATAATAACTGCATGCTCCACGCAATAGTGACACAAAGTTTTCGCTAAGTTTGCAAAAGTAATAACGTAGGCTATTTGACCCTTCAAAGAGAAGTGGTTTGGCTCTGTCTGTTACATACATGTGTGTCTTACAAGTGTTATGCAAGTTTCATCTGAATTGTTCAACGTTGGATTAAGTCAACTTGACTGTAAAAGTATGGAGAGCAGCCTGCACAAAGTGCCCATCTACAATGTTTTTGAAACTTAAACTATCAATGATTTTTGAATTTTCAGTAATTTCTACGGGATAATTGTATTTTTAGGAAAACTGTCTGACATTGTATCTTTCATTGCAGGACACAATGGACTAGTGGCAGTGAGTTCATGCATGTTTCCCAACACCTACATTATATAGTTCAGCAACTGGGTAAAGGTGATGTGAATTTGGCGTGTGTGTGTGTGTGTGTGTGTGTGTGTGTGTGTGTGTGTGTGTGTGTATAGGCTGCCTATCTTCAAAAGGGAGGACTGAAGACAGCAGTACTGGAGCGCAGGCATGTGCTGGGAGGAGCTGCTGTCACAGAGGAAATTTTTCCTGGTAGGGTGGCCTCTGACTTGGATACAATCCTGGCTCGACCAAGGTCATAAAGGGTTGGTTCGCTCAAATGTCCCCAAAAAATAAATAAAAAAATACAACTATTGCTCACCCATAGTTGCATCTCAATGCACAGATACTGTATATAGGGAGATTACTAACACGTTTAATTAACGTGTAATATTTGTAGACTGCTAGCAAATGTGCTGTTAGGGGTTGAATGAATGTTGTGTAATCAGCGGGAGTTACACACAGTTTTGTAACTATTATTTTTCACTTTTACAAATTTCTAATTAAAAACAAGGTGTTAATTTGTGTTTTATTAAGTCATGCTTAAAAGGAATGTATTATTTTGTCCTTGTAAGAGTAACAATACTCTCGTGTTCAGGTTTCCTCTTCTCCAGGTGTTCCTATTTGCTAAGCTTATTAAGACCCCACATATATGCAGACTTGGAGCTCAAGGTAAACAAAGCAAAGTTGTAAAATATTTAAATTCTGCATATTATGAGAAGGCTTAAAGTAGTTGGTCTTCATTTTTTGTTAACATGTTTTCAGAAATATGGGCTACATGTGTATTTGAGGGATCCCCATGCTTTCACCCCCTTGTTGGAGGAGGGGGTGAGCCGTGCTCCACCAAGGTCTCTCACCCTGGGCTCAGATATGGCCATGAACCAAATGGAGATTGGCAAGTTCTCACAGAAGGACGCTAAGGTGATTTTAGCATTAGGTCAGCCATAATAAATGGTTGACTGTATTGTGCATGTCTCTGCACTTTAAACTTCAGCGCAGATTTAAGCTCTTGTCACAGTGGAACTGAAGAAGTTCTTCATTGTCCCTCCACCAGTATAAAGTTATTCTGGCCTTTTTTCTTATAATCCCTTTGCTCATCCCCATCTTCACCCCATTCTTTGAAATGTACCCAGGCCTTTCCAGATTTTGTTGCACACCTTGAGAAGCTAGCGGGAGCTATCCAACCTCTTTTGGATGCTCCTCCTGTTGACATTCCAGGTGTTACCACTAGATCCCTAAGGAAGAGGCTGGCTGCAGCCAAAACACTGATGCCTATTGTCAAATGTGGTGCGTTGGTGGATGTGTGCTTGAGAAATGATCTTTTATATTATCTCATTTGGTTTTGCAATAAATAAGTCATGGTGTTATGTTTTTGGATTTAAAGGTTTGAAACTGGGCAGAGACATTCCAGATTTTTATGAGATTATAACTGCTCCAATAATGAAGGTTTGTCACAGCTTCCACTAAGTTTGGCATTAATTGGGGTTTTCTATTGACTGCATTGTGACTAATTCGGTTTTTGTTGTTGTAGATCCTCAACCAGTGGTTTGAGTCGGAGCCACTGAAAGCAACACTGGCTACTGATGCTGTGATAGGAGCCATGACCAGTCCAAGTAACCCTGGTAGTGGGTGAGACACATTTGATGATGCCATGTGGCACAAAATAAACACATCTACTGGTAACTATAGGTTTAACCACCTTTAATTAACATGGACTTTGCCTTGAAGGTATGTGCTCTTGCACCATGTAATGGGAGAGCTGGAGAAGGAGAAGGGAGCATGGGGTTATGTGGAGGGAGGCATGGGAGGCGTGTCTCAGGCTATTGCCAGGTCTGCTCGATCCTATGGTGTAGACATTTTCACTGAGAGGGTAATATGGTTTTGATTAATTATGCTGATTTTGATGCACTTTATTTTGTGAAAACTAAATTCTAGCATTGGAATTTTGGTCCTCCTTATGCATAAACATTTATCCTTGGCAGGATGTAGGACAGGTCTTGGTTGGTTCAGATGGTGCTGCCAAGGGTGTGGTGCTAAAGGATGGCACAGAGATCCACAGTAAAGTTGTTTTATCAAATGCTACCCCTTATGTTACCTTCAAGAACCTCACACCACAGGTAATATGTAGAAATAAACATTAAATGTAATCATGGCACCAGACAATATGATTTATATGTGGCTTCCTGTTTTCATTCTAGGCTGCCCTTTCTCCGGAGTTCATCAAAGCCGTAGATCAAATAGACTACACCTCACCTGTGACCAAGATCAATGGTAAATCCGTTCTGATTCTGTCATATTAATTGATTTTATATACTAATCTTTCATTAGCTGGTAGCTCTTGTGTATTGACCATAGACTGTATGGTTTGACTGCTAAAATACATGAATATATCAATCGTATCCAAAGGTGCTGACTGTCAAAATAAAATAAAATCTTCCCACTCCTGAGATAAAGTAGAGACCATTTTCTCTTTAAAGCTGCCTCAAAGCATGATTACGTTTACTTTCACAGTAAAACGTGATTTATGCTTCTGCGTTAAATCTACGCTGTGGCTACGTACGTATGTTCATGGAGACACGGACTCTGCACCATAGTCTGACGTGTGACATACTCTCTGTAGCGTTACATTTCCCCGTACTCATTTCCTGTTTCTGCTTCTCCATAAACAACATGAAATCAAGGAGAGAGTTAACTTTTCCTTCTCCAGATTTCCTACTGTGGTCAGAAAGCACAGGGGAGACACTTTGTTTACTCTCACTATACCTCTAGAGTCGCTACTCACTCTATAAGCCACAAAGAGATCGTTTAGCAAGAGGGATCAACTCTTAGTTGTTCATTATTGAGTTATGTCAGTATTTTTACAGTGTGAGATAAGTGGCCTGTTTACATGTACGTGGATATGCTTCTAAGACTTAACAATAGTAAGCAGTGTTAGGCCCAACATATTCCTTGCAGTGAGAGTTGCCCTAATTGTAGTCTAGCTTTGCCAGACTATCCTCCAAAGCGTATTGGAGGAGAGTCTGGCTACTCTACATAGCATTTGGGGATGGGAAGAAAACATGCTCTGGTTTATTGGCATTTCTTTAAACCATTCCCAACCAACTTGGGTGGTGCTAAGCACTGGAGAAAAGTTGGGGTGCCACTGCAAAATAGACTCGGAAGGAACATGTTTTGGTGGAACGTGCACGTTTAAAAGTTGTATAGTCATGCAACAGAAAACTCAGATTTGCCAGATAGTCTAGCTAGCTGTCTGGATTTACTCTGCAGAGATCTGAGCAAAGGTTAGCCATAGTCCTCATGAATCCACCGGAGTTTAAAATGCCAACACAAAGCAAGCCCAAGGCAACCGATATCCGGCCAAAATTAGTAAAATCCGAGGATACACTGTAGATTACCCCAATTGTAATTCAAATATTTAAGTAAGCTGAAACTTAAGCACCCACCATAGAAAAATAAAAATGGATTTAAAAAACGACACAGAGCGCATTCCATGTAATTTTCTTTGTTCTGACCTGTTTTATATTTTACAGTGGCAGTGGACAAGCTACCAAACTTTCTAGCATCTCCCACACCAGATGATAAACCTGGACCCCACCATCAATGTTCCATTCATCTCAACTGTGAAAGCGTGGAGCTCCTGGAGACTGCATACAAGGAGGCCATAAATGGACGTCCCTCAGCCAGGTTCAGCTTCAGACTTCCAAGTGAACACTTTAACACATAACACGTTTTCCTCAAGTAAGGTTCAACAATACACTCAGAAACCAAATTGACCATACATGCTTAAGACTCAACTGGAAGTAAATATCACAGGCATAGCACTGTAAAATTTGTCGTATATATCTTGACATAATAATATGATGTGCCTTGTAGTAGATATTTTCTCCATTCATTAATGTCAACATAGTCCCGCATTGCCAGACCAATCACAATTGTCTGGTTAAGCTCCGCTTGCAGCGACAGTGGCTCTGCAAATAGTCTCTGGATAAGCAAACACACAACCCTAATACCATTTCCTGCCATAATTTAGCGTGTATATGCGTTTAAGTAAACCGGTTAAAATTGCAGAAAAACTCCTTTCCCATTGTCAATAGATGAGTATGCTTGTCTGTTTTTTTCCTGGTGTGTCATGTTTGACGTCACAAACGCGCTGGAAAACAGGTGTTAACTTTTCCTGCTCCAGCCTTCCGGTACAGTGCACAAAACTGTACACTCTGCTGAACTTGATATCAAGTTAATGTATAACTAAAAAAACGTAAACTCTCCTCCTTGAGGGGCTCCATCCTCAAATGTTTTTAAAATATATTCAACTTTGTGTCACACCCCTTTAGCCTCTCTGATTTACTCATCTTCAACATTTGTATGTATGTTTCAGAATGATGAAGATAGTTGGAGAACAACTAAGTACAAAATAGGATGTAGTCTCTAGCTGATATTTTGCCTTGGCAACTATCATGTTTTTCCCCAAATACAGATTTAAAGTTATTCTATTGTATCAAATGATTTAAAAAAAAGTGCATATAGCTGCTGTAACTGGGGGGGTAAACATCTCCCTAAATGTTTACAGTGTCTGGATCGTCCCCTGCCTGTATCTTTAAAACATTCTTTTATCTCAAATTCCCACCATCTCGTCTTATCATGCCCTACTGCTGTAGACCCATGCTGGAGATGACTATCCCCTCTGTGTTGGATCCTACTCTGGCTCCCCCTGGCTGCCATGTGGTGTCACTGTTCACCCAATTCACCCCCTACCACATAGAGGGCAGGGAGTGGACCGACCAGGACAGAGAGGCCTACGCAGACACTGGTTTGAAACACAAAATGATCAAAGAGCTCTAGCAGGCTGTGCTTAAGGCTAACCTTAAATTGATAAATATAAATATAAATATATATATATATACGGAATATGTATTTTTTTACATTGTGTGATAGTAGAAGAGTTAGAAAGTAAAAAGGTTATCCCAAAATGAGACTTATATCTTAAGGCTATACCTTTTCTTTAAATGTGTGTGAGATTCCAAAATTGGTGAACAGTGTTTACCGATTTTTACAATTTAAATGTGTACTGATTAACCTGCTTTAGTGATAAAAGCCTGTGTTTGTCTCTACAGTATTTGACTGGGTGGAGCGATACGCACCAGGGTTTAAAAAGTCAGTTGTGGGCAGGGACATCTTGGCTCCACCTGACCTGGAGAGGATCTTTGGGCTCACTGGAGGGGTACATACTCTGTAGACATTGTAGAGCTGGGCAACTGATTTGCTTGACACAATCAACTGTCAACTGGATGAGGAAGGCATTTGTGTACTCTGCAGTGTTCTGTTGTTCTCTATCTGCTCAGGGACAGACCTGTTGTATAAGCAGTTAATGGTTACAGACAATTTTACAACAACCCATGAATGAGAATCAAAGTTCATATCCGCTACATAAAGTGACAAACTCACATTTTTTACATATTACTGTATGAGGCAGTCATTAATCAAGGCTACTTTTATCATGACATTATATACTATATGAAGAAACAGTTTGGTTTTGTATTTACAGAATATTTTCCATGGATCAATGTCGCTGGACCAGCTCTACCTAGCCCGACCTTTGCCCTCTCTCTCAGACTATCGTTCACCAATTAAAGGGCTGTATCTGTGTGGCAGTGGCTCTCATCCAGGTTAGCTTTTAATGCTCAATTCTCAGCTGAATATTGCATTCCAAATGTGGCTGTTGGTTGTGTATATTGTAGTGCAAGCACAATAATTGATGTTAACTTGTCTGGAGTTAGAAAAGCAAAGTTAATGACCCTTAATGCATTAAATAAGTCACTTGATGATGTCAGGTGGCTGAATAAGCTATTACTGATTTATCCACACAGGCCAAGACTGACTACTTCTTGTCCATTTTATGCATTTTTTTTAGGTGGTGGTGTAATGGGTTCTCCCGGTTGGAACGCAGCGCTTACTGTCATGGCTGACCTGAAGCGTCGCTGAAAGATCTGATGCCATCAGTGTGTGGTCCGCCCATCAGTGTGAATTTGACTGATTTGAGAAAATAATTTCAAAACTCATTCTAACTATCTATCAGATCAGATGTCTCCCCACCACATTTTGTTTGTTAGGATATCTGAAAAGAAAAAGATTGATTCAATAATACAAGTGACATGGGATGAAAGAAGAGAGGGGAGACTCAGTAAAAGAGGCTTTTAGGCTCTTTATACTGTAGATCGTCGGTGTCAAAAGTCCACTAGTCAATCATTCCTGGTGTTAAACACTAATGATAAATCCATTTAGAGAATAACTGACAACTAGTCTTAATTAAATTAACTGTTAATCTAATGATGGAAATGAACCACAATAGGACTTTTTACAACTTTGTATGAATAAATTCAAAGGATATCAAGCTACCGTTTTTCATTTTTTTTAACTATGCATAATGATCATTGGTGTGTTTTACATGGGATATTAGAGAAATGTCATAGGTCTTTTTTTCACAGCTGAATATTTTGACTTGTCGTGGTAGGAAAACATAGGTGTTACTAATAACATTGACTATGGCTCTGTTGTATTCAGATGTCCCATAAGGCTCAGGACCCTGAAACTGAAGCAGCTAAATGGAATCCAGCCATCATTCATTTTATTATTTACACCTGTGCTTTTCCTACTATGACATGTCAAAATGTCCCTCTGTGAAAAAGCACACTGTTCAGTGTTTTTTTTATAAACGTGAAAACAACAAATTCATGTTGTAATAAAGTTAATGTTAGGTGACTGTTGCCTAATGTGTTTTCTACAAGTTAAGTAGGCCTATACTTTGACAGAAAATTACTTTTATATTTATTTTACTGATGCCTGGGTCTGTCCGAGGTATCTGCCTAAAAGGAAGTTTTTCCTTGTCACTGTTGCACTAAAAGCTTGCTCTTGGGGGAATTACTGGAATAGTTGGGTCTTTGTAAATTATAGACTGTGTTCTAGACCTGCTCTATCTGCAAAAAAGGTGGAACGCGCAACCTTACCCCTGGGTCGGATTAACCATTAGGGTAACTGGTCACTTACCCAGGAGCACAGAACATCTAAGGGGCCCTGGGCATCGTCCAATATTATGTTAGATAAACGCATTCTTCACTTTCCTAATTATATGCAGATTTTTGCAACTTACGTAAAAAACAGTGTCTGTAGCTTTCTGCGCAGAAAGCAAGGACGAGCTTCTGCGGTGTGGTGGCCAGGGCCTGAAATTAACACCCAACCGCCTGCCAAATGAGGGTGAATTTTGCAGTTGGAGGGTAACACTGTCAATCTACCTGCCACACTGGCAAGTAAGCAGTGAGAATTGAGTGATTCAGACGTGTAACTATCAGTAAAAAAGGGTACGCAGCTGCTTACAAACCCGGACCAATCAGGGGCCCCCCACTACAGCACATGATGATGACGCAATGGGCATGAGTGGGCTACCATGAATAGGACAGGATAGGATCATAAAGACACAGCAATTTATGTTTTTTACTTTTATGAGGCAACATTTATGAGGCTGTTAAAAAGTTACAGTGGCATGTGGTCAAAAAAGGTAACTTCAGGCCCTGGTGGCAGCTCTGCATCCCGACAAAGACTGGAATGACTGAGCTGACCCAGAGCCTCTGAAGGTGAAGTCAGTTTTCCCTGGTGAAGTTTAAACTTGAGTCTTGTTGCCCGGGGTACCGGAAATTGTTAATCCGGCCTTGCTTCACAAACACTTGTCACACTCATAACGGCACCGCTACATGACGCGCGACACCGCCTCCTAGTGGCTGAAAGATTGAACTGAAAACGAATTTCTTTTATATGTTCAGAACATTTGAAAGTAAATACAAGAATAGAAAATACATACAGTAGGTACCAATAAATATATATGATGGGGGTGTTCCATCACATTCACCACCATTACACTTGTAATAAACATCAAGTATCACAATTATAAATGTCATGTTATGACAATAAAATGTATATCAATTCAATTAATAATGCAATTATTGTTTTTTATTAATATTATTATCATTCTTCATAAACGCTAGAAGGCATATTTAAATGTTATTCTCTGTTGGTATTAACTCACTATACTATTAGACCTGAAAGGTTCAATAATTGATAACGGTGTCCTGTCTCTTTAAGACGCAGCTCAGGGTGGATCCAGCGTCGGCGTTTGACGCTCAGGAAGTGGACTAAACCACCAAAAGATTCCCGCAGATTCGATATCGATTGTCCCAATGTTACAAACGTGGTCACACTGACTTAAACAATTGTTTAAATATTTTTGTGTGGGATATTTGAGACGATAATGCTGGATGGTTGCTCTCATGAAATTCACCAGAGATATATGCAGGCTGTTGGGACTCGGGAGCGGTAAGAAACGTCCCACTTTTTCAAAACTTTCTAAACTCGACCACAAGTAAAAAAGTGATCCCGAAAGCGATAACGAAGTGCGTGCGACAATGAAACGGTGGATATTATCTAACACGCGGTTTATTTAACCGTTTATTTATGATAGTATGACAGTTGTCTTTGTCGAGAAGTTCAAATTTACTTCTTGGTTAACCAATGAAATTTCCCCTCTTGTCAGTTACACCCTTGCTTGCACCACTTCCAAGTTTGCGCAGTCGGTGCCATAAAGTTGTTGTAATAACGTAATAATCCAAAACACTTTTTACAAACTTTTACATTGACGACGCCAGTAATAACATCACTTACAAGTCTAAGTATGCCTTATATAGCAGGGGATGTGCGTAAAAGGCCTAAACTAATACAGATTAGATGTACATTCCACAGTTCATGTTGGTATGATAACAATGCCTTAAATAAGTGGCAAATGCCTTGTAGCCCAGAACTTGCGCAATGGTGAATTTAGAGTAGTATGCTTGAGAATCACGTTATGTGTATTAATATGTTATGTGCCCACACTTGTCATGTTTTTCTTCTTGCTTCTTCATATGTGTTTGATTTCCATGTAGTGCAGGCTGAACTCTGTCATGTCACAAACTGTCCATGCCAACTTTGTAAACACTCATCTGCATCCAAAACAATGAGATGAGTCACCGAGTCAGTTTGCAAAATCACTTAAAACCACTGACACCTGATTTAGTTATTGTGTAAATGATAAGGCTATGCTCTCTCTCTCCCTCCTTCCACTCTAATCCATGATTACACACGTATTTACATTCCTGTTGAAAGAGCTCACCATTCAACTCAATACTAATTTAAGCAGTCTCCTTGAAGGGGAGAGGCTTTTGTCCATTGATCTCGGGTCTTTTATTTGTTAGGAGGACATTCCATTATATATAGTTAGGATTTAACAAAAAACAGATTCAGCTAATGGGATGGAGCTGCACGTTAGCAGTGGTTGGTCCTTGACATTTGAGTAGTGAGCCATACACAGATAGATACAATTCCTTCCACTTTCTATGTATGTTTTGAGACATTAACTCACATTGAAATTGTAGACTCTTTACCAAAGCCAACAACACTTGGTGCTACAGATCTATGTAAAAAAGTGTGTGTAATGTAAATGGATGGATGGTTAAGGCAGTGACTTTTTGTTGCATTTATCATCACTTTCTAAAGTATTGACCAGATCCCCAGTACCATATAGAATATACATCATGAGGAAGTCCAGTGGCTGCTTGTCTTCTTTTTCCCCACAAGAAATGTAATATGCCTAAAAGGCAAATCAGTATTGAGAAGTAGGAGAGTTGCAATCACTCACATCAATGCCTCCTGAGTCACAACATGAGTCACAGACCAAGTAACTTCTCTGAAACTCTTTGCTGAACAAATAGAAATCTGAAACCACGGAAAATCTGCATGGTCCGGTGTTTTGCTTCCTTTTGTCTTTTCATTTGTCTGCTGCCGATATCAGCTCCGTAGTTCTGGTTTGATCAGACACACACACACAAACACGCACGCACACACACATCACTTGGCAGTGGTCGTCATATTCAACCAAGTTTCTGAGAAAAAAAAGATACCGTTCTGTTCTCAAACAGCAGTGTCCAAGGCAACTGTGTGTTGCATGTTGGGCCTGTGATAGCAAAAAAGTTTGAGTAACTAAAAAGAAACTATTTGAATTAAAAACTCTTCTTCTTCTTCTTCTTGTCTCATGTTGAGCTTTCCTGGCTTTTTTTAAATCAGAAAGTCACTTACATCTTGTACAGAACAACATTATTGAAAAGCATCACATCCTATGTTAGTATTAAGCTATATCTAGCTGATGGCTACATCGTTACTGGCTGATAGAACATAATGTGCTTGAAGGTATAGTGAGTTATGTTAATCCAATACACTTTTTGTCAAATTCAGTGAATATCGCTTCACGGTCACCTAGCTTTATATTTCCCGGCCGGCCAGTGGTTATCTGTCGATAAGTCTGGGGGGGGGGGGGGG